>NC_049240.1:39809252-40162752 GCF_011100685.1 Canis lupus familiaris
AAGATTTGTATTTATTTTATTGAGAGAGGGAGAGAGAGCATGCTCACGTGCCTGTGCGAGGTGGGCAAGGGGGCACAGGGAGGGAATTTCAAGCAGACTCCCCACCATTGTACAGAGCCCAACATAGGCTCAGTCCCATGAACCATGAGATCATGACCTGAGCTGAAGCCAAGTGTCAGATGCTCAGCCAACTGAGCCACTCAAGCACCCCACTTTTTCTTTTTTTCTTTTTAAAGACTTTATTTTTAAGTAATCTCTACAGGCAGTGTAAGGTTTGAAGTCAAAATCCCGAAATCTAGAGGCACATGTCTGTCTTCTCTTTTTTTCCCCCCCTTTTTTCATTTGTTTGGTTTCTTAGGTTCCACATGTGAGTGAAATCATATATTTCTTTTTCTTCGACTTATTTTGCTTAGCATTTTATGCTCTAGCTCCATCTATGTTATTGCAGATGGCACAATTTCATTCTTTTTTTTTTCTTGAAGATTTATTTATTTATTCATGAAAGACACAGAGAGAGGCAGAGACACAGACAGAGGGAGAAGCAAACTCCCTGCGGGGAGCCGGATGTGGGACTCAATCCCGGGACTTCAGGATCACGCCCTGAGCCGGAAGCAGGCGCCGAACCGCTGAGCCACCCAGGGATCCCCAATTTCATTCTTTTTTATGACTGAATGTATTCCCTGTCTTTTTTATCCATTCACCTATCAGTGGACACTTGGGCTGCTCCCCTAATTTGGCTGTTGTAAATAATACTACAATAAGCATAGGAGTTCATGTATTACTTTGAATCAATGTTTTTATATTCTTTGAATAAGTACCCAGTAGTATGATTACTGGATTGTAGGGTAGTTCTCTTTTTAACTTTGAGGAACCTCATATTGCTTTCCACAGTGGCTGCACCAGTTTGCATTCTCACCCACAGTGCACAAGGGTTCCTATTTCTCCACATCCTTGTCAACACTTAACTGTTTCTTGTGTTGTCGATTTTAGCCATTCTCAAAAGTGTGAAATGATATCTTATTGTAGTTTTGATTTGCATTTCCCTGAAGATGAGTCATGTTGACCATCTTCTCTTGTGCTTGTTGGTCATCTGGATGTATTCTTTGGAGAAACGTCGGTTCATGTCTTCTGCATATTTTTAATTGGGTTGTTTTTTAGGTGTTGAGTTATATCTGTTCTTGATAGATTTTGGATACTAACCCCTCATTGGATTTGTCTTTGCAAATATCTTCTCTCTTTCTGTAGATTGCCTTTAATTTTATTGATTGATTCCTTCACTGTAAAGAAGCTTTTAATTTTGATATAGTCCCAATAGTTTATTTTTGCTTTTTTTAGACATTTTTATTTTTTTAGACATAACTAGAAAAATGTTGCTGTAGCCAATGTCAGAGAAATTACTGCCTGTTTGTATTTTCTCTCTTCTAGGATTTTTATGGTTTCAGGTCTCACATTTAGATCTTTAATCGATCTTGAATTTATTTTTGTATATGGTGTAAGAAAGTGATCCACTTTCATTCTTTTGCATGTAGCTCTCCAGTTTTCCCAACACCATTTGTTGAAGATACTTTTTTTTCCGTGTTGCCTATTCTTGCCTCCTTTGTCCAAGATTAATTGACCATATAACTGTGGGATTTATTTCTGAGTTTTCTCTGTTCACTATTGTGATTCCTGCAGTTTTGTAATAAAACTTGAAGTCTGAAACTGATGAAACAGATTGAAGATGATACAAAGAAATGGAAAGACATTCCGTGCTCATGGATCGGAAGAACAAATATTGTTAAAATGTCTATACCAGGGACACCTGGATGGCTCAGTGGTTGAGCATATGTTGAGTGTACGCCTTGGGCTCAGGGCGTGATCCTGGAATTTCAGGATGGAGTCCCACACCAGGCTCCCTGCATGGAGCCTGCTTCTCCCTCTGCCTGTGGTTCTGCCTCTCTTTCTGTGTCTCTCATGAATAAATAAAGTCTAAAAAAAAAAAAAAAAAAGTCTATACTAGCCAAAGTAATCTTCACATTTAACGTAATCCATATCAAAATACCAACAGCATTTTTCACAGAACTAGAACAAACAATCCTAAAATAGGTATGGAACCACAAAAGACACTGAATAGCCAAAGCAATCTTGAAAAAGAAAAAAACTATAGGTAATTTCCTTCTTTTTTAAGTCTAAGTAATATTCTTTTGTCTGTATATATTACATTTTGTGTATCTGTTCATCTGTTGGTGAACATTTGGGTTGTTTGTAGCTTTTGGCTACTATGAATAAGTATACAACTATCCCTTTGAGGGAAATTTCAGGTTTTTGGCATATATACCCAGAAGTAGTAATTCTGTTTCTAAGTTTTTATGGATTTGCCATATTTTTCACAGTTCCTGTACCATTTTACGTTTCTATTAACATTGCATTCTAGTTTCTCTTTTCTCCACATTCTCACCAAAACTTGTTTTTTTCTGCTTTATTTTTAAAGTCTTTTTTTTTTTTTTTTTTTAAAGATTTTATTTATTTATGAGAGACACAGAGAGAGAGGCAGAGACATAGGCAGAGGGAGAAGCAGGTTCCATGCAGGGAGCCCGATGTGGGACTTGATCCCGAAACTCCAGAATCATGCCCTGAACTGAAGGCAGGCACTAAACCGCTGAGCCACCCAGGTGTCCCTTTTTCTGCTTTTTTGATAGTAGATATCCTAATACGTGTGAGATGGCTTTTATTTGCATTTCCCTAGTTTTTTGTGATAGTGAGCATCTGTTCATATGATTATTTGTCATTTGTATATCTTTGAAGAAATTTCTGTTCAGGTTCTTTGCCCATTTTTTAATGAGGATGTCTGTCTTCTTATTGTTGAGTTGGAAGTGTTTTTGTTTATATCAGATTATATTAGACTTCAATTTTAAGCAATACTTTAAAAAAATAAGATTCCATTGTTTAGTGACACTTAAATGTGTTAAAATGTGCTGTACATGTAACTAGAAGCCTAAATATTGGATGCTTCACAAAGTATCCAATATATCCAAAAATATAATGAGGAACACTGGTATTTTTTCCTTAGCAATAATTGAAGCTATATCAGAAATATAGTTAGACACTATATAGTTTCAAGTTGTTTTCAGAGGACTAAGTTAGACATGAGAGAATACACATTATATCTGGTTTTTAAGAAATTAACTTCACTCTTTAGTCAGTTCTCAATAAATCAGAGTATAGTATAATTACTTGGTTGTAGCGTAAATTAGGATTGTCTTAATTGATGAAGTTGTTTTCAAGATGTATTATAAACTTCTTAGGATTTCCTAAGTTTACAGCTCAGTTTATTAAAGTTGAAAGTATCAGTAATCAGGACACCTGGGTGGTTCAGTGGTTGAATATCTCTGCCTTCGCCTCAGGCCCTGATTCCAGGGTCCTGGGATTGAGTCCAGAATCAGGCTCCTTGCAGGGAACCTGCTTCTTCCCCTGCCTGTGTCTCTGCCTCTCCCTGTGTGTCTCTCGTGAATAAATAAATAAATAAGAATCTAAAAAAAAAAAATGAATGAATCAGTCATCTAAGGAATGCTGTTACTAAAATTCTAGTATCTATATAGCTATTTCATAAATATTTTAGACTGCACATCTGGGATAAGCTGAATATTTCTTTTTTTTTTTTTTTTTTTAAGCTGAATATTTCTTTAAAGACTTTCATTTTTGTCTCTAGTCTTCAAAACTTTAACAGTGCTGTATAAGACATTTATATTTGAAAAGAAATTAACATTCACCAAGATACAATGAAAAAAAGTAGATGAGAAAGTTGAAAGCCAATGAACTGCCAGAAGCTTCTGAAATCTATAAGTACTCCTTTTTTCCTAAGACTAATATTTCTTTAAGAGAACCTCCACTTATATTAGTTTCCTTAGGATTTTGTAGATAGAGAGGGGCAGTTTATGACCTAAGCCATCTGATAACAGTAAAGATCCCAGGCTTTTGTTATGGCTGGTAAATATTCCTAGCAGTACCAGTAGGAATCAATCATCGTCCATGGAAAAGGCATTTTGCAGAGCAAGATCTAATTTTAAGGGGGAATCTAAGACAAAGCTATGTCCTTTCCCTTAGTATCACCTTTTTTATATCATATATTTTTGGAATATTATTATGGGTGGAATTATAACCCCACCCACAGTACAAAACTCTTACATTGAAATCCTAACCTCCGGGACCTCAGAATATAACCTTGCTTGGAAATAGAGTCATTGTAGATAATTGGTCAAGATTAAGTCCTTCTGGAGTATGATGATCCTCTAATTCAGTATAACTGATCTCCTTTAAGAAAGGTGAAATTTGGAAATAGACACTTATGCAGGTAAAACACCACGTAAACAAGAAGCCTGCCATTGAAAGTCAAGGAGAGAGTCCTGGAAAAGACCCCTCAGAAGGAACCAATCCTGCCAGCAACCTTAATTTTTGACTTGTAACTTCTAGAACTATGAGACGATATATTTCTGTTGCTTAAGCTTAAGTTGTAGTATTTCATGGCAGCAGCCTCAGCAAATTAATACAAACATGAAATGGTACATGTCCATTCTATCCTAGCAAATAAACAAATGTACTCCTTTGTGCTGATGATATAACCCTGCTGTTGGATTCAACAACCAATCTAAAAAGCCAGTAGACAACCATCAAGGAAATGCAAATCAAAACCACAATGAGATACTACTTCATCCTACTGTCTATAATCAAAACACCAGATAAGAACAAATGTTATTGAAGATGTAGAGAAACTAGAATCTTATGCCACCTGTGGTTATTAAAATGGCCCAGCTGCTTTGAAAAACCACCAGTTCCTCAAATAGGTAAGCATTTAAATGATTGAACATTAGTTACCATAGACCCAGGAATTCCATTGTTAGGTGTATAACCAACGGAAAAGAAAATGTAAGTTCATAGAGAATGTATACATGAATGTTCATAACATCATTATTTGTAATAGTGAAAAAAATGGAAACAACACAAATTCCTTCACCTAATAAATAAATAAACAAAATTGAAACCCTTCTAAGTAAAAGAAGACTGTCACGGAAGACCACATATTTTATGATTCCATGTATATAAGATGTCCAGAATAGGTAATCTCTGGAGACACAAAGTAAATTAGTGGTTGCCTGGGGCTGTGAGAATGGGGGGAGTTAAGAGATATTGGCTAAGGGGAAATGGTTTTTTGTTGTTGCTTTTTTTTTTTTGGATAATGAAGATGTTCTGAAATTGTAGTAAATTTGTACAATTCTTTGAATATACTTAGAGCACTGGATTAGACACTTAAATGGGCAAATTGTTTGGTATATGAATTATATCTTGTAAAGCAGTGTTTTAAAAATCATGGTAAATCACAGTAATTTGTGGGTGGGAAGAACAATTGATTGAGTAATCATTTGTTACACGTACTGTCTTTCAGGTTCTTTATTAAATACTAGGTAGAAAAAGACAAGAGACTTATGTTCCTTCTTAGTTGTAGAGACAGAATCCTTAACTAAATTTAATAAAACAAAAATCAAAATTGTCATTTTGATTGAAGCAAACTCACTAGAGTTCAGAGGTGGGGGAAACTATTAAAATTCCTCTGCTTAAGTTCTCTAGATATGGGACTCCTGGGTGACTCAGCGATTGAGCGTCTGTCTTTGGCTCAGGGCATGATCCCAGAGTTCTGGGATCGAGTCCCACATCAGGCTCCCTTTGAGGTGCCTGCTTCTCCCTCTCCCTATGTCTCTGCTTTCTCTCTGTGTCTCTCGTGAACAAATAAATAAAATCTTGAAAAAAGAAAAAAAAGTTCTCTAGGTATTACAATTTTATCATTTTCCTGTATAGCTAGATAATATCTCTGTAGCTTCCTATAGAAATGTATTTTACCCTTTTAAGATGCTACAGGTTAAAGATTGAATAACATAAAACATGGACTAAAGCCTAGGCTCTAGAAAAGGCTCATACAACCTTTTTTCCTCTCTTAATCAGTGATTTAAGCCCTAAGTAGGCTCTAATTCAGAGATCCAGAACTGGGAGTCTAGGACAAGTACCCTTCTTGTCCCACTTGTTCAGCAATAGCAATTAGCAATATAATTGTCCTAATGTATTTTTTTAAATATTTTATTTATTTATTCATGAGAGAGAGAGAAAGAGAGAGAGAGAGGCAGAGGGAGAAGCAGGCTCCATGTAGGGAGCCCGATGTGGGACTCGATCCTGGGTCTCCAGGATCCCACCTTGGCTGAAGGCGGCGCTAAACTGCTGAGCCACCGGGGCTGCCCCTAAGGTGGTATTTTTTTTGTTGGTTTACTCCTGGTTTTCTGGAAAGGATTTTGCCTTTTATTTTGTTTTTGCTTTACTAATTTATTTTATTAGTAAATAGTAAAATTTACTAACGGAATTTATCTTGTTTCTTTTTTATTTTCCTTAGTGGTTACCCTTTTTTACTGTACATATTTAACATAAATATCATTAGTGTCTTACTCTACTTCCCAAACAATACCAAGGCTCTTTGAACTCTTTATCTCTGATTAGTGTTCTGCTCCTTTAATTTTAAGCAATAGGAATACAAAGCATACCAACCTAACAAAAGGGGGATTCTGTAGAATGTCTTTTATTAGACTACAAACTTGATTCATGAGGTTCCATGAATTAGGATTCATGACCTAAGCTCCTCCCAAAGGTCTTACCTCCTAACAGCATCACATTCGGCATTAAGATTTCAACATGACTTTCCGGGGGACCATTCAGATCACAGTACTTGATAGACAGCGCTCAAGTGTTAGTCATTATTATCTTTGTTGTCAGCATTTTGTCATGTTGGAATTAGAGCTAAAGAAATGAGGGATCAGTGGTTCATTAATTAAAATTTTTTATTAAAGATTTTTGGAGCTGTAGCATTTGGACCATTTACTGGTAACATACCTTATTATTGACTGAATTATTAAGTACAGAAAATGGGGTTAAATGTAGCTTGGAGAGACTTAGGGAAGAACATTTAGTACTAAGAGTTGTCAACTCTTGGAATTGGTTGTCATGGGAGATGGGAAAAATTTTATTTATCAAACCAAAGTTTATGAACATAATTTATGGTGATTTGGTCAATATTTTCTATTTTTAGGTGGCTTAAATGTATTTTGAAACCCTTCCTCATTTTGTATACTGAAAAATTGTTAATATCATAAAAAGGCAATCTTAATTTTTGTAATTTCTTTGCGAGATGTAGACTGTTAAAATTCTTTTTCAGACTTCCTAAAGTGATAACATTCACGTATGATTAATTTTTTTTCTGTCATTTGATCTTTAGTGTGAGTTTTTAAATATTTTTCATATTTGTATAGTTTCCTATTATGCCTGAAGATTAGTTTAGGGCAGATATGCTTATTTATCTGGGTTTTTAAAAACCTACTTTGAACTATGAACTAAGTTTTTAAAGCTTGGTATGTTTGTGTAAATGGAAGTCTTTTTACCAAGTAATGAAATACTCACTTGCTAAATTAAAGGAAAAAGAAATACTCCAATTTATGTCTTTTAGTATGCCCGGTAGATATGACTGAACAATCTATAAAATATTTTGCTATCATCATGTATAATTCAGCTTGCAGCTGTTCCATAACTTCTAAATCAATTCAGTAGAAAGTGTTGAGATTTTGAAATGACCAAATTACCAAGTTTTCCCTGCAGTGATGGCATAGGACCTACTTTATTTTTATTTACAAAGTCAGTGCACGTACATATTTTTTTTTTGCAAGACCTCTGTTCTAAATCATTTAATGTTTAAAATTTCAAGTTTTTATGAATCATTAGTAACATTGTGGGCATACTAAAAATTGAAGGCTGTTTAACTAAAGAATTTAATCCAGACATGCTGCAGATGAATTTAAGTTCCTTTGTGTTTCTTAGTTCTAATTCAAACATAAAGCATTTTTACTTTACCGCCAGCTGCGATATTATGATACATTTCTTTCTAAATCAATTTTAAAACCATTTCATTAAGATTTATACTAAAAATGAAAATTATAGTTGAAATATTTAGAATTATGGAATCTTTGAGTTAGAATAAAATATGTGAGTTGTGGTGGCTACTTTGCAGTGCTTCTCCATACCAGTACAGTTCTGCTTCCTTGGACATCAGGCACACTACACTTCCGAGCCCCACTGCAGTTAGTGGTGCCACATGAGTCCATCAGAAGATGAGCAGAAGAGACTGGAGGGTAGGTGCTTGGATAGCAGAGACACTAGAGAAGGAAGCAAGAAGCCACAGGTGGAAGTAGCATGAATCTCTGAATCACCACATGGAGGGCATATAGTGTATATTTTAGGTTTTGCAGGCTACATACCATTCTTGTCAGGCATTTTTTGTCATTTGTTTTATATTGTTTTCACAAATCTTTAAAAATGAAGAAGCCATGTTTGCTCAAGGGACATATGAAATGAGCTAGAGAGTCACCTGACTGGTACCAAATATGTGGTGCAAGTGAAACAGAAGTTTTTGCGTTAATCCCCTGAGTTGTAGATGTTAATTATTACAGCATAACTGACTAACGCACAGGTGATCTCATCTGATATGCTCACCCCACCAGATTCCTGAAGAATGCTTCTGACATCCAGAATCTCCATACTGCACATTCTGTAAAAGGGCCTATTTCTTTATAGTTCAACTCCACATATAAGAAACTTTTCTCTTTTTAGTAAGCCAGATCCTTAATTCCATTTTATTTATTGGTTCCACTTGTGCCTCTGGATAAAGTTTATACTTTTGGCAGCTTTTTATTATCATATGATAGTTTTCAAATCTCTCCCAGAGTGATTATTCTGAAAACAGAATAAAATATTAAATGCTTTTTAAAAATTAAACTCAGAATAAAATTATATAAACTAGAAAGTGATAAGCTGCACTTAAATTTGGGACGAAGAGTTGCATAAGTGGTAATTCGATTAGACTCCGTTCATGAGAAGAAACTGTCAACTTTGTGTAAAGCAGTAAAATGACATTTGAAAAATTAATCCAATTGTAGCCTTGGCTTTTGTTTAGTGCAGATATCTTTCTACTATAGTGACAACCAGTATAGCCACATCTATTCAATTAAAGACAACAAGTTTTAAAGGAAAAATCGACAGTCTAGAAGAATGTTCACCAGGATGGCTAGACCAAAAATCTAGAAACCATATCACAGAAAAAATTATTAAAGAAATTGGGGATATTGTTACTTCATTTTGAAGAAAAAAGGGGCCATCAGATATCATATGATGATACTCAAGTGTTTATAATGAGATCTAATGTTTTCTCTCTGTATCTTCATAGAGGCTGGCTAATGGCTGTTTGTAGGAATAAGGCATACGAGTATCCAGGGTTAGGGAGACATTAAGATATTAGATCCTCAGGGTTTATGAGCCTTAAGTACTTAGTCCAGAAGTGAATATTGGCTTTTACATTTGATCTTTCTAGCCGTCTTTGAGCATCATCCCCAGAGCTTCCATAGCATATTTAGTCATTAACTTTTTTGAAATCATAAAGCATATGGTCTGTAGTATATTACCAAAAAGTAACCCTATCAACAAATATGGTTATTATTATATGATTTACTCTTCCATCCTACCTCTTAGTAATTAAAGATCTTGTGGTGGTGTTGTTTTTTGATGTTGTCATCGTCTTTTTAAAGCCAAGTGCGTTTAATAAAGTATAAATTTGGCTGGAAAAAAATCACCTATAGGGAAGGTAAATTTCACATTTCATCTGCAATAAGTATTTACTATTCATTTAATTTCTTGAGATAAATGAGCTCTTCCTTCCTTTTATTTCCTACCTTTCCATTTACTGTTAGCTTGGTATCTAGGGTGACCACAGGTACCAGTTTACACCTGTTGCCTTGTGAAAAATAATGTGCCCTCTTTGACTCACCTTAGTCTGGACAAAAAATTATATTGTCATCCTCTCTGTCGTTCGCTTATGGCCATGATTGGCAGAAATATCTTGATTCAGGTGTTTGGGATTTTTTTTGACCGATAACTTGATTCCTTTTTTATCCCTTACAACAGCAAGTAGTCTACAGGATGGTACTTGGGTACCCTGAAATTCTTAGCAAGGGGAATAATTCAGGAATGTATATGTCATCACTGTGTAGGGGTCATATAATGTAATTTTTGTTCATGCACCACCAAAGTATTAGAATTGCCTTTTCATTTAAAAAAAAAAAAAAAAAAAAAGGAAAAATCTCTCTGCTCTGAAGGATTTGGTACATTTTCTTGTTTTCTGAGAATGAAAACTGCATGTCTGCCTTGTTCCGCTTTTGCTACTTTAACACTCAGACTCCGATTAATCCTCAGATATTTGTATTAGCTATTTTGATAATAAACCTATGTCTTCCTTTCTGTAAGTGATTTTATGGTAACTTCTTGTCACTTTAGAAGCCATCTTAAATTTTGGGCAAGGTAATTCATATAAAATCATAACCTTTCAGCGCTTAATAAGTGTTAGCCATTATTATTTTTGAAATAAACTGAAGCTTAGTGGAGAAAGTACCCAAAACTGAGTGGAATACTTTTATAACCCTGGTACAGAGAACAAAGACCAGTCACTCAAAATAAGCTAGCTACACAGTACTAGCCTTTAAAGTTAGCTTTAATTCTTACAATTTGGCTCTTTATTATATATTGTCCTGTAAATTTTGTATCTCTACCTCAGCCTTCAGGTAATCATGGCCAATTGCTTACTTCATGCATCCTTTTTTGAGAGGAGAATAAGGTCCATCTGAAAGAGCCACATTTCCCACAAGTACAGATACTAGCATGGAGATTTTTATAAACAAATAGTAATACACATTTTAAAAGACAAAATATAAATCAACCAAAATGATGAAAATTAGCCACTAATAAAGTATTATTAAGCAAAGAAAACCACTGTTAACATTTGGCATATATCCTTCAAGACTTTGAAAAATGTATTTCTTGCATCTCCTGGCCAAATAGTTATGACTAAATTAATAGGTATTTCCTTTTTTGGTTTTTTTTTTTAGATTTTATTTATTCATTCATGAGACACACAGAGAGGGTTCCCTTTTTTATTTTAACAAAAAATCAGATCATTCTGTACATACTATTTTGTGGTCTGGTTTTTTTCTTTCACCTAAATATCTTCATTATCTTAGATGCCAAAAAAGGAATTTCTGCAGCTTATCAAGTGTATTTCCATTTACTCAGCCAATGCTGTAGTCACTTTAGAAGCCATCTATGTGGCTTTTCAGTTTTTCTAACTGTGCTTTGGTACATGTTGTAATTTTTTCTTTTGGATTGAATTCCTCCAAGTAGTCTTCTTGGATCAAAGGATATGTACAATATAATGCTTTTGATATATATTACTAAATTGGACCTCCAAAGCTTTTGGACCATTTTTCATTCCCACAAACAGTGTATGAAAATGCCCATTTTTCTGGGCCCTCCATGCACTTAGCAGAGTTCTCTTCTGTCCTTGCCAGTGAAAAATGCTATCCTATAAAATTGTGCTTTTCTTTAATCAGAAATCTTTAATTTCTTTTCTGTGAAATACCTATTTATTACTTTGCCTATTTTTCACAGGTATGTTCTTCTTTTTCTTCTTTATTTGCAAAATTAAAAGTATCCTTTAACAGTAGTTATTAAATTTTTGTTACTGGAAATTCTTGCACAGAGCTAACTGAAGATTCTTTGCAGTTTCAACAATAAGAATAAAGTACTGCTTTGTGCAATGAAATGATATGTTTGAAATTTAAATGCAGATTCACATATAGTGAAATTGAAAACTTTCCTAAATAATTTATGATTCAGATATCACTCTTGAATTTCATTTCTCTGAAAGGTTCTCCTCAAGAACTATTCCCCTTTAGCTTCTTAGAACTACTTTCTTCAGCAACTACTTTACCTTACCATTTAAGTAAGTGGAATGCTAGATTTTTTTTTTTTTCTGTTTTTGTAAACTTGGTAGTTGCTTTGGAATCCTGATCTTGAATATGTGTAAAACTCTTGATATTATTTTACCTGTTCCCTTCATAGAAAAAGCATGAGTTAGGGGTAAGAGTGGGATTGCCAACAGACATTAAAAGATATCATTTATGTTGATGGATTTTCACAACTATGGTGTTTGGGGCCTCAACTTCGAAAACTCAGAAATTTTGTTTTTGTTTACTCACAGAAAGTAAAGCAGGTACTCAGGTCATATATGTTAATAAAGTTTACAGATTGAGTAAATCCAGATGTCAAATTATTAATTGATTGTGAGAGTTGAGTGTTGCTTTAGTCAGCATTACCTGTGCATTCTCTCCAGGGTAAGCTACATGGACTGGCCAAATTATAATTAGAAAGCTGTTTGGCGACCAGAGTTCAGATTAAAGTGAATTGATTGGTGGATTGCCTCACATGAATATACCTGTTCTAGGAAAGGAAACATGTAGGCCCGGACGAAATGATTTCTCCCTTGTTGGTATTGGTACTTCTGACTTCATACTTCTTTCAAGATCAGGTTCTCAACTTCTTAAAGTATAAAAGAATTTTTTAGTTTCTTTTTTTTTTTAATTTTTATTTATTTATGATAGAGAGAGAGAGAGGCAGAGACACAGGCAGAGGGAGAAGCAGGCTCCATGCACCGGGAGCCCGATGTGGGATTCGATCCCGGGTCTCCAGGATCGCGCCCTGGGCCAAAGGCAGGCGCCAAACTGCTGCGCCACCCAGGGATCCCTCTTTTTATTTTCTAAAAGGTCAGTAGTAAAGTGCTCAAGATATAGACCTAGCTGTAATTCAGTAGTCTACAGTTTGTGGTCTGGTAATCCCTGCTCTAACTAACAATCCTGCTTCTCTTTATAGACTTGGTCAGTTAAGGTCCAATATAATTAATTAGTACTCACTCCTTGAGATTATATACCCAGGTACTTTGGATGTTGTTAAACTCTGGAGTCCTATTTAGAGTGACTTGATTTATTCCCAAAGACAAACAATTACATTGTGTCTATCCATGCACATACATACATAATTTGCTTTTGACTTAAACAGTGTAATCTTTTTATTACTGCAAGGAGAGGATTAGGGTCTCCCTGCTTGCCTGTAGTACTGCCAAGAATGGTGAAGCTGATAATACCAGCAAAGCAGGGTGTATCAAAATACAGCTATCATATCTGCCCTTTAAAAAATTTAACTCTTCCTATTTTTAATTAATTAAAATGACATAGTATTCATAACAGCTCCTTTCGTTGAAGGGCTAAACCATGCCTAAGAATCATCTACTATTCTCATTTCAGAGTTTATTTCTCTGTGTAGGGTTTTTTTTTTTTTCTTTTTATTTTTCTTCTCTTTTTAAATTAGTTTTTTCACTAAAAGAACTCCTATTGAAAAGGTGAATATTGGATGACCTGTTAGAGAAGAGTGGACAGATAAAGAGCTATCACTTTGCTGCTAAGGGAACAGTTTCCACATAGGGAACCTCAGGTAGATAAGAGGTCCAATAGTTTGGTTCTGGGATTTCTCTGCCATGAAGCCAAAGAATGTGCAAAAGGACATCACAGAGAAGACTTCTTGCTCCCCCACCTCCACCCCAGGGAATCATGATCTTAGCAAACCTCAACTCTATAAAACAAATTACTCAAGCCAGAAACTGAAGCATCACTTTTATTTTCTCTGTCTCCCTGCAATCCAGTCACTCACCATGTCCACAAATTTTACCATGGATGCTGTTGTGTTTTTTCCACTGGCTTTCTATTCTGTAGTATATGGACCAGATTTGCCCTACTCCATACCACAAAAAGGAAACAAGAATAGATGGTAATGTTTGCTAGTTTAAACCATTTAAGAGGGATCCCTGGGTGGCGCAGCGGTTTGGCGCCTGCCTTTGGCCCAGGGCGTGATCCTGGGACCCAGGGTCGAATCCCACGTCAGGCTCGCTGCATGGAGGCTGCTTCTCCCTCTGCCTCTCTCTCTCTCTCTCTCTCTCTCTCTCTCTCTCTGGGTGACTATCATAAATAAATAAAAATTTAAAAAAAAAAATAAAAAAAAAATAAACCATTTAAGAATGTAGAAGACATTTAAAAATTACACAATCACAGAGAAATAGGTGATATACCAAAGTGATTAAGCACATGGACTCTACAGCTAGACTAATCATTTCAAATCCTTGCTTTACCATTCACTGGTTGTGTGACCTTGGGCAAACCTAAACCTACCTACCTTATATCTACCTGTGTCTCACTTTTCTCAGCTGTAATATAAGGATACTTGTATTACTTGCTTCATAGAGAATGCTTAGAACCTACCTGTCACATAATAAGCCCTTTCTAAGTGTCAGCTCATGGTCCTTTTCTTATTTTGTCCAAGAATTAGAATAATCTGTTCTTCAGCTAATAAATTTGGTTTATTTTATTTTATTTATTTATTCATGAGAGACACAGAAAAGGCAGAGACATAGGCAGAGGAGGGGGAGCAGGCTCCATGCAGGGAGCCCGATGTGGGACTCAATCCCTGGAACTCGGGGATCACACCCTGAGCCAAAGGCAGATGCTCAACCGCTGAGCCACCTAGGCATCCCTCAGCTAATAAATTTGAATCTATTAATCATCAGTTGCCTTTTTTTTTTTTTAGGTAGAGTATTCAGGGTGAGTCATTTTAAAATTTAAGCAACTGAATTATCCTTAACCTGTGTCACTTAAGTTTCTCTTCCACTCATCTCTGGATTAATTCTGTGGTTGTTATTTGATATATAAGTTAAATAATCTGGATATTGAATGTTGTGTCCAATTGTAAAGCATCTTATGTGTCTCTGTGATTTAGGAATGCATAAGCAGGGACACCTGAGTGGCTCAGTGGTTGAGTGTCTGCCTTCAGCTCAGGACATGATCCCAGAATGCCAGGAGAGTACCACATTAGGCTCCCCCAGGGGAACCTGCTTCTCCCTCTGCCTATGTCTTGCCTTTCTCTCTGTGTCTCTCATGAATAAATAAATCTTAAAAAAAAAAAAATCATACATAAGCAAATAATGCCTCAGCCCATGTGCTAGGCAAAAAAGAAAATAATAATAATCTTTCTTTTGTTTGTGGTTAGGTGATTAGATGGCTACATTTTAACTGGTTACTTTTAGCCTCTCAAATTTATGTTGTGTATAACTTAATTTTGTCAGATAAAAGGGGATGATCAACAACAGGAAAACTGATTCATAAACCAAATGGACAGAGAAGTTATTTGCAAAAATATACATATATTATACATTTATAATATTTATAATATTATAAATATTATATTTATTATTATATATATTATAAATGTATAATATATATATAATATGCATCCCACTCGTCATGCAAGAATAAGAATTAGTTTCCCCTAGGGCACCTGTGGGGCTCAGTCAGTTAAGCATCCAGCTCTTGATTTCAGACTCTGGTCATGATATCAGAGTTAATGAATTCCAACTGCACATCAGATTTGGCACTCTGCATGGAGACTATTGAGGATTCTCTCTTCCTCTTCCTTCTTCCCTCCCTTTCTAAAAAAGAAAAAAAAATCAGTTTCCTCTTACAGCTATCCAGTTGTCCCAAAATTGTAGAAATAGCATGATGAGAAGAATGAAATTAATTCTTACATTGCTGTTGAGATGTACAAAAGCTTTTCAACAGTATTTACCAGAGGCCTTGTTACTCTTGCATGGCATTGGATACACGTTTTCATTATTCTTCGTCCTTTGGTCTTTGATTAGGCTTTGCTATCTCATTTTCAAACTATTATTTTTAGAGATTTATTTATTTTAAGAGACAGAATCTCAAGCAGACGTCCTGCTGCACGCAGAGCTCTATCTCACAACCCCAAGGTCATGACCTGAGATGAAATCAAATCAGGTGCTTAAACCATCTGAGCCACCTGGGTACCCTTCAAAACTATATTTGATGTGTGTCTTTTGTGACCAAATTTCCTTTAGGAAGACTTGTTTAGGCAATGACTTTATCAAGAACTAACCCTTGGAAGAGTCAATATATACCTTATTAGCATTCTTTGACTCATTTCTCTTGAGCCGAAAGAAGACTATACCTTGTTCTTTAACACATGTTCACACTACCAGAATTCTTAGAATTGATACGTATTTTTAGTTAATAAGTAGTATAAAATGTTTGTTGGTAATTGTTTTTCAAATGCATCAAATGAAGATAAATTGGATTTTGACATATTAAAAAGTTTTGTGTTTCAAAGGACATCGTTAAGAAAGTGAAAAAACAACCCATAGAAAAGGCTAAAATATTTAAAAATATTTATCTCATAAGGGACTTTTGTGTGGAAAATGGATAAAGAACTCTTATGACTCAGTAGTAAAGACACATAATCTAATTTTTAAATGAGCAAATGATCTGAATAGACATTTCTCCAAAGAAGATATACTATGGCCAATAAGCACCTGGCAAGGTAACCAACATTATTAGCCATCAAGGGAAATACACATTACAATTACAGCGAGATACCACTTTATACCCACTGAGATGGCTGTAATCAGAAAGACAGATAATAAATGTTGGCAGTGGTAGAGTGAAAATGGAACTGCTATACTGCTAGCGGAGATATAAAACTGTACAGCCACTTGGGAAAGTAGAGTGCCCTTTGACCCAATAATTTGACTCCTAGATATATAGCCTATAGAAATGAAAACATATGTCCACTCAAAAACTTGTATCTGAATGTTCATAACAGCATAGTAATGATAACCAAAAGATGGAAACAACTCCCAAATGCCTATCAGCTACAAATGACAATTTATATGAAATGTCCAGAATAGGGAAATCTGTAGAAACAATAGATGAGTGTTTATTTAGTGTTGGAAGTGGTTTGTAGGGATTAGAAGATAATAGTTAAACTATACAGGGTTTCTTTATGGGGCCGTGAAAATGTTCTAAAGTTGATTGTGGTGATAGTTAATTCTGTGAATATTCTAAGAATTATTGAATTATATACCTTAAATGGGCAGGTAGTACGGTATGTGAATTCTATCTCAGTAAAGCTATAACAAAAAGTAAATGTCAGGAGGGCTTCTGCTGAAGACAGTGCTGGCCATCTAGCTACTGTCTCCCAATTTTCCTTGAAAAAAATAAAGAATGAGAAAAACTTGTAGACATAGTATAATTTGAGAGAATATAAAACCTCAAAATAACTTTAAAAAGAAAAAATACCAAATCTAGCATATGATCTCTCACATTCACTCCATTCCTGCCTGCCACACAACATTTTGTGGCAAAGAAATACAAAAAAAAAAAAAAAAAAAAAAAGACAAAAGAGAAAGGGCAAAATAATGGAGGGGAAAACTAAGCTTGATCTAAACACTTGACCAGAAAGATTAAGTGCACCCTAAAAATTCTAAGAGAAAAAGGATTCAGAGTAGGGAAGGGTCTTTAAAAATGCAATTTGAAGAGGCGCCTTTCAAAATGTCTAGTTTCAGGGGAGGAAAAAGAGGACAAAAGGGAGATAGCTGCTTTGGCTTTTGGGTGATGAAGAAAAGAGGAAAGCAAAAGCAGGATATTCAGAATCCAGCAAGACAAAGGGAACTTCAAAACTGCAGGGTTCATAACCAACTTCTCCCCCTAGAACAAAACAAACAATTGGCTGAAATATCTGGAATTTGCAGTATTGACAGAAGAGGGCACCATTAAAATAGTTAATCTGTAAATCATCCCAATAAAATAGTGTTCAAATGAAAATTCACAGCAGTAAACAGATGTATCTGTAAAAATGAAAATAAGTGAATTCAGTTTCCAGCTCAAAACAAAATCTAGAGAAACAACAGCAGAGTAAGCCTAAAGAGAGCACTGGAAGGAAATAACAAAGATAAAAGAGAAATTAATGTGGTAAAGAACAGAAAAACAGTAGGCCTAATTAATATACATAATGAATTTCTTTTGAATTACCAAAATAGACATTAGTAGCTAACTTGATCATGTAGAATAAAGCAAAAATATGCAAATTAAGATAAGGGTGAAAATAACCATTGAAAACAATTTTTTTAATTTTAAAATTCATAAGATACTACTTAACAGACCTCACAGCAATTAATTTAAAAACCTAGATGAATAATTTCCTAGGGAAATACAGATTACCAAAATTGAGTGAAAAATTACAAACAGACCAATTTCCACAGAAGAAATTATGTTAAGAAATTACTCCACCAAAAAGCATCACTAAAAAGCCAATGATTTCATAGAGGATTTCTACTGAACCTTCAAAGGCCATTTTATTTCTACTGCTATATATATTGTTCCTGAGCACTGAAAATTATAGAAAATTTCCTAATTCTTTTCATGGAGCAAATGTAGTGATACTTAACCTAATGAGAACAGTAAAAAATAAAAAGTACTACAAACCAGTATCCCTTATGAATATCAATACAAAAATACTAAATCATATCATTGTTATTAGTAAGTAATATGCTATGTTCATCTGAAATTTATTCTTTCCAAGAATGCAGAGATGGTTTCAGTATTAGGATATCTTTTTTTTTTTTTTTTTTTTTTTTTTTAAGATTTTATTTATTTATTCATGGGAGACACCGAGAGAGAGAGGCAGAGACACAGGCAGAGGGAAAAACAGGCTACATGCGGGGAGCCCGACATGGGACTTGATCCCTGTTCTCCAGGATCAGGCCCTGGGCTGAAGGTGGCACTAAACTGCTGAGTCACCTGGGCTGCCTAGGATATCTATTAATATGTTACTCCATGTTAATAGATTTGGGAAGAAAAATCATTTATTTCCATAGATGCTGAAAGAGCTTCCAAAAAAATTCCGCTATACATGATAACACACATATGCACTCAAGGAAATAGAAATTGTAGGATACTTTTTTTAATAATACCAAAACAAGGGCAGCGTGGGTGGCTCAGCGGAGAAATTAAGAAATTAATCAGAGACATGAGAATGGGTAAAGTAAAAAGAAGTAAAATTATTTCTTTGCATATACATGGTAGTATAGCTAGAAAATATTCGAGGATCACTGGTAAAACTGGTAAATCAAAAGAATTCAATAAGGTAGCAGTATATAGAATTAGCTTGGCCTCATATACACAATTACCAATTAATACTCATAGTAGTAGTGAAAACCTCATTTACAATAGCAGCAAAGAAAATGAAATACTTAGGAATAAACTTGAAAGAATTGTGCAAGACCTATATGAGAATAATTTCCTACATTTTTGAAGGCCAGTGGTAGACTTGAATAGGATGATTGCATTATAATTTCTAAAATAAATGCAATCCCACAAAAAAGCACCAAGAAACTTCTTATTAATGAAGATAGACTCACTGGTATTCAGTTATATGGAAAAACAAACATACAAGAATAGCCAGAAAGAAACTAAAAAAGGAAAAACTTCCAGGAGGGACTTCTACCAGACATTAAAACATGTGCTGTACAACCTCTACCCTTTAAAAAAAGGGTCCTATTGCCACACGAATAAAATAGAGCAATGAAATAGCTTAGAAACAAACCAAAGTACAAGTAGAAATAATAAAGGTGGCATTTTATATCACTCAGGTGAAGAAGAACTTCTTAAATGGTATCAGGATATCTGGGTAGCTGTTTGGAAAGAGATAAAATTAGATCAGCATTTTGCACAAGAATAGACTCAGCATGAAAGTGTGTATACACAGATGTTCATAGCATTATTCATAGTATCCAAAAGGTGGAAGCAACACAGATGTCTATCACTTGACAAGTGGTTAAACAAAATATGATCTAGCCATACAATGAAATATTATATGGCAATAGAAGGTGCTGATACATACATACTACAATGTGGAAGAAACTTGAAACCATGCTAAGTGAAAGAAGGAATCAGAAAGGCCACAGATTGTATTATTGTTCTATTTACATGAATTCTTCATAACAGGCAAATTATAGCAACAGAGTGTAGGTGAGTAGTTGCTAGGGGTTGAGGGAATTTGAGATAAAGGGGAGTGACTGCTAAAAAGATGCAGAGTTTTTTCTTTGCAGTGATGAAAATATTCTAAAGTTGGTAGTGGTGGTGGTTGTACAACTCTGAATATACTGAAAAACATTAAATACTTTAAATGAATGAATTGTATGACCTATAAACTAAAGCTGTTACCAGGGATCCCTGGGTGGCTCAGCGGTTTAGCACCTGCTTTCAGCCCAGGGTGAAATATTATATGGCAATAGAAGGTGCTGATACATACATATTACCTGGAGACCTGGGATCGAGGCTCCCTACATGGAGCCTGCTTCTCTCTCACTGCCTGTGTCTCTGCCTCTCTCTCTCTCTCTCTGTGTCATTCATGAATAAATAAAATCTTTAAAAATTAATAAATAAAGCTGTTACCAAAATAATAGACTTCAAACAGATAAATTTTTCAAGAGAGAAAGACCAAGACAGAGATCATACCACTATTGGAAGAAAATGGGTTTAACGGTTGTGTATGGAAAGATTTTCTTGCTTTGACTCAAAAAGATCAGAAGAAGTAAAAGATTGATAAACTGGACTTCATAAAAATAAGACAATTTTGCATGGCAAAAACCACTATTAGAAAAGTTGAAAGACCGTTGACAAATTAGGGGAAAATATTGTCAACATATACAGACAAAAGCCTAGTAAAGGCTTTTTATTTATTTTGTTTTTTAAGATTTATTTATTTGAGAGAGAGAGCGCACAAGTGTGCATGGGCTTGGAAGGAGGGGTGATAGGCAGAGGAGGAAGGGGAAAGAGTCCCAAGCAGACTGAGCAAGGAGCCTCATGTGGGGTTCGATCTTATGACCCTAAGCTCACAACCTGAGTAGAAACCAGTCTGGCACTCAGCTGACTGACTGTACCACCCATCTGCCCTATGAACTCTTAATAATTAAAGGCCAAAAAATATATTGAGAGACAAAGGACCAAAGACATGATGGAAAAATGGGGGAAAGACATAGACAACTCACAGTGTTATGACCCTTAAATTTAAGTTTTTATTGGGATGCCTGGGTGCTCAGTGCTTGAGCATCTGCCTTCAGCTCAGGGTGTGATCCTGGAGTCTCGGGATCAAGTCCCACATCAGGCTCCCTGCATGGAGCCTACTTCTCTCTCTGCCTATGTCTCTGCCTCTCTCTGTGTGTCTCATGAATAAATAAATAAAATCTTTTATAAAAATGAAGTGTTTATTTGTGTATGTATGTATTTATTTATTTGAGTGAGAACAGGAAGAAACAGACTCCTCATCAAGCAGGAAGCCCAATGCGGGACTCAACCCCAGGACCCCAAGATGACAACCCCAGCTGAAGGCAGATTCTCCTTTTTTTTTTTTTTTTTTAAGATTTTATTTATTTATTCATGAGAAACAGAATGAGAGAGAGAAGCAGAGACACAGGCAGAGGTAGAAGCAGGCTCTATGCAGGGAGCCTGACGCGAGACTCGATCCTGGGTCTCCAGGATCACACCCTGGGCCGAAGGCAGGCGCTAAACCGCTGAGCCACCCAGGGATTCCAGTACTGATGAAAATTAAAAAGTGAGAGCATATTCTCTGTAAGACTATTGGGAAGTAGGCACACTTCTTACATGCTGCTCGTGGAAATGCAAAGTGGCATCGCCCAACTTCTGGAGAGCAGTTGGCAATTCCTAATAAATAAATAACACATGCACTTAAAAATTTTTTTTATTTAGGGCAGCCTGCAGCCCAGGGTGTGATCCTGGAGACCTGGGATCGAGTCCCATGTCAGGCTCCCTGCATGGAGCCTGCTTCTCCCTCTGCCTTTGTCTCTGCCCCTCTCTCTGTTTGTGTGTCTCTCATGCATAAATAAATAAAGTCTTAAAAATACTTTTTTTTTTTTAAATCTCTACGTTTGGCTTGGGACTTGAGCTCACAACTCCAAGATCAAAAATCTCATGCGTCTCCAACTGAGCCAGTCACAGGCCCCTTAACGTGTGCACTTTTGAGACAGTAGTCCCACTTGTAGGGATTGTCTGTAAAGATAACCCTTCCATATGCACAAGGTTGTTCATTTTAGGAGTGTTTTAGTTGCAAAATATTGAAATGTCCATACAGGAGAATGACTGAATCAATTATGGTAAAGCTACACAATAGAATAGTAGGTAGCTGTAAGAAAGAATTAGGAGTATCTGAACTGTTATGGTGCAATTAAGTGAAAAGAATAAAGTACAGAAATACCTATGTATTATGCTAGTCTTTGTGTAAGATGGCAGATATATACACATGTATCTGTGCACAAATATACATGTATTTGTGCAAAAAAATATAAGAATGATAAAATAATGAAATTGGTTTCCTATGGGGAATGGGTGGGAATGTGGTAGAAAGGTTGGGGATAGTGGGAATGAGTTATTTAGGATGAGAAGGAAGCAACACGTCTCCAACTATACTTTTCTGTATGTCTTAGAACTTTGGTGATTTTTCACATGCCTCCAAAAATTAAAATCAACCCAATGTGTGTGTTTGGGCAGGCGGGGTGGGGTGTGGAAATGGGGATTCCAAAATAGAATACAAATCCTAGCAAATGAATTTAACTGTATTACAAATGAATAACATAAGTACACTGACTTGGGCAGGGCAGAAAGGAATTAAGAAAGTTTGAAAAATAGAACTTTATATACTCTAAAGACAAAAAGAACAAATATGCTCTGTGGAGTAAATGTTTTTCCCACAGAGGTATTGGTTAGGGGTTCTGAAACTATCTTTTGTGTATACTGAGTTTTGAACAACTAAGTGAATAACTAACAAAAGTATGATTTCTTATTGTTGGATAAAGGAATAGTCTAGGATGAACTCTGTTTTCTTTCACTGGAATTGGACATATCCATATGAACCCATGAGTGAATGCATATACAAATGCAGATATACAAAAGTAAATATAAATGTATGAATGTGTACATCCTAGCTTTCTCTTGAGAGGGACAAAAAGCACTGAAACCCTAGTCATAGCACATGAGTGTCCAGATTCTCTCTAAATACCATTTCCAGAAAAAAAGGAAGCATGGATCCTTAGAGAAATGGTTTTATATGAGTCTAAGACCCAGAAAATACAAAATGAGCCTGCAACATCATGTGGTACCAGAAAGTAATTTTTAAAATAAGGGTATTACATTATAATCCACAGAATAAAATACTTATTCAGATATTCATACATATAAAAAAAACATAAAGGGGGAGAAGGGATAGTACTTTCTTACAGTGGAATTCCAATAAGTATAAAAAAGGGAAATGAAAATCATCCTTCGGCAAATAGCATTGTAATAATTATTGCATGCAAGAAGGATAAGTGGATGCTAAAATTAGCAAAACTATGAGAAACAAGATGTTTTCAAAGTCACAGAATGCCTTCCCACAAGATACTTAATAGTTACAAAGCAGAAAGCAACTGTGTAGTAAAACATGGCAGACACCACCTTAATTAAGTAATCAAGGTAAAAGTCAGGAGTTTTAAGACAACATGGCTGCACCACGTATACCCTGATAATGCACTGAGAAGGGTGTAATTTCACTTCTCTGGTATTGTTGCCAAGAATTCATTATCTTAATTTAATCTTCTAATGAGAAAACATAAGGCAAACCTAAATTGACATTCTGTAAAATAACTGGGTGCCTTTAAGGTGTAAAGGTCATGAAAGACAAAGCCCGAGGAACTGTCACAGATTGAAGGGAGAGGAAGCAGATAAGACAGCTGAATGCAGTGTGAGAACCTGGATTGGATCCTAGATCAGAAAAAGGTATTAAAAGGCTATTAGAAACTGGAGAATTCATTTGCTTCAAGAATTTGATTAAGGTCAGATTTAGTTTATAATATTCTATCGATGTTAATTTTTTGACTTCAGTAATTGTACTATCATTATGTAACATGTTATCATTAGGAGAAGTTGACTGAAGTATATACAGGTGCTCTGCTATTTTTACAACTTTTCTCCCAAGCCTAAAATTATTTCCAAATAAAACATTTTTTTAAAAAAACCAGTTAGGGCTTGAGATACAGGTACTTTCTGCTACCTGACCTCTTATTACCTGAACTCGGAAACCAGATAAATTTTGACAAAACAGTAGCCTCGCTGTCAGAACTCTCACTGTTTGAAATAAGGCTGAATAGATTCACAAAATATGTGTATTTAATATTGATATTGATGTTGCACTATTATTGATACTTGGTCTAAATAGAATTCATTTTTATTTCCCAGGGGTCAACCTTCAACTCCTTGCTTATTCTCTCTATACTCTCTCTTAGAGGGCTCATCCATTTATTTGGCATCAGCTGTCACCCTTTAATTGAAAAATCTGTTCATGTCACCAACTTCATTGTCTTCATTGTCTCCCTAATTAGTCACAGTGAGAGTTCTAGCTCTTAAACTTCACTCACAAGGCCTTGCCTGTTTTGCTCCAACTTAATCTTCAGCCTCATTTTTAAAACTCTTACCCTTCCTTAAGCTTGAAGTTCTTGCTTTGCTGAGCTACTCTCATTTCACCAAGTTTACTCATCCTATGCCTTTTGACTCCTGCTCATATTGTTTCTTCTCCCCCAGATCCTTCACTGGCCCAGTAGATGCTTCCATAGTGTCATTTAGCTCCCCTGTTGTAGCACTTACCATACTATTATAATAATGTTCATATCTCTCACCAGACTATGTGTGGTATGAAGAATAAATTAGAGGGACGCCTGGGTGGCTCAGCAGTTAAGTGTCTCTTTGGCTCCAGGCGTGATCCCAGGGTCCGGCATTGAGTCCCGAATTGGGCTCCCTCTGAGGAGCCTGCTTCTCCCTCTCCCTGTGTCTCTGCCTTTCTCTGTGTATCTCATGAATAAATAAATAAAATCTTAAAAAAAAAGAAGATGAAATTGATAAATTGGAAAGGGACATGGAGAGACACCATTTAGAAGCTTGGGGGGGGGGGGGGGCAGCCCTGGTGGCTCAGTGGTTTAGCGCCACTTGCAGCTTGGGGTGTGATCCTGGAGACCCGGGATCGAGTCCCATGTCGGGCTCCCTGCATGGAGCCTGCTTCTCCCTCTGCCTGTGTCTCTGCCTCTCTCTCTCTGTCTCTCTCTGTCTATGAAGAAATAAATAAAATATTTTTTTTAAAAAGAAGCCTCTTGGGGAAATTCATGCAGGAAGGAAATAATGGTAATGCAATGGAATCCAAACATTTAGAAAAAAGTTTGTAAGACCCTTGAGGGCAAGTGTGTCCTGTTTGCCATTAGATCCATAGCTCATGAATACTTCTTTAAAGTCATGAATCCAATTCCTGTCTGGAACATTTCTCTTTACTTTTACCTGTCTCAATGCCTTACTTCTGTAATAATTACCTGTGAAAGTCTCTGAGTCTGGCACTTTAGATAGCCCATTGGTTGTAAAATACTGATTCACCTGACTGGGGAATATCTTAACTACTCTAGAATCTCCTCTGTGTGACATGTTGAAGAGGATGATTGAGCTTGTTTATTTGCTCCCTTGCTAATTTGTTTACTTGATTTTCATAGGGATGAGCTTGGGTAGATGAGACATTAGTGATTCTGCCCCATGCCAAATGTCCTACGTATTATAGTAGCATCAACGTCCTTTCAGTTACCCAGTTTTAAAGTGTTTGGGAGATCGTTGCCCTAAATTTTTTCTCATTTCATCAGTTGTCCATAACTTGCCAAGTTTTGCCTGGATGTATCTCCACTGCCTTCATTTTTCTTTCCTTAGTAGCACTCATCTGCAACTGTAGTTATCTTATATCTAGATTATAAGAATCTCCCAGTTTACATTATTACTTCCTTTGCCTCATTATCCTCAACTTAGATTCACAGTTATTTTGACTTTAAGCTTTGACACTGAATTATCTCAGTGATTTGAACTTTTCCACAGAATGGAATGTGGTAAATGAGATAATAGATGAATGCCTTGTAAATATATATCCCTTAGCTCTTGATTTATTTCTCTTTAAAATTTTTTCCATTTTAAACTCTAATGTTTGATTTTTAAGGTCTTTCATAATTGAACCAATGTTTGTTTAGCCTTAATTTCTACATAGAAAGAGAATCATGTACTAATCAAGAGTAAAGGCTGTAGAATTTAAACCAGCCTCACATCTTGGGTATGACACTATCCAAGACAAATCACTTAATCTGTTTGTACCACTGACTTTTCAACTTTAAAATAGGGCTAATAATGTCTCCTTTAGGGTTATTATCATGAGGTCTAATTAAATTAATATTTGCAAACTGCTTGTACCTGGCATACTACATTTGTCACATTTTTCCGATTTTGGTAGCAAATAGAAGTGTATTGACATTAATCTTAACGTGATCATTACTGAAGCATTCAATACATGTTGTGTATTTTTGTATTACATTAATACATATGTATTAATTGGACAGGAAACACTAAGGCATGCAGTAGTTTCACTTTGGGGAAGGAAATACCAGGTTCAGCATATGTTAAAAATGCTACATGGCATCTAAATGTAAGTAATAAGCCAGCTGGAGACTCGTTGGGACAGGACATGGGAAAAGCAATCAAGGAGAGAACTTAATGGTTCACAAGATGAAAGAAATCCATCCCATGAGGGACATAATCCCTGCATGTTTATATTATCTACCTTTGCAATTTATCAAATCCACTGAGAGCAAAGAAGCCAGCAGATTAGGCCAGATTAATGTTGGGCCATTTGTAAGCAATGTGTGACAGAAAGTTAAGCATCCAATTCTTGATTTTGTCTCGGATGATGATTAGGGGGTACTGGGATTAAGCCCTACTTCAGGCTCTGCAGGGAGCCTGCTTAGGAGTTCTCTCCCTCTCTCCCTCTTTCTTTCTCTCTCTCTTTGTCTCCGCCTCTTTTGCCCCTCCCCTGCTCACACACACATCCTCTCTCAAATAAATAAATAAATCTTTTTTTTTTAAAAATCTGATTAGCTAGTTTATGCTACTATCCAGTTTACAGTGAGACAGGCAATCATCATGTCACTTCACTCCTGAGGTTCAGTTTCCCAACTAAAAAATAAGGTGGGGACTAGATAAGAGTGTTCCTGAGGTCCATTGCAAATGTATAAAATTCTATTAGTTATTTCATTAATCAATGAAAGCATTTTACTAAAGATGTATAATATAAATAGAAGTGTCTTGACCAAACCAAGACTCAAGATTATTGTACTTTTGTTGTTTATTGACAGTTGGAAATAAGTGTTCCTTATTGAGGGCGCTATTCTGGCTGAAAAATAAAAATAGGCCACAGGAAATTAATTTCTTCTTTTTATGTTGCTGTAATTTCATTTTCAGTACAAGTAGCAGAATCTTAAGGAAATGAGGAAATTTCCAGAGTTCAAATGTATCTCTAGCATAGAATACCATTTGGAGAGACTAGCTTACTCAGTAGCACAAGAAGTATGTTGAGGAGTGGAGGGAGGTGTAGAAACCCACATTCTTTGGCATGGAGTAATGGAAAGAACCCTCCCTTAGCAGGATAATGTCTTCTGCATTTTATTTTTTATACTTGAAAGTGAGGTATTTTTACTTCAAATTACGGAGTTTTAAAAAGGAAAATATAGTATATTTGCTAATAGGTTATTATTGCCTTATGATAGTCTCCCTGCCCCTCTTTTATAGCATTATAAAAAGTAATCCTAATAAAAATAATATCACAGTTTTTTTTTTAATATCACAGTTTAAAAGATGTGTCAGATTCTTTAAAAAAGCTACAGTAGATTAAGACTTTACCTCAAAAAGAAAAAAGGAAGAAAGACTGCTAGAAAAGATTATATAGAAAAGTTTAAAGATAGTAGTATAATGAGCATCCAAATACCTTCTGGTTTTACCAGAAGGTTCTTAATATTTTGTCATATTTGCTTGTTCTGCCTCTGTGGCTAATGTATTTTTATCACACCCCCAAATTTTAATATTGATAAATTTCATCTCATATACTAACCATACAGGTGACACCCCCTCCAGTTGTTTGTAAATGTCTTTCATAGCTTTTTGAAAAATCCAGAATCCAAATATAACACTTCATATTTGTTGTCATGTCTTTCATAATTTTGCTTATTTTTTCATAATATTGATATGTAAAGAGTTCAAGCTAGCTGTCTTGTAGAATGGTCCACAGTAGAAGTTTGTCTGATTGTTCCCTCATGATTAGATTCAGATGAAATATTTTCAGAGGAGTATCTCATAGGTGATTGTTTTTATCTCCTACTACATTACATCAAGAAGCATGTTAGTCTGTCCTGTTATGAGTGATGTTAAATTTGGCACTTGGTTAAGGTAGAGTCTGCAGGTTGTAAACATACCTTTTACTCTATGTAATTAAAAGTTAACAGAAATCAAAGAATATCTTGTTCACTGACTTTCATCCAGTAGGTTTTTGTCATATATTCCTGATCTTTGCCAAGAATCTGTTATTACATCACTGGAAGCAAATACGATTTTCTACTTGTAAGAATATGTTAACTTTCTAAAAAATCAGTTCCTATAAGATGTCCCTTGCTTATGGTAATCATTTGCTCTTTTTATTTAGAATGTCTTAGGAAATAGTGAGAGAACTATGTTCAAATGTTGTGTTCACCTATAAAGGTCAGATACTTAAGTCGAATAAGAGCTAAGGCACTGAAAAGATTAAAGTTATCAGCAATGTCAGTAATTTGATTTAGACGGTTAAATTTCAGTCATTAGTCCCATAGTTGCCCTAGTTCCTATAATTCAGTTGGGAATTAGGCTTTTACTTTATAACTATAGTTAAACACTGTGTTAGTAGAGTAAGTGTGCCTCCATTTTTGCAGAGGACGTTACTGAACATTTTAAGAAGTACAGTACGAATCTTGAGATGCAGGCAAAAAATTAAATTCTTTAATTCATCTTTCTCTTACCAAGGATTTATTCTTGAAAGTTGTCCTTTGTTACCTGACCTTGTTGGTGCATTTTAAGCACGTTTTCAAGACATCATAAAGGTTTCTAAATCTGTCACTGTTTCTTTGTATTGAACACTTACAGGGTGCAGACAGACTGACTTACTAATTAATGATAATCGTATCCATTAATGGTAATTAAAGGTAGAGTATCCAAAAGGAATATTGGAGGTGCTTTGTCTTATTGGCTGATTATGAGTTATTCCTAAATGAAAGGTTCATTATCTATGGAGTTCACTATTAACGTCTAAGTCCTTTCCCTTCAGAATCTACTTGACAGTAATAAAACTATATTTTAAAATGTTTTTATTATGATTTTTCACTAATTCATAATTACTTGAATTTACAAGGTCTAAAAATTTCCCAAGCTCAAAGAGAAGTAGAATCATGTGGTATTATCTAGGTATACAAGTGGATTTATCCTGACCTTTCTGGCTAGTAGAAATATTCATTTTAATTTTTGCTACAATGAAAGTAAGTTCCTTCATTATTCTGCATTTTAGTTTGTCCATCTGTTGCATAACAAAAGCCTTTATTATGGTTTTTAAGAAAAGCTGCTGTGAATTTGTTTCTCGTAAGTAACAAAGATTCTGAGAAAAAAATCATTTGTACCCATTGATAAAGGCAGTAACCATTTGTGGAAAAGTCGGGAATTTGGATATTTGTTTGGGATACTCAGGCTTGATTTTTACTTCTTAAACACATATCTGGAGACCACAAAGTACAGGGCATGATAAGGACTGTATACTGGGAAAGTAGGTATTTTGAGGAACTTTAAGTAAATTAATGTGAAACCTCTCAGTCAAGAATCACTGATATTAGCTGCTGTGATCACCTTTGTTGTTTGAATAGTCAGAGAAGGTTTTGTGTATTTAAACTATTAGTCTATTTTTGGGGCTGAAATATATGGAGCCAATTTTTGAGAAAAGAATAACATTTCCAAGTTAAAAAGACAATGTCTTTTATTTTGCTGTTTGGTGGCTGTGCACTGCTGATCTGTTAGGCTGTAGGGCATATCAGCTCTATAAGACTTAATCTTGTAGTGGCAGAGAAAAGGAATATGTCTGGTTGGTGGTATACATTTTTTCTTCCAATAGTACAGGTAATATATAAGCATTGTCTGATTAGGATCCGTACAAGATTCCTGTATGCTTATAGAAAGTATTAGCTTTGTTTCACAGAACGGGAAACAGGGACGTGCCTTACCCAGCTATCACAGAAATCAATAGTTATAATTTAAAAAACACTCTTGTCTGCTTATTTGGTGTTTTACCCAACAGACACAATTGGTTTTCTGTTTTCTTCATTTTATTTTGTGTGTCTGTTCTTAGGTATTGAATATTAAGGGGTTTGGTGTTGTTTTTTAATTTGATTTCCGTTGATTCCTTTTCTTCTAAGTCCACCACTTGAGCTCCTCTAGACAACAAGCATCTGACACAAGGCGGAATTGTCCTCTGATCTCAGCTCTGTTGCTGTCTCCATCTGTTGGTGTGAAGAAGTAATGCTCTTGCCAGAATAAGCAAGCTCATTTTAATTTTAGCAAAAACAAGTTAACAAATAAGGAATTATGCTCTTAATGCGTTTTCTTTGTGACAATTAAGTCAGTTTGAAGATGCAAAAGTATCATGGGATATCAGCTTGTGTAGGCAGATTGTCTTTGTTTTTTTATAGGCTTTTCGCTAATGATACTAAAAGTGTCAAAGAGAGTTATTAAAAAGCTGATAGAGTAACCATGCCAATGAATCTATACAGTTTGTTTTAGGGAATTCAAGAGAAAGATAATTATCTAAACTTTCTTCATCAGTATGAGGTCAGGAATCAGTGTGCAAGAAAATTTAGGAGTGAGAAATCTCAAAAACCCTGACAGCCTTTGCACATTCACAGTTTCATAGGCTTTTGCATCATTGCTTCTGAATTGCTAATGAAGAGCTCAATATAGCTTCTGATGCATTTCAGATATTCTGGGTGGTGACTGGCTAGAGTGTTACTGACATCACAACATACAGCTGTTGACTTTCTATTGTCTCTGAGTCCTCGGCAAGTGCTTTAGACTGCTCTAGCAGCACTCTCCCAATGCCTGACTAATCAGCTGGCTGTGTGTGCCGTGAGCTCTGTAGAGGAGCAATGCAGAGCATCAGTTTACAGATACTATGGAAAGTACATCTTCATTCACTCTGTATGATGAAGCGAACACCAGTACAATGAAGGTATGTATGTGACTCTTCGTTTATATGCTAAATATGTACAAAAGGTAATCAAATATATGAAGAGTTATTCTTGATGTCACTTAGTACCATAATTTTGCTAGGGGCATGTGTGGTAAAATCCTTACCGGGTTTAAAATGAGAGCATGTTTTAAAAATGATTTTTGCTTATTTTTGCAAAGATCTATTTGTTTAGGTTGATAGAATGGGGAGTAGGAGTCATTTACTTCTTATCTGTACTACAAGTTTCTCCTCCCCAACCCCCGAAATTTGTGGTAACTCTTTGTACTGTATTGATTGAACAGTTTGCCTATATGCTCCTTGTTATTTGTATATATAGCAGAACAAATTGTCAGAGAAATAATTTCTCTTTCAGATTCATCTTAAACAGACATGCTGTATTGCTTGTTGAATCTTAAAAATTTCATTGTCAAACAAATGCAGTGTAGATGAGATTCCTCTTTTAGAAATTAAGGAACTAAAAAAACCTTAACTTTCAAAGCTGATGTTAATTTTTTGTACCCTTTTTTGGGGAAAGAGGTAGAATAATTTTTAAAGTACTTAGAGCAATACCTGAATCTGTTATTCCTATAATTAGCAAAATCATACCACATTGCAAAAGAGCTAATGCTAATAAAACTATGTAATTTTTAAGAACTATCTTATTTCTAATCCTACTGTCTAAATTTTGACATTTGATATTTTGTGATTCTCCAAAGCAGGAATCTCACCATATAGGTGAAATATACTGATATAACTAAGATATGTTTAGTAGTGTGTAACTGGCTCGTTTGAAAGATTTTTTAGAGTTTTGCTTGCTTTTTATTTAGAATTAGCTGAAATTTTACCAGTATATGGAATTGCTATGATATTTTCAAACCCCCCCCATGTGAAAGTTATTTTGATCTTAGAAATAACTCCTTTCTTTTAGAGGAAACAGAAGGAAAATCACTAAATTGCCTATTATCAGTGCTGAATACCATTACTTCTCTTTCTTTTGTTTCTCATTCCCAACTGTGTAAGTAATTAGGATCATGAAAATATTAATAGCTATTAATAAAATTAGGGTCTTTTATCAGATACATTATTTCAGCCTAATGCCAGGAGAATTTCATCATTCCTCTTTTAAGCTTCAGGGTTTCTTTTAAGTTTTATGTTGAGAAGTAGAAAAGAAAAAACTAAACAGCATGTACTCTGAATTCTTGCCTACAACTGCTTTCATCCATATTTTGTCACATTCTACTTTTTTCATACCTTTCCTCTTTTTTACTCTTTTTTTCTTTAGATTTCTAATTGCATCTCTCTGCCTCCCCCTGCCCCCCCCCGTATGTGTGTGTGTGTGTGAGAGAGAGAGAGAGAGACTTCCTGTGTGTTTGTTCCTCTCCGTCTTTCCTCTCCCCTAGCCCGTTGGTCTTTTCCACTTTATCTCCATCTCTCTCCCTTTCTGTCCATCTGTCTGGTGTCTCAGGGTATCTGTCCCTGTCTTTCTTTCCTTTTCTGCTCATCAGACTTTCCCTCTCCCTGATCTCTCCCTCTCTGTTTCTGCCTCCCAGTCCCTGTCTAGCCAATTCCATAACTCCCTCTCTCTGTCTTTCTCTATCCCTTTTCTCCCTTTCTGTTGGCCTATATCTGTCCCTCTCCCTTTGTCTCTGGCTCTCAGTGTGCCCCTTCTCCCTTTATCTTTCTGTCCTCTCCCCTTTCCTATCCTTGGGCACTTACCATCCTTTCCTCTTCCATGCCTCATCTCTCCCTACCTCTCTGACCCTGTTTCTGTCTCTCCCAGTCTCCCTGACTGCCCTTCTCTTTCTCCGTCCCTCTCAGCATTTTGCTCACTTTTCCAACCTACCCTCAGGTCTTTCGGTCTTTCCTTGTCCAAGCTTTACTCCAAATTTCATTGTCATGGTTTTTCATTTTTCATTGGAACCAGATCAGCACTTGACTTTTAAATTTTTTTTTTTTGCTTAATTAATACGAGTTACTAGTTGCATTTTAATTTATATTATTTAAACTCTGTGCTTTCTAAAACATATTAATGGATAAATAATTAAATATAATTTAGATAAGCAAATTTTACACTTTGCTCAATTTCTTTAATTTTTAGAAACTTATGTTTCAGGCCTTACAAGTGGATTGAAATGATCACATATTGAAATTATCATTTAAAATTATGCTTTCCAAAGATACACATTTATACTGTTTAGGGAATTCTTTTTCTTTTAAATAATTTTTTTATTAATTTTTCAAGATTTTTAGAGAGCAGTTTTAAAATTACTTTTCAAGATAATTAACACAATATCATAATTGTGTTCCATAGTATGGTAAACTTGTATTTTTTTATACCTATGTGGCTTTTTTATGCCATTTTGTATGTTCCAAATTTATTACATTGGACATATGCTGGGATTTTTTTCTTTCATTTTTAACTTTTTACCTTGAAATAATTATAGATTTACAGGAACCCACAAAAATAGTACACAGAAGCCCCATGTATGTTTTTAAAGATTTTTAAAATGTCTTCCTCAGGATTTTCTATCTTGTCTCAGTTTTTTTAAAATATTCTGAACAACAAAAATTGATTTAACATTTACCTGTTGTTGTTGTTGTTGTTGTTGTTCTTAAGATTTTATTTATTTATTCATGAGAGACAGAGAGACAGAGACACAGGCAGAGGGAGAAGCAAGCTCCATGCAGGGAGCCCAATGTGGGACTTGATCCCGGGACTCCAGGATCATGCCCTGGGCCGAAGGCAGGCGCTAAACCACTGAGCCACCCAGGGATCCCCATTTACCTGTTTATATAATCACAGAACTAGCAACTATCATCATACTGTGTTTGCTTTGTTTTGTAAAGCAAATTAAGATGGCGATTTGATGAAGGCATAGTATATTTTAAATAATACTGTGTTTTGTGATAAATAGCATAGAACTATCAGGGAAGAAAATTTCAGTTAACAAGTTATATATGTTTAAGAAGCAAAGAAAGCTATGTAAGATGAAAATCTTGTCAGACAGAGTTAAATGTCATAGTCACATATATTTGTCCTCTTAAATTATGTAGCACTTGTCATTTCTATGTTCTTTTGATTGTTGCCCTGCTTGTTATAGTTCTCATCTCTGCTGTTAAATCAGACACCTGGTCCTGTGGGGCACAGGGCAGGAGGTGAAACAGGACCAAAAAGTCATTGTCTCTGTAAACCTTGTTATCACACCTCTAGCTAATCAACCCTTATTCTGATTGATACAAGTTATCTTTAATAAAATGAATATAGTGATTTTTATTTTTTCAAACTAAGATCCTCTAAGCCATAGAATTCCACAGAAATGCTTTAGTAACTAGAGGAAAGCCTAAAGCCCAGTTAATGTCTCTTGACCCAGCCCTACTTTCTTACTTGACCAGAGCAAGGTTTATGGGTTGGGTGATGGGGAGGAATGAGGAATGTGTGTGTGTGTGTGTGTGTGTGTGTGTGTGTGTGTATAATATATATATTATATATTATATATTATATATATTATATTTTATGTTTTATATTCTATATACAATATGCATATAAAATACTAAATACTATGTAAAATATAAAACAAGAATTGCTAACTAGGAGTCACATATATGCTTCTGGAGAACCAGGAAACCCTGTAAACCACATGCAAAAATGTCTCTGAACATACACGTGTCTGAGTGCTTCATTTCTGCAAAAAAAAAAAATCCTTCTCAAGAAGATCCTCTGATGGTCTAAACATAATTAAGAATTACTGCTTCGTGGTGTCTATAAATCATTACTCAGTCTACCATGTGGATTTAACATTTTCTTTCTGTTTATTTTCAAATGCTTAGAAGGGTGTATGATTTCCTCCTTCAACAACAAGCACTTCCATGAAAATCATGTGGGTTGTTTTTTTTTTTTTTCCGAGTAATTTGAACATTCCCAGTGACAGAAAACCAAGCACATCTGATGTCAGGCCACAACACGGGAATTCTAGAGAGACACAGCAGAATGTTCTGTTACTGCAGTACCTTCAAAGTGCTAGTTAAACTACAGCCTTTAATAGATCAAGAATGAATGCCAAAATAATTCAGGACTGCATGCCCCCACTGAGCTCCAATGAGATGGTTGTAAAGAAAGCAATAAATTTATTATGTATTAACAAACAATTTGATATGTTAGACATAGCTAGGAAATAATGCAAGACATTAAAAAAATCAGATCTGAAACGTGTTAGATTCTGAGTTTATTCATTTTGTGCAAAGCCATAGACAGTTGAACCAATTAAATTTGGACAGAACCTTAGGTGTTTTAAAGAGAAATTTTCTCCTGCTCATTTTACAAGTTCAGCGTATAGTGTGAATGCTAGAGACCATGAAGGTCTCAGCGGTGTTCACTCATGCCTCGTAGCAGCATCCTCAAGCTATAAAAGTATTGGCACTTTGTTGTATACATCCTTTTGTAGAGTCCGAAGGTAGATGAGGGCAACTGAAAGACAACACCTGTGCTACCTCAAGCTGTTTTTAAGCTATTTTTACTGACCATGAAATGCTCTTTGACCAAAAGAAGAAATAAAACATTTTTGAACTTTTTTTTACCACCGAACATAATCCCTAGGTGCTTTCTGAAAAGAGGGTTATGATCCTTTGTTAGAAAGAATGTAGCCAGCAGTTCAAGAAATGAACGGTGGCACATTAGTAGTTATAAAACAGAATGTCTGCCAATTGTAACCTAAATTAAAATCCTATAAAGGAAACAGACTTTTTTTGTAAGAAAGAAATGGGTTATGTTAGATCTACTGATTCAAATGCCAGAGAGAATATGAAGTTTCACATGTTGATAAAATATATTAATCCATCAAAGAACCTTTGGGTGGATTAGATAAATGTGCTAGAAGCCCAGCATGAGTTTTACGAAGACTCTTTGATGACAGAGCTTAATACTTTCAAGGCCTTCAAAGAATTTTCATTGTGATCCTCTGGTAAGAATGAAATGCTAGTCGTGGGTAAAAAGTACGTGGAGGTAAATTCATTTGGTTATATTAGTTATACAGAAAAAAAAAAGTGAAATAGAATTCCGAAGGAGTAAAGGGAACATCATCACATCACAGTCTAGCTAAAATACCACAAAGACTCAAAGGTTTCTTATGGGATAGCCTAACACTTGGCATAGTCTGTGTAAAGTATATACCTTCTCATTGATGACATTATAAATGGCTGAATAAAGAAACTGGAATTATGTTCATGATGATGTTCGCTTTTATTCATGAACTATAAACTACAGATACGCTAAAAAATACATTAGTAAGGGATGTAATGAATGAGACTAGACAATGCAAAAGGTTGAAAATTGCAGTGACTTCTAATACCAGCTAATCCAGAGTAAGGACACAGTAGTCCCCTACAAATCTACTCTCACTTCAGACACCAGCCCGTCCTCACTTATGACCAGCAGGCTACAGATTTGAAGATTCCTATTATCCCCTCAGTATTGATAATTCACTCGAACAGCTTAACCCAGGAAAGTGCTATACTTAGAATAGAGTTTTATTATAAAGGATGCAGTCAGCACCAGACAAAGGAAAGACTGACTCATGGGGCCAGGTCTAGAAGGATCCCAAATGCAAAGCTTTCCCTGCCCTCTCTCTGTGGAGTTAGGATGCATTATCTTCTCATTCAGTGATATGTGACAGTGTGTAAAATGTTGCCGTCCAGGGGAGCTAGATGGCTTCAGCATACGTAGTTTTTATTGGAGTTTCATTACATAGCTGTGAATGATTGAACCATTGGCTATGCAATTGAACTCAAACTCCCACCCATCCTTCTCTTCTAAGAAGTCATGCTGTCATCAAATGGCTCAAAACCTCAACTTACTAATTACCTGGTTAGTCTTTCTGGTGTGACCTGTACCCATCCTGGATCATTCATTAGCATAAACAACTTAGGGCCCCACCATGAGTCACCTCATTAGTGTGAACTATCAGGACCTACCATCAGTAACAAAGACGTTCCCATGGCAAGGCTTTAGAAGCTACCTCCCAGAAACCAAGGACAAAGGCCAGCCAAATTCTTTATTATACAGTATTTTATTCTCTATTAATATTGTCTTTGGTGCTATGTATTAGGTAAATAATTTACTTTCATGGTCTTCCTTATTTAGAAGAGAAAACTTGAGGTCAAGACTGAATACATGATATTTCTCCCTCCAACCAGTTCCCTCTAACTAGTTCCATTGCTTAGAAGCATCTGTAAGTAGATAATACACTATTTAAAGAATGAACTATAATTATCCAAACTCAGTATGGAATAGAAATCTATATTCTCTCTCTTTACATCCCCATTATCTTAAGTTCTTCTCTCATCCTCATTATCTGTGCCCAATTTCCAAGGATCTAAACCTTTAAATGTTCTTTATTTATTTCCCAAAGCATGATCAGATGGTAAGACCAGTCTTTTTTTCCTCTTTGTAGTCTTTAAAAGAGATTTTGTTAAGTGCCAGGAGATCTTATTACAAACTCATCTATTTCAGTCCTACATTTAACACATAAGTAGGGAGCTCCCAGTTTAATCCCAACTATGATAGGTTTAGAATTAAGGCAAAAGACGTTTTATCCTCACTAGCACTGTATTAAGAGATAGTTAATAAAGCCTTCAAGTACAGAGTTACATTAATGGACCTCACTTTATTGCATTGTCTCTTGCCTTCATCTCCCAACATCTAAATGCCTTTAGAATCTCACCAGGTTACCCCAGGATTCTCCAAGGTATCTCCTGGGAGCTCCTGAATAGCTTTAATACTGTTCTAATTTTGTCCTTCTCTGGCCCACTACCAGTTTTGGTAGTGCTTGCTATAAATTTGCTCATGTCCCTGCCCAAGGTTCCATCTCCTAGAGCATCCAACATTAGTCCTCAGGGTACCTTATTCTCTAGAGTCTTCTGTTCTGGGCTCCATCTCTGGGCATTACAAAGCTTTTTATCTCCTCCTTTTCTGCTGCTTTGCTTCACTAATGAAAACATTTTTTTAGCTTCTAGCTTTGCCTCAAATTAGGGCCCTTTCTATGTAAAGATATATAGAGGGATCCCTGGGTGGCGCAGCGGTTTGGCGCCTGCCTTTGGCCCAGGGCGCGATCCTGGAGACCCGGGATCGAATCCCACATCGGGCTCCCGGTGCATGGAGGCTGCTTCTCCATCTGCCTGTGTCTCTGCCTCTCTCTCTCTCTCTCTCTCTCTCTCTCTCTCTCTCTCTCTGTGACTATCATAAATAAATAAAAATTAAAAAATATATATATAGAAAATTCTTTTAGTACTCTAGCTTTCACAATTTCTGACTTGTGTTTTGATTTGGTTTCATAGGTTTTTTCTTTTTTAAGATCTTATTTATTTTTTAGAGAGAGCACGTGGACTTGGGGAGGGGCAAAGTAAGAGGGAGAGAAGCCGACCCCTCACCCCCAGTGGGGAGGCCAACATGGACTCAGTCACACAACCCTTAGATCATAACCTGAACTGAAATCAAGAGTTAGATGCTTAACCAATAAGCCATCCAGACACCCATGGCCTTATTAGGCTTTTTAAGCACTGTACCACACAGTGATATAAAAGTCAGATCTGGAATGGCTGTGAAAGAATATTTAGCCTGTTTTTTGCCAAGTTGCACCTGAGCTGTGTCATTTAAATAACTCTCATTACACTAACCTTGGGTACAGAATTATAGAAACCCTCATTCTTGTAGTCTTCTGAAGAACTGTGCCTCAGTAGTCCTGGATTTAGGCGTCAGCCTTAATGAGCTTCCCCTTAGAGACTCTCTCCAGGATTTATCCTCACGCGCTATTATCCTCAACCCCCACAGCCATGCCAGCTTCCTGACTTCTAGCAAGTGTTGTTCTGGGTAAAATAGGAAAGGTGTTTATTAGATATGACTGATCTCAGTTTCCTGCCACATTCCCTTCAGTTTCTGAGGACCAATGAATACTTTTTAAGGTTTATGTCTCTATTTGTGCTTCTGACCCCATTTTTTTTGTTTGTTTCTTTCCACTGCAGATTTTCCTTCTCATTCTTACTCTCTTTTCCTCTTAAACCTCCAGCCTCTCTCTCCCTTCTTTTCTCTTACAGCTTCTCTTTGGCCTACACCCTTTCCATCCTGACAGTCTTCCACTAACTTTGCATCTTTTGCTCGCTTTGTTCAAGTCTGCTAGACTATTTTTATTCCTCCACCTCCCTACTCCTCCCTTTAAGGGTTTGTTGTGCCCTAAGGATTCTATACCAAGCCCACTTCTTGTCTTGCTGGTGGCTCCTTAGCAATTTAATCTATGTTGATAATTCAAGGCTGTCTGTCTATACAGTGATTCTACCCAAATAAATAGTATCAGCCCTGCCTCCTCTCCTTAGCTCCAGGTCATCCAACTTCCAGTTAGATTTCTCCACCTAAATGTCCCTAAGGCACCTTAAACTCATTCTGTGCATAACTGAAATGATTGTTCTGTGCCAAATCCTTTTTTCCCCCTCAGATATTTCCTATGTCGTGGGTAGCAAGCACCACCTACCCCTTCATTGTGTTGTGTCATTACCATTCCAGCTATCACAGCCCTCACCTTTTCCCTGACCATTCCTGTGCCTGGCTGGCTTCCCCTAGGTAGTTACTTTGTTATGTTAACCTCTTCATTTCTAGAGGCATTTCTTGGCTTATAGCAAGGGCTCTGGAACCATCTGATTCTGATTCAGATTCTGCCATTTAGCAGTCTCACAACCTTGGGCAAGCTGATTACTCTTTCTCCGCCTCACTTTCCTGTTTGTAGAATTGGGATAATAAGAGCACTGACCTGATAGAGTTATTATGATGACTAAATTAATTAATGCAGTGAGAGCTTTAGGAATAGTGCTTTGTGAATAATAATAAGTATTTTAGAGTTTTATGTTAATATTAGTGACTTTAGAGCACATATTACAATCAGTAATTACCTTGTTGACTTTTTTCCCTGGTGTCGAGTGTCAGCACCCTGAGTAAAGGGGTCTGGTCTGCCTGGTTCACTGCTATATCCTTAACAGTCAGAGCAGTGCTTTGCACATAGTACCTAATCAGAAGGTTGGAACGAACGAATGAAGTCTCTTTTCCGTTTCAGCTGTCATCTCTCAGTCCTTTGTCTAGGCTCTAGTCATTTTTCACCACAATTCTTATAACATGTTCCCTGCTAGAACAGAGTCCAACTATAATTATAAGTGAAATAATTTTCTGCGGCTTCTCTTAAAATATGTTCCTCTTTTATTCAGGCTTTCTTTCCCTCATGAGATTAAGAGTAAACATCTTAACTTCAAATATATCCACCCTTTGATGCTATTTTCCTGTTTGCTTTTAGAACACGTTTTAATGAAAAATGTCAAGATCAAAAAAAGGAACATTATAGCAAACATTCAGCACTTACTACTCAAAATTAGCAGTGCTAACCTTCTGTTACATTTGCTACGGGTCTTTTTTTTTTTTTTAAAGAAATAGAATAGTAATAAAAACATGATTGAAGTCCCTTTTTTATCTCCCTTGAAAACTTTTCCTTTCCCTGAGAGAATTACATGAAATAGATTGTACCTTTACCATCAATGCCTGTGTGTCTTTTTAAATGTTTATGTAAGTTGCCTTGTATTGTAGAGATAATTCTACTTTTCCACTAAACATTCTAACATTCTTTTGGAGACTTAAACTGATACAGTTTTATTAGTTCATTTATTTTAATTGTTTCTCATACTGTGCAGTAGGAGTATACTACAGTACTTACGCTTTAGAAAAAAATCTATGTCTCTTTTGGTAAATATTTGGTCTTTCCCATTCTTTACTTTTAAATAAAACAATTCAGTGGATATTTTTGTACATGGCTTCTCATGCACTTATATGTGTGTCTTTAGTGTGTAGATCTAGAAGTAGAAGTGCTGGGCTGTAAGATATGAGGAATTTAAACCTCATTTGAGATCAGTTTGTTTACTAAAGTGAACTCAGAGTGGCTGACAGTTCCCATTCTCCATTCCCTTACCACCTCTAGGTATCACCAGATTTTTTTGTCTTCTTCAACCTGAGCACATACACTCTCTTTCCATTAAATGGGCTTCTTTCTCCTATCTTCTCCATTTCTCCACTGAGAATGCAACATGTTCATGTAACATCTTACCTCTGTATCGTTTCTTCTCTTAATGTTCCATAGTCTTGTAAGACTAACTGATAAGTTATTTGTGCCCATTCTTCAGCTTACCACAAATATTTCCACCTCTTTCCTTTCTCTTTAAATACCATCGTAAGGGGCAGCCCTGGCGCAGCGGTTTAGTGCCACCTGCAGCCCGGGGCGTGATCCTGGAGACCCTGAATCGAGTCCCACGTCAGGCTCTCTGCATGGAGCCTGCTTCTCCCTCTGCCTGTGTCTCTGCCTCTCATTCTCTCTGTGTGTCTCTATGAATAAAAAAATAAAAAAAATAAAATCTTTAAAAAAATAGCATCTTAAAATAATTATATATTAATAAATAATAATAATGTATATATTTGTTGATAAATGTCCTTGCTAACCATCTCTCTTGGGTTTAACTAACTTCACTACGTCAAGGTAGTTCTTTCTCCTTTGCTCTTGTAAAACATAGCTAATACATAGTGCATCTGTGTTGCTTTCTGTGATTCCTCATTAAATTTCTGGATGATAGTAACTGTTTATAAATTAAATAGCTATTCAGCATTTTGAAATATTGGTGCTTATATTTTTGTTCAAGTGGCTGACTGAGAATGTGAATTTTCATTCTTTCTAAATACAGCTTAAACCATTTTCCTTGCCTTTCTCACAAGAGTCCTTTGACCAATTGGTTGTTGATTGCTAACCTTAGAGGAGAAGCTGGTACGTGTTGGTCTTGTGCAGCTTGGTTTATTTTATAAATGTACCTGCCTGATGACATGTTTTAGTCTGAAGGAAGAATTAAGCACTGTGTTCATCGAATGAAATTACATTGAACAGTAGTCATAAGGGAAGAAAAATGCAGTGTGCTTTGCCAAATTCTGTTTCAGGTAACTTCAGTAATGTAATTCTTATTTCCCTCAATATTCATGTAAAGAGTACCTAATTTTTACCTGTAGGAGCCAGATTTCTTCCTCATAACAAAATTAATTGATTTTTTAAAAATATTTTGTTAACCTAGAGCAAACCGATTTTTATCATGTGAACCAAGACTATTTTTGTGCATGTCTAACTTTTCAGTTCTCTGGTGCTATACAACCAAATATTAAACCCCAGGCATAATAAATGATCCTTTGAATTAGCAGTATTGTATTTGTGTTCCTACAAATCCTATCTGAAATTTTGACTAGAGAAACTACACACTGATGGATTGCATATGACTAGTCTGTCTTTTCAAATGTTGATCCTAACTCTGTCGTGCTTTGTTTCCTAGAGGAAGGTACTTAACTGTGCATATTTATCATTTATTAACTCCTAGGCTTCACGTTGTTCCTTAGCCACAAACTGAATCTTTATTGCCAACGAGATTTACATCATTTGATATTTATGATTACAAGAGTTAGGGAGATTAAGAGAAACTGGATGACTACGCAGTAGTTCTGATATTTTAGTAGTGATTAGCTTTATTGACCACTAATATGAAGTTAATAGTGCTGTCTTTTGTGCAGCAAAGAACAATAGATAGCTCCTATCCATGTGTAAAGGGTAAGTTTACCTTGTGTAATGAACACAATGCTAAGGGAGTTAATGCATGTTATAAGAACTCTTGGAGTAAAGGTACTCTCTAAACACATATTGCCCCTCCTCTTGGTACATATGAATGATGATAGAGCATTATGGGTAAGATTCTGTAGTGGCACATCTATCTGCCCTGCCTCATATCATACTCCCCACGCTTACTAGCTATGTGACCTTGGATAAATCACTTAATTTCTCTGTACCTTAGTTTCCTAATCTGTAAAACAGGACCTACTTAGAATTGTTGTGAGTTCTAAATTTATTAATTATGGAGGTAGTAGAACAATATACCTGGCACGTGGTAAGCTATATACATTAATATTAGGTTTTGGTGGTAATTATTTGTGTTTCTTTTGTAAATTACTTATTCCCCATATCTCTTTTTTTTTTCTTTTGATTTATAAAAGCTTCTTTAAAGACTTTGACCCATTCTGTTGGAGATAGTTTTTATTTTATCATTTGCCTTTTAATCTCTTTGTTATACTTTGTCACACAGAAATATTAAAACCTTATTGTAAGTTTTATTAATACTTCTTTGAGAGCTTCTAGATTTTCATGTCATGCTTGGTAAGGGCCCCCCTTCCTAATAATTATAAAAATATTTCTTATATTTCCTTGTACTTTTATAGTTTCTTTTTTTAGGTTACTGTCTTTATTTTTACCTTTGATTCCTTTTTGCTTATGGTGCCAGGTGGGTGCCAACCTTTTTCTCATAGGGTTCTGAAGATTTTATTATATATACAAGTATTTATCTTTAGTTGGCTGCCTGGTAGCACAGAAGTTGCATGTAATCAGATCTCTGATTTGTTCCTAATAACATGTTAGCAGTTACAAGAATATTTATTCAAAGTTGAATATTAATTTTGAGCACAGATATCCATCTCTTTTAGGTTGAAACAGATTGAGACAATTTTTAAGTATCAGTAACAGTAGGTACTCAGATGTATGCACTTAATAAATACCAACATTTGTTAACTTTTTCTGAGTTGCCTTTCTGTTGTAGAAACTTACAAATTCATATACATTTTTCAATCACTTTTACATACTGTATAACAATGTATTACATTAGAGTGGCACATTAAATTGACTCCTATCTGTTATGACAAAGACATGATATGCCACCCTATACCATAGCTTCATGACCTCCACATGCCCTTAGAGCCTTAGGTAACTCCTGCAAGTGTAGGCATTATGCCAAGATAAAAAAGGTTTTTGTTTTAATGAGTACCAAAAAGCTGAAATATCTCTTTTGTTTGCAGATTTGGAGAAGAAAAACATTTAAAACAAAAGCATTAGTATTTGGAAAAGAATGCAAAGTTTTGCAAATTTTTAACATTAAATTAGAAGGCACAAAATAATAACCCCTTTAGACTGTCCACCCAGGCAAGCACGCCCTTCCTCAGACATACACACATCCACACAAACTAGTGTTCTCCTCTGTTGACCTTTGTAGGATATATGCATAAGAAAACTTGAGGTAGGGACATCTGGGTGGCTCAGTGGTTTAGCGCCTGCCTTTAGCCCAGAGCGCGTTCCTGAAGTCCTGGGATCCAGTCCCACATCAGGCTCCCTGCATGGAGCCTGCTTCTCCCTCTCCCTCTGCCTATGTCTCTGCCTCTCTCTGTGTGTCTCTCATGAATAAATAAATAAATAAAAATTAAAAAAAAAAAAAAAAGAAAACTTGAGGTATACAAAGCCACTCTGTACATATGGTGGGCCTCCTTTCAATCTGCTATCATACAGGGTACAGTCAGGTACAGCAAACTCAGCCTCAGCCAACTGCTGCCTTAGAATGATTCTGACCATAGAAAAGAGCTAACCTTTTTGGATTGTCCACTCTATGAGAGACAGGGTATAATGGATGCTTTACATTTAAAAGACTGAATAGTTTTGGGGTGCCTGGGTGCCCAGTCCATTAAGTGTCAGACTTGTAGTTTTGACTCAGGTCATGATCTCATGGGTCAGGGGTTTGAGCCCTGCATGGGGCTCCCTACTCAGCATGGAGTCTGCTTGAAGATTCTGTCCCTCTGCTCCTCCCACTCTCTCTCTCTCTCTCAAATCAATAAATATTAAAAAAAAAACTCAGTCTTCCCAATAAGTTTAATAAGCTAAATACTCTTGTTTCCTCCTTTATAGCTCAGAAAATTATGGCTCAGAAGATTAAATGATTTCCAAAGTCATAATTGATAGAATCGGGTTTTAAACTCTGGTATAATGATAATGCAATTTGATCATTATCTCCCAGGAAATAAAAACTGGTCATTTTGGTTCAGTCATTTATTTAGTCAAATGGTATGAAATATTGACAAGTATTGGTTGTGTGACTTTGGACACGTTATTTAACTTCTGGGTGCTAATAGTTTGCATAGTAAATTATAAGATTTGACTAGGTGGTTCCTAAAATTCCTTGGGGTTCCTCAGAACTGAGTGTTTACCTCTTCACATTGTACCTCTTCCTCATTACCCCTTGCAGCTATTGCCTTTTTTAGGTCTTTTTTTTTTTTTTCTTTTTTAAGATTTATTTTATTTATTTTAGAGAGCACACAGGTGAAAGTGGCAGAGGGAGAGGGAAGGAGACTGAACCAGAGCATGGAGATCAACATGGGCTCCATCTGAAGTACCCAGAGATTGTGACCCCAGCCAAAACCAGGAGTCAGATGCTTAACTGACTGAGCAATCTAGGCACACTGTTTTTTATTTCTTGTATGGATTATAGCCATCCTTTGTTTCTTCAAACTTAAAGGATTCATGATTGAATCACAAGTCACTTTACCAAAAAAATAAAAAAATAAAACTGTAATAATTTGGCTGCTTAGCGAGTGCTGCCATCTTGTGTCTACCATTTTATGAGAGAAAAGGTTATAAACTAGAGAAATTATATTGAAGTATTTTTTGTCTTTGTTTTTGTTTTGGTGAAAATTAAAAAAACAAAAGTTACTTGATTTAGTGGCCTAGCAAACTCAGTGAAATAGGACAATGTCAGAAATCAACTTGGACATTTGTTTATGATCCCTCCTTCCTGTTCTCTCTTAGTCAAACAGGGAAATTGAGATGTGAAAACTAATGTGAATCTATATTGAGGTCCTAAATTATTACATTTCAAAATAGTTTTTGAAGAGCTAGTATAAAATGTGAATGTTTCTGTGATACATGGTTGGTGATACTATTGTCTCTTGGTACTTAGACCTTACTATATTCAGTTGTTTCACATTAAAACTGTACTGTTCTTTTATTGGCAACAAAACTGTCAAAGGAAAATGGGAAAGCTATGTAAGATGTTTAAAGTTGTTTATTTGCAATAATATATTCATTTGCACCAGAGAAACATAAAATGAAACTGACTTTAAAAATAGCTGACACTCGGACACCTGGGTAGCTCAGTGGTTAAGCATCAGCCTTTGGTTCAGGGTGTGATCCAGAGGTCCTGGGATCGAGTCCTGCATCAGGCTCTCCACTGGGAGCCTGCTTCTCTCTCTGCCTATGTCTCTGCTCCTTCTCTGTGTCTCTCATGAATAAATAAATAAAAACAGATGACACTGGAAGAATTTTGGCATTTCAGATGTCTTTAAAAATAGTCATTCTACCCTTTATAGACATTTGCTTTTAACAAACCAATGTGAGTTTCTTTACACATGTTAAATGACTTATTACAGCTTTTTGTTCTTTTTTACTCTTAAAAATCTAGAATATGATCATTATTCAAAATTACAGTCTTCCCTTAAGTCCATAGAGTTGTAGCTCTGTAAGAAAACTCTTGGAGTTAAACATTCTTGGTTGTAACCTTAGGCAAGCCTTTTTTCCTTTATCTATAAAATAAATAATTATTTCCTTTACAACACTGATCAAATACTAAAATCTTATTATATATAATTTTATATATATATATATATATATATATATATATATATTCCCTTGCTTCCTTCTCCCCTCTGCTTTTACTACTAAATTCTCTAGGTGCCCTGAGTGACTTTAGGCTCGTAAAACTAATATATGTTAAAATTAGTTGTAACTAAGCATTCCGATTCTTGTTTAGGACAAGAAAATAGTAAATTCACCAACAGTGGCATTTTTAATTTCTAAATTACCATATGCTGTTCATTTCTTTGTCTTTTTTGTTAAAATGTTTCCTTTTGTTTTAACTTTAGGCCACTGAAAGGTATGATACATTTGATCCACGACAGTCCATTTCAGCCTGGGAATCTACAGTGGTGACAAGGACATGGGACTCCTCCTGCCAGATTCCAGATGGTTCAATACACTTGACATCCTGGCTGACAACTGTGAAAAAGAACCTTGGATTACTTTATTTTATTTTTGTGGGACACCACAATCCCAATTCCATAGGATACGTCAGGTAACCTGTCTTATCACTTGAGAAAAATATACGCCTTTTCTTTCAAAATCTTAGTATTAAAAGCAAGGAACCAGAGTATTTTAAGAACTGACCTACCTCTTAGTAACCTTATTGTTTTGAGAATGAGCCAATTAACTCTGATATGGAATATAATTAATGAAAACTTTTAAATTCACTTTAGTCTACCTGTGACTTCAGAATCTATTTCTCCCTCTTTTTGTTTTTTAATCTTTTAAGATATTTTATGGATTCCAAAGTTTGTGTTTAGGTATTTTTTGTTCATTTGTTTAGATATTTAATTGTAATTATGTCAAGTGATCTATATTATGGTAATCATTTCACAGTATATAGGTGTATCAGATCATTATGCCATGCACCTTAAACTTACACATTGTTATATATCAATTATATCTCAAGCTAGAAAAAAAATATAAGTTGTTTACATCAAGGCTTCTTTTTGGGGTCACATTTCTCACAGCTTCTAGATTGACAGCTGTCCCTGATACATTCCTATTTGATATCCAGTGTTTTCTTAACCTCACTAAAGATATGAAATATGTATTTGATTTCCTAAGTGTCTCATAATAGGTGTTGTTAGGCACTGAATCACAGTCAGGAGAGTTTCCAATGTTTGATTCATAATATAGACTATTAATGCAGATTCCCAACTGTGTTTTGTATACAATGTGCTTTTTTTTTTTAATAATTATTTCCCTTTGGAAATAATTGATGGAAAATTTGAGAAATTTAGAACTTTAGGCGTCTAAACAAAGGCTATAATAGGAAAACATTTTTCTCACAGGATGATACTCCTGAAATCCTTTTAGAAAAAATATATTCCTCGTGTCATCTAAATATGCCTTTATAACTCTACAACCATTACCTTTCACTTTAATATGGCTTACTCTTTTATGTTTCTTAAGACCTTTTAAAAGTGGTATGTGCATCAGAATCACCTCATTTTTATAGCTCTTATTTCATTGTATTATGCTTTTTTATATTTGTATATATCTGCCACTAAACTCTGTATTCTTTGAAAGCAGGAATTTTGCATCTTTGTAAACTCAGCGTTATTCTTGGACCATAGAAGGCACTCAGTCAATATTGTACACTAACCGAATTTAAGAACTGTTTCCAACTGAATTTAAATTTTTTTTCCTTTCTTGCTAAGGCTTCGAGTTCCCTGTAGAATTCTAAAATAACCTTTGCTGATGAGGATGTCTGATACTGTTACTGTAAAAAATGAAACTGAAACAATGAAGGATTTGGAGGCAGAAGTGAAAGATACAACTAGAGTTGAAAATCTTATCAAATCAGAAAACTATGGGAAGATTTTGGCAGAGAAGAATGAACGTTGTATTGACAACAATATTGATTTGCAGGTAAATAGGATTTTCTCTCTGGCTACAAATGCTAAATACTCAAGATATAGTTATACTCTTTATACCAAACTCACTTTTAGAAATCTAAAAGGGTAAGCTTACCCTTTGGGACATGTTTACTAGCTGATTTTTAAGCCATCTGGATTAGCTTGTTGAGTGTAGCTCTTTGAATTGCTTATATATTTGATTTGCTTTATATTTACTTGTAATGCAGTTGTTTTTATTTGTATGTGACCAGTATGTTTTTTATTGGCTTTCTGTTTTTTCATACCACTCTGCATCTAATTGTTAGTGTCATGAGTGTTCAGAATCTAACCTAAGAGCCCTTAAAGAAGAGCAGAATAAGCAAGATTGAAAACTATGGTTCTCTTGGCAAAAACAAACTCTCCAGGGAAACAGTCATCCGTGACTGAGAAAAGCAGTTGGTGGGAAAAGAAAGAGGTCACTTGAGGCTTTTGTCACATGTATATGAGAAATTAGAATTAACCGTGGAGGGATGCCTAGGTGGCTCAGTGGTTGAGCGTCTGCCTTTGGCCCAGGGCGTGATCCTGGAGTCCCGGGATTGAGTCCCTCATTGGGCTCCCTGGATGGGGCCTGCTTCTGCCTCTGCTTATGTCTCTGCCTCTCTCTGTCTCTGTCTCTCATGAATAAATATATAAAATATTAAAAAAAAGAAAAAAGAATTAACCATGGAGAAGGCTTTTAATTCCAGGCATAGATAGAAATTGATGAATTGATTAACAGATTCAAGATATGTAAAAAATTATTTCAAGTAGTACATACACTATTCACTTCTAAATGTTCCAGTTCTCTCTTGCTATATAAGAAATTACTGCATGGGGCACCTGGGTAGCTCAGTGATTAAGCCTCTCCCTTTGGCTCAGGTCATGATCCCAGGGTCCTGGAATCAAGTCCCAAAGCAGGCCCCCTCTGAGGAGCCTGCCTCCCCTTCTGCCTCTATCTCTGCCTCTGTGTGTGTATATGTCTCTTATGAATAAATTTTAAAAATGAAATTTCTGCAAACAAAGGGCTAACAATTTTTAAACACCATTTTATTTTTTAATATTACATGATTTATGAATCAGGAAGATGGCCTCAGGGCTTGGCTTAGTGAATTTTCTATTGCATGAGGCATCAGATGGTCATTGCCAGTATTTAACTGCCTGATGGGCTGGTGTGCAAGGTCCAAACTGTTTCACCCAAATATCTGGCACTTAAGTGGGAATGGCTGAATTGTAGTCTCAACTGGAACTGGGAGCACCGACCTACAGCCCTGCCAACATAGTAGGCCCAGGATAGTTAGACTTACTGTGTGATGACTCAAGGGTCACAGAAACAATGTTCCAAGAGCCAAGCACAGCTGCAAGGGTTCTCTGGACCTACGCTCAGAAATCCCAGAGTGTCTCTTCCACTGCCATCTTTTGATGACATATGTAAATAAACTATTAGCCTAGATTCAAGGGAAGGGAAATTTGGGCCTGCCTCTCAGTAGGAACCTTTAATCTGCCACAAAACCTTACTTAAAATACTACTTCTAACTCATTTGTTTTAGTTTAGCCCTATGAATAAAGATGTCTACTTTTGGAGAAAATATTTTATCATTATTCTATCATTCTTAATACATCCAGAGATTTTAAGGGCTATATGAGGGCTACTTTTTTATATAAGTAAAGAAGTTATTTTAAAAATTATATCATTCCTTCATTCAAAAATTTTATTCCCTATTATGTGCCAGAAATGTGTTAGAAAATGATGGCAACTCACAGCCAAAAAAAAGCGTTGAGGCCTCACTGATTAAGTATAGTCAAATGGTAATTACCTAAGAAATTGGGAGAAATAACATACTTTTTCTAGTCATTTTTAGTAGTAGCACTTTTTAAAACAAAAAAAAAATTGCCAAGCCTGCAATCACTACACTCGATGATGGCAGTATGCCAGTATCCTGATTGAATCAGAAAAAATCTGCTGAAATTCTATTGCATTCATGATTGAAATAGGAGAAGATTTCCTTTTAGTCCCTTTTGTACATCTAATGTTCACTCTTCTGGGTCATGCTTGTAAACAAGTGATTAATTTGGATTATTGCATTTCCTACCGTGTCTATTGTGTTGCCCTTGGTCATAAGTATAAGAGCATTCTGATGACCACTATTGAATCATGGCCCAGTTGTTGATATTATAAGAAAATTTCATGCATTCCCCCAAGCACTTATTGAAAGCCTCTACTATGCCAAGGAAATACTATAGTAAGCAAAAATGGACAGAATCTGATATCATATTCCATATAGCATCCTGACTGCCAAGATTGGGAAGAGGAACAAAGACAACATGAGAATTCATTTTATGTTAATCCATTAAATACTATATTCTCAGTTTATTCAATTGTTTATTAAAACAATTTACTGGGCAGCCAGGGTGGCTCGGCGGTTTAGGGCCGCCTTTGGCCAAGGGCGTGATCCTGGAGTCCCGGGATCAAGTCCCATGTTGGGCTCCCTGCATAGAGCCTGCTTCTTCCTCTGCCTGTGTCTCTGCCTCTCTCTCTCTCTCTCTCTCTCTCTCTCTCTCTCTCTCTCTCTCTCTCCCCTCTCCCTCTCCCTCCTCCTCCCCCCTCCCTCTGTCTCTCATGAATAAATAAATAAAATCTTAAAAAGAAATAAAGAAATAATAAATAAATAAAGAAACAAACAAACAATTTACTCTATATGAGAAGGGCACCTGGGTGGCATCTGACTCATGGATTTTGGCTCAGGTCATGATCTCTCAGTTGTGGAGTCAAGCCCTACATCAGGCTCTGTGCTCAGTGAGGAATCTGCTTGAGATTCTTGTTCCCTCTCCCTCTGTTCCTATCTCTCTGAATAAATCAATACAGGGGGATCCCTGGGTGGTGCAGTGGTTTGGCGCCTGCCTTTGGCCCAGGGCGCAATCCTGGAGACCCGGGATCGAGTCCCACGTTGGGCTCCTGGTGCATGGAGCCTGCTTCTCCCTCTGCCTGTGTCTCTGCCTCTCTCTCTCTCTCTCTCTCTCTCTGTAACTATCATAAATAAATAAAAATAAATATAAATCAATACAATCTTGAAAAAAATAAAAGAATTTACTATATGTGAGAATATTTACTCTGCTTGGAAGTTTTTGAGGTCCAAGATGCCTCCATGCAAGGTGTCTGGCAAGAGGCTTACATCAAAATAACTTATGTGGAAGAGATTTTAGGAATGAAAGTAGATTAATAAGTAGAAAAAAATTTTACCATATTTTCACCTAATGTAAAACAAAGTAACTCTGTTAAGTAAGCATGAACAGAGAATAGAGTCTTGTTAAGAAGAATCTAGCTAATATAAAGTTACCTTTTAACTTAATATGGATTACCCATTATGAAATGCTCTTCTTCTAACATACTAGAAATTTCATTTTTTTTTGGTACTTCTAAGATACTGCCTAAAGATTTCATTGTAATAGCAACGATTATGAGCAACTGTTATTAACCGGGAGGCTCAGTCAGTTAATTGTCCGACTCTTGATCTCAACTCAGGTCTTAATCTTAACGTTTGTGAGTTCAAGCCCCGTGTTGGGCTCGAAAATAGCAACTATTATTTTTAATCAAATTTAAATGTATGTGCCAACTAATATAGGCTTCCCGTTAAGAATTTTGAATAAACCAGTATATTCCTTACTTCCTTTTATACGTTCTGAAAGTGAACTACCATGAATAAACTTAAGGCCCTTGTCTTGCTTTAGCACAGTAATACTTGAAGTGACTTTGGGTAATAAAAATTATCCTCAAGAAGCATACATTTTATCCATTCCCAAGTCTTAATTTCCTGACCATCCCCTTAGTATTTTACTTAAGAAAAAGGATTTTAAAGTGAAGGAATATATTAGCTTCCATAATACCGTAAGGAAAATCCTACAATTTCCTACTGGCTGGTAAAGATAGCATTTCATCAAACTAGAGAGAGGCCAGCAGATATTGGACATCACTTAGATGATTACAAGTAGACACTGTCTGGGATCCCTGGGTGGCGCAGTGGTTTAGCGCCTGCCTTTGGCCCAGGGCGCGATCCTGGAGACCCGGGATCGAATCCCACGTCAGGCTCCCGGTGCATGGAGTCTGCTTCTCCCTCTGCCTGTGTCTCTGCCTCTCTCTCTCTCTGTGACTATCATAAATAAATAAAAATTAAAAAAAAAAAATTTTAAAAAAAAAAAAAAAACAAGTAGACACTGTCTCATACAGCTCCTTAACCATTGATTTTATAAATAGTTCTGTTTACATGACTCTCTACTTTTTAAAAATGTCAGTTGTGTTTTTCATTCAAAGTTTTGTTTCAGGGATCCCTGGGTGGTGCAGCAGTTTAGCACCTGCCTTTGGCCCAGGGCGCGATCCTAGAGACCCGGGATCGAATCCTACGTCAGGCTCCCAGTGCATGGAGCCTGCTTCTCCCTCTGCCTATGTCTCTGCCTCTCTCTCTCTCTCTCTCTCTCTCTCTGTGTGTGTGTGACTATCATAAATAAATAAAAATTTAAAAAAAAAAGAAAACAAAGTTTTGTTTCAGGTTATATAATCTTTTATAGAACTTTTAGGATTACTTCCTTAAGAGCACTAAAGAGGATCATGGGGGAAGAGAAGAAAATATAAAGATGAGATCAAAGAGGGAAACAAGCTGTACTAGACTCTTAATCATGGGAAACAAACTGAGGATTGCTAGAAGGGAGGAGGATGGGGCAATGGGTTGGGTAGCTGGGTAATGGATATTCAGGAGGGCACGTGATGTAATGAGCACTGGGTGTTATATGACTGATGAATCCCTGACCTCTGAAACCAATAATAGATCATATGTTAATTGAATTTAAGTTTTTTTAAAAAGTAATAAATAAATTAAATAATAGAGGAAAAAAGAATACCTTAGTGCTAAGCAATCTGTGTGCATTAATATCAAGAAATTAACTTATTCAAGTAATTGCTGTGGGGTTGTTCTGAACTGTTGATTATGGTCCAAGATAATTGTGCAGAGTTTTTGATTAAGTAACTTTTCTACTGCCACACACTATTCCTATTGCAAATCTTAAGTTGCATATTGGACTTTATATGATTATGAAGTACTTAGAAGATTAGGGTGGTGAGGAGTCAAGTTTCTAACTTTTGTTTGACTACAACTAATCTTTAATATGGGATGAATAGTGGGGGCAGGTGGGAAGTGTTTAATTTTCTTTTTATAACTGATTTATATGACATCTGGTGTTTGGTTTTTCCCAGAGATAGAATTCACAGATTAAATTTAGGAATTACTTGTGTTGTTTTTTTGCAGTCATTTATTTGAAATGTGAAATTAGAAATCTTGTACTCTGCTTACTTATTAATGCTTCATACTCAACTTTCCCATCCTTATACAGTGGCATCTTTTTACTTAACAAATGTTTTGTCTAGGGGTGTTCATCCATGTACATGTGTATGTAAACATGGTCCAAAACATATTTTAGGTCAATTTAAACAATGATCATTCTCCTGACAAACTATTTATTGAACAAAAGGATGGCTAATTCAATTTGTGTTGGTAACCTTTGTTGTGAAGGAAATGAGAACTGATTTTTGTTAACAACTAGGCCTTTATGTGCCAAAGTGCATAGACAGCTTCTGATACACGAGTGAATTTTCCAGACACAGAATCAGTTGAATTAGATGTTTAGTATTCTCAGTTTCGATAGTAAGTCCTTTGATAATCAAGATGAAACTCTTACATCTTGTATCCCCAAGTTAAAATTAGTTCCAGTGCATTTCTTTAAAAAGGGGAAGATGGGGCATGTAAGAGACAATAAAGCAATGGCAATCTAATAAGGTTATCAGAAAAACTCAAGATACAGCCACACATCAGCAGGAGGTTAATGGGCATTAAATTCCTTAATTGATAAAACATGCTAAAATTTTTTTATTTAAAGGGTTGAATAAAAGTCTGTCTATATAAAATCATACAAATCTTAACTGTTTTCCTATTTGTCTAACAAAGATATAAAGGATGTATATAATAGTATACCTGGTATATAGTTAAGAGCCTAGCAAATGGTTGATTCTCTTAAAACGATGTTTATATTCATCAGCATGTAATTATTTATTAGCAGTAACACAACTATATTACTTCCCATTTTGTTCCTTTTATTGCCACAAAACATCCTTTTCTTTTAGTAATAAAAAATTTACTTCTTGACATAAGCGCCCCAAAATTTTAACAGTTTTTTATTTCTTTGCATTAAGTTTTAGATCTGTATACTGTACTTTTATTGTCTTTTATTAATATTTAATGAGTTCAACTTTTAAAACTAAAATTCACTTCCCATAGTGCACCTTAATTTTTAAATTATTTCAAGGATTTGGTACTTTTCCTTATTGAACCTGGGTAGAATGCATATAAGATAGCTAGCACTTATATACCCATTTACTTTTCGTGCTTCATGATTACATGTATAAAGAAGTTCACTTCTTATAGATGTAGGAGTATTTTTATGTAATATTGTTATTTTCTCCAGTAATTTCCATGTATATCACCAATAGGATGCTGAGATTCTTTATCTTTAATAGAAGCGGTAACTGTAAACCAGCTAGATTTTAGTTTCTGCATGGACTTTTCCTTAAAGTCTAAGATTTAGGTCTTTGCATATTTAACCCTGTGTTGTTTTACTCAAAACTCCAGGTGTTAAATAGTATAAACCAATTAGTGATTGGTGTTGGTTTGTCAGTTTATTGATTTAAAAGTCCTATCTTCCAACTAAGAAAACTTGTTTTCTATTATTTCAGTGGAGATGATTAGCCCGACTCTACGGTTTTTATTGCTGCTGATCTTTAGCTAGACATTCAACACTTTAATTCATTATTTCCTCCCCCATATTTACCATTAACCCTTAACAATTACCTTGAAATGTAGTGAGAATTAATAAACTCTTCAAGGTATGTTAAGAGTCTTAGTTGAAACATTTCAGCCGTTACAGTTTTAGTTTGTTCGTAGTAATTACATTTAGTTCATAGTAATTACAGATGAAAAATGATCCCCTTTTTGAAATAGATTTCCTCTTAATTGGGTCATTAATTGGTGGCTGTTTTTATATGCTAACACACAGTATAACTCATAAAGATTATTCTTTCTTAACAGTACTTAATTTTCATGGTTTATCGTTTCTGTACTTCCATGGGTTTTTTTTTTTTTTTCCTTCAGTTTTCTTTTCTTTTTTTTTTTTTTTTTTTTTTTTTTTTCAGTTTTCTTTTATAATAAAGAGCCTTCAAACAAAACTGTTCTTAGTAGTTCAGGGATAGGTAAAGAAAACTAATGAAACTATTGGACCAAAAAAGACATTTATGGTAAGCAAAAATCAAAAACCCCAAAACCCTCTGTACCATTTCTTTATTTTAAGTTGATTGCATAGACTTAAGTTTCTGTTTGTTTTGTTGTTAGTTTAAAACTCTCTGGTTTGGGTTAGCCTTTAAGTTACAAATAATGTTTTGAAAATCCTTCCACATTCGTATTCTGAAATAAATTTTAGATCTGTTTAAAGATCCTTTATTTTAAACAAGAAACCAAAGTACTGAAATAATCAATAATGTTTGTTTTTCTTTCCTTTCAAAATTTAATCTACAAAGTAGTATATTTAAGAATAATCTACATTTATTGTAATATTACACCTTAATCACTTATTACTGAACCTCACTTTTTCTCCAGGCTCATAGCTCATAGTCTGACAGTGTATTAATACCCGTTTCAAACTGAAACTCCTATAACATATTTCATATTCTGCATGCCATTTATTGGCCTAATACATGTTTTAAGTCAAACAATGTTAATTATAAATTGGGAACCTTGTCCCTTAGCATCTAGAGATGTCAAGGTCTGTTAAACAACTTGCCACATTTTTACTGTGACAATGAAATTCTGGTAAAAATGAAAAGCAAAACAGTAGAGAAAAATCAATGAAACCAGAAGTCAGTTCTTCAGAAAGATTAACAAAATTGACAAAACTTTAGGTAGATGGACTAAGAAAAAACACAACTCAAGTTACTAAAATCAGAAATGAAAGTGGGAACATTACTACCAATTCTACAAAATAAAAGGATTAAAAGAGGGTACTACGAATGTGCATCAACAAATTGAATAGTCTGGGTGAAATAGACAAATCCCAGAAACCTAAAACCTAGCAAGACTAAATCATGAAGAAACAAAATCTGAATAGACCTGTAACTAGTAAGGAGATTCAATCAGTAATCAAAAATCTTGTAGCAGAGGAGAGCCCTGGACCTGATGGCTGTACTGGTAAATTCTACCACACATTTCAAAAAGTAATTCCAGGGTCTCCTGGGTGGCTCAGTTGGTTAACTGTCCAACTCTTTGATTTTGGCTCAGGTCATGATCTCAGGGTGGTGAGGTGGAGCCTGCTTAAGATTCTCTTGCTCTCCCTCTGCCCTCGCCTTAAAAAAAAAAAAAAAAACTTAGGAATTAACTTAATCAAGGAGATAAAAGACTTGTACAATGAAAACTATATAGCAATGCTTAAAGATTCCATAACTAAATAGAAACACATCCCATGTTTATGAACAGATTTGATATTGTTAAAATGTCAGTATGCAAAGTGATCTGCAGATTTAATGCGATCCCTATCAAAATCCAAATGACATTTTTTGCTGAAGTTAAAAAAAAAAAAAAAAAACCATTCTGAAATTCGTGGGGAATCTCATAGCACCCAGAATAGCTAAAATAATTTTTTAATTGAGGATTATTTGACATACAGTATATTAGCTTCAGGTGTACAACATAGTGATTTAGCCTTTGTATACACTGTAAAATGTATACCTCAATAAATCTAGTTACCATCTGTCGGCATACAAAATTAATATATTCCCCATGTTGTACATAACATCCCCTGTAACTTACTTTGTAACTGGCATTTGTACTCCTTAATTCCTTTTACTCATTTCACTCCACCCTACACCCACCAAAACAATCTTGAAAAAGAACAAAATTAGAGGACTCACACATTTAAATTTCACAAGTTACATCAAAGCTACAGTAATCGAAACCATGTAGTACTGCATAAAGACAGACATATAGACCAATGTAATAAAATAAGGATCCCAGAAATAGACTCTTGAATTCCATACACAGTCAAATGATTTTTGAGAAGATTTGCCAACACCATGGAGAAAGGACAGTCTTCTCAGCAAAAGGTGACTGGGATACCTGGATATCCACATGCAAAAGAAGGAAGTTGGAGCTTTATTTAATGCCATATACAAAAATTAATACAAAATGGATGAAAACCCTAAAAATAAGAACTAAAATATGAAACTCTTAGAAGAAACAGGGGGAAATGCATCATGACATTGGATTTGGCAGTGATTTCTTAAATATGACACCAAAGGGGCCAGCCAAGGCTCCACCTCCGACATCCCAGTTCCCAGGGATATATGCTGCAGTCTGCACACCTGAGACAGAAGAGGCCGTGAAGCTGGAGCTGCCAGACAGATCTGTTAAAAGTTGACAACTTTAAGGAGGTCAGAGTGAATACTGCAAAGCCACAAAACATACTGAAGAAGGTGTGGGTTGATACCTCCAAGATTCTGCATCTCAACAACCTCCCAGTTCCCAGGCCAATGGGCTGTACTTTGAACAGTGAGGTGTTAGATGCCTAAAGCAAAAGCAACAACACTAATAAAGGAAAACAACCATTAAGCAATGGAAGCTACCCCAACCAAATGATTAGTCACACCAAACTCCCTGACCCGTGGACGTTTTCAGCAGAAACATACACAGCCCAGAGCAGTGATACGCTGATCATGGCCCCACAGACAACAGGAGGAAAGTCACTGGGTTGGTTCAGTATTACCAGAGAGGGAATGTGGCATTTTCAAGAAAAGAGTCGATCTGAGACAAGACTATATTAATAGTCTTCTGGAGCCAGATCCAGTGCTTGGAAACTGAAAGTATGTTTTTGGGTTCAGGGTAGATGGGTTTCCTTTTGAAAACCATGGACATGTGGGGAGATTATCACCACCATCACCCCTTACGAACCTGAGGAAGACATGCCTTGGAGGGAGAAGAGGTGCCCTCAATCACATTTACATTTCTTCCAAAAACGATTCCGAGTTGGTGAGAAAAGCTCAAAGTAGTGACCCACAATGTTGGAGGTAAATTCATAAAAGTCAAGAGTCACAGCTAAAGTTTCTAAAGCTCATCTGAGTACCGCTTCCATTTTCCAGATAACCTACACTGATGGAAATGAATTGCCCAGGATCACCTAGAGACCTAGAGGCATAACTGAGACTCACCTTCTAGCCCTCTACCTCCATTTGGTTTTTCCAGAGCAGTAAAGCCTCATTTTTGCTCAACTACCCTAAAAGCATCAGTGTTTCAGTGCATTTTACAGTGAACTCAGACTCTCTTTGCTTAGTCTTGTAGATGCTACAACATTTGCAAAAATGAGGATACTTCGGGGGGCATCCCTGTCCAAGGCATAGACTTGCTGCCTAATTTGTGAGACTTGACTGGTAAGAGTGAGATAAGAAAGCCAGAGTGGGGATCCCTGCGTGGCGCAGCGGTTTGGCGCCTGCCTTTGGCCCAGGGCGCGATCCTGGAGACCCAGGATCGAATCCCACATCGGGCTCCCGGTGCATGGAGCCTGCCTCTCTCTCTGCCTATGTCTCTGCCTCTCTCTCTCTGTGTGTGACTATCATAAATAAATAAAAAAAAAAAAAAAAAAGAAAGCCAGAGTGTTCTCAGAGTGGATGGGTTTTAGAAAGGGAAAGTATAATGCTAAACTCACATGCATATATGCCACCTGTTGACTCAGGAAAGATACTCAGCATCTCTTATCAAGCTGGTGAGGGAGACTAGGGTCAGATGAATCTTGGTTTAACATGATTCTTGCCATAAGTAGTTTTTCTCAACAGAAAACTATGATGGAGGCTTACTGCAGGATGGCTAATCAAGATTTTTAAAATATTGTTGGCCCTGAGTTAAAAGTGATTTGAGGACCATCTTGCTGTGTGCCCTGAACCACCTTGCTTTCTTAATTGAGGGGCTCTACTATTCCATGAAAGGGGCCAACACAGATGACTCCACCCTATCAGAATCATGGTCTCTGAAGAGATTAATCTTGTACAAATATAACAGATGTTCAAAGCAATTACTGACCCCATGCAGCAATGTCAATTTTCACCTAACTGAAACAGCTTTTTAAACTAAGGGCTGTGTTGGAGTAATGTGCTTGGTTTGCATATGTAGTTATTGCCTAAATTTCAATGTTAATTTTTCTCCATATGCAATCAATGTAAAGCCATATTTTGATATAATAATGCAGTGTTTATAAAGCATAATTCTTACTGATCTTTAATCAGGATACCAAAGGGAATAAAAGTCAAAATCTCTAAAACGAGGAGGGCAATTACTTGGGACAAAAGCTTTACAACATTGGATTTAGCAATGATTTCTTGGATATGACACCCAAAGGCACAGGCAGCAAAAGAAAAAAAAAAAAAAAGACAAATTGGACTTCATGAAAACCTTTTTGAATTGTACATTAAAAGACACTGTCAAAAAAAAAAAAAGGGATCCCTAGGTGGCGCAGCGGTTTGGTGCCTGCCTTTGGCCCAGGGCGCGATCCTGAAGACCCAGGATCAAATCCCACGTCGGGCTCCCGGTGCATGGAGCCTGCTTCTCCCTCTGCCTGTGTCTCTGCCTCTCTCTCTCTCTGACTATCATAAATAAATAAAAATTTATTAAAAAAAAAAAAGGAAAAAAAAAAAAGACACTGTCAGGAGAGTAAAAAGACAACCTGTAGGAGAAAACATTTGTAAATCTTGTATCTGACAAGTGATTAATAACCAGACTATATAGGGAATTCCAAAAAACACAAGCATAACCTAAACAACACTATTAAAAAATGGTCCTCTAATGGTCCTTGGAGATATTTCTCTAAAGAAGATCTATGAGTGGCCAATAAGTACATGAAAAAATACACATCCTCATTAATCATTAGAGAAAAGCAAAAAACTACAATGACCTACTACTTCACACCCATTAGGGTAGATATCAAAAACTAGAAAACAGATGCGGAGGAATTGAAACCTTGTACACTTGGTGAGAATTTAAAATGGGACAGCCACTATGGAAGACAGTATATATAGCAGTTCTTCAAAAAATTAAAAATAGAATTATCATATGATCTAGCAATTCCACTTTTAAGTTTATATACCCCCCAAAAATTGAAAGAATTTTGAATAGATACTTGTATGCCCATGTTCTTGGCAGCATTATTCACAATAGCTGAAACGTGAATCAACCCAAATGCACTCATCAGCAGATGAATAGATAAGCACATTTTGCTATATACATACAATGGAATATTACTCAGCCTTAGGAAGGAAATTCTGCAATATGCTATAACATCAATCAACCTTGAGATCATTATGCTAAGTGAAATAATTCAATCACAAAAGGCAAATACTATATGATTCCACTTACATGAAGTACTTCATATAGCCAGAACATTAAGACAGTAGAATGGTGATTGCCAGGGGTTGTGGGAAGAAGGGAATGGGGAGTTATATTTAATAGGTATAGAGTTTCAGTTTTACAGGATGGAAGAGTTAATGGATATGGATGGTAGTGATGGTTGCACATTATGAATGCATACTTAATTGTTAAGATGGCAAATTTTATGTGTAATTTTCTGGTTAAAAAATTGGGGAAAAGGTGAACATGCTTTAAATAATCAGATGCATTTTTTAAATAATTTTATTCCTATTTAAAGCCAAATCTGGCTGCCAAATTGATACCAAAATATAAAACAAAGGCTGTTTACTTTTATAAACAACTTGTTTTCTCATGAATTTATTATGTAATTTCAGTTCTTTGCTTTTTGAAGTGAAATTACAACTGATTTTTATTGAATAATGCTACTTCAGCAAGTTATAATCTATTTAAGTAGTGGTGTGTTTGTTTTCTGTTGCAGCATAGCATATTACTATAAACTTAGATGCTTAAAAGAACACCCACTTGTCAATTCACAATTCTGTAGATAAGAAGCTAAGTTGGGCTCCGCTGAGTTCTTTGACTAAGGTTTCTAATGCCCAAATCAAAGGTGTTGGCCAGGCTGGGCCTCCTGAAGGCTTGGGAGAAGAATTTGCTTTCACGCTCATTCCAGTTGCTGGCATAACCTAGTACCTTGCAGCTGGCTCTAAGTGTGAAATCACATTTCCTGACTGACTTCTCAGCTGAGGGCCAGTTGGCTCCTAGAACCTGCCTGCAGTCCTCCCACAGTCTCTCCAGACTGTGTCTCTCCAGAAGCCAGCAATGGTGTGTCATGACGGTCCTTCTCACCCTTTGTTTCTGACTTGCCTTTCGGCTCCCAAAGTAAACGTTCAGCTTTTAAAGGGCTCTCTTGATTGGATCAGACCCAGCTGAGCTCTCTCTGTATCTTAACATCAACTTCTTGGGACTTTAATATCTATAAAACCCTTCACAGCCTTACCTAGGTTAGAATTTGATTAAGTGATCAGGGGATGGGAATTTTGGGATACCATCTTTAGTATTCTGTCAAAGGGAGTATTTGATCCATAAGAAGGTTTTTTATAGGTCTGATGTAAAAGTAAAATAGACTAAAATTCTGAAGATCTTGGGTTCTGTTTGACTGTTCAGTAATTCTGAACTTAGACTGTAAGGTTCTTGAAACCAGAAACTGTCTTATTCATCTGTGTAACCCCAGTGCCTGGCAGTGTCTTGTATATAAGCAGGAACTCAGAACATGTTTATTAAATAATTTTACCTCTCTCTTTTCATCTTCATCAAAGGTTCCTTATGAATTAAAACTGAGCTTGTGAATGCATGTATGTCTATGAAAACTAAACCATTACTATAGGAATAACATACAGTATCTTTGTATCTTCACTTTTTTTTTTAGGTAAAATCTTATGGCTAGTGAGCAGAGATAGGACATTGGTTTTCTGACATGCTAGATTCCTAACCTTTAATAATCTCATATATATATATATATAGAGAGAGAGAGAGAGAGAGCGCGCTTTAGGTTTTTACAAAACCCCTTTTAAAATCTCCTTTTTAACTGAACCTATTCGAGAGCCTTGAAAATCAGTACAAATAGTTTGAACTTTTATACAGATAAGAATAAACCGAAAAAATTTGATCAGGATCAATTCAATCCTCCTGCATAGGAAATATAGTTCATATTGCCACTTAATCATCTCTTTTATTTAAAATTTTAAAGTTTTTAAAGTCACAGATTCTTTTTTTCTTCTAATACCTTGGAACTCAGTTTTGTGCATTTTCTAGTATTCATCTGTTGATTTTCTCCCACTTTTTTGCTTATAAGCCCTCCATTATATGGCATAACTTTTTAAATTCTATTTTTAGACTGTTATAAATCCTTTTGAACTAACTAAAGGAGAAAGTAAATAAGAACCGAGGACAGTTCCAACATGTGGAAATTCTCCTTGGCAGCACTGACATGTGCATTTGGGAGCCCTTAAATGCCATTTTCTTCTGTATAAGACATGGAAAGTCATTTTTCTTTATTTTTTCTATTTTCCTTTTGTTGTCACTGCCAAATTTGTAGTATGTATAATCCAGGGACAAAAATCCCCAAAATCCAGGGCTGCTTATCTTTCAAGAACCTTGGGTACAAAAAGGGGGACAGGAGACACTGGTACTGGAGATTCTCATTTCTGTTGGTTTTACAGAAGGCTTTCGTGGATGTTGGAATGAAATGGCTTTATTTCATATGTGAAGCATACTAATCTAGGTGTTAAAGATCTTTCTGTTTTATGTTTGGTACCAAACTAGCTTCTTGGTTTTAATACATATGAATGACAGATTCCTGTTTGGTATTGGGGCTAGAGAGGTAGATTGGAGGAGGTGGGGGGAAGTAAAGTGTGTTTAAAACCTATCTATCTGGCTCTATTTCATAGGCGTTTCAGCTTTCCTGAGGCAAAACCTAGTATCACAAACTAGAGCTGGTTGCCCCAGCAGCTGTCCCAGTCATGTGACTGACGATCTTACACTCATGCTGCATGAACATGCACACTGTAACTCTGCTCTTTTTTCTTCATTTCTGCCTCATTGCCTTACCCTAGACCATCACAAACTGGTGGTGTACTTCTAACAGTGAAAAGTCTCTGTTGATAGAGAGTTGTACTCTGACGCAGTGTGCATTTGAAACATTCATTCTTCTTAATAAGTTTGGAACTTTTCTAAGCACAGCTACTTAAAATCCCTCAGGGTTTGCATGCGTGTGTGTGTGTGTGTGTGTGTGTGTGTATGTGTGTGTTTCCCTAACCTTAGTTAAAGTGAAATGTATTAAAAAAAAAAAAATAAAGTGAAATGTATTATAAAATAAACTTAAGTGTATATTATTTTGGTGCCACCTAAGAAGTTTACCTTACAAGTTCCGTTGAGCTCAGCTAACACGGAAATTGTGACCATTTGCTGACTTGAAGAAAATGCCAACCCGCAGAATGATTTTAGGGAATCTTCCACAAGTGTGCTTCTGGGAGGAATCAATACTTTTTTTACTTAAAACCGACTTTGATTTCCTCATTTCCAATACTTTGTGCAAGTAGTTTCCTCTGTGGTTTAGGACTGTGAATTAAGCAACAAACTCTGTTTCAGTATGAAATTTAATACAAATCTTTCTTGTGTGTTCAGCGGCCATTGCAGTCATTTGGACAGACAGGAAAAAGGTCTAAGGTATAGTAAATATTTTGTGCTGGCATGCCAAGGGCCTTCCTTCATGCTTGATGAATCCTTGTTTTCATACAGCGCTGCATTCAGTTTAGTTTTGTCATATTTTGTTTGGGGCAGAAAGCTTATTTTGTTTTATTTGGGGTTTTTGTCTTGCCTAGTCGCTTTTGTGCATTGCTTTTATATCTTTAATGGTTCTCTATCTATAGAGAAAATGGCTTTCTCACCATTTGGGTTTTGAAATTGGAATTAGTCCCATTCTTGCTATTGCTACAGTTTTCAAAACTGCAGTTACTTGTTTTCACTTTTAACAAAGGGTTTTAGTGATACTTAATGATATATTTAACTTATGCATTTCACCTACTTTTATACATGCCAGAAACTATAAAGAAACTTAAGAAACTCTAGGGGGCTTTTGGATATGCCCTAGATTTGTGAAATGTAGTGTTAATTTTAAATACTTTTCTTTAGTCAAGCTCAAAGTTAAAGCTAGTTCGGAGCCTTGCAGTGTGTGAAGAATCTCCACCACCCCCTACAGCTGAGATATCACAGGAGAACCAGGTAAAAAAAAAAAAAAAAAAAAAGAAAAGAAAACCAAATATTGTTATTTAAAGACATGGTGCAGTAACCTGCTTCCTGGAGAATATTTTTTCATAAGGTTAAATAAAAGTTGTATATGCATGTGTGTGCATTATGTATGTGTTTTCATTCATTTGTTTTTTTTTAATGAGTGAAACATTTCATAATACTTACCACCGAAGATACAGATGTGGGAAAGCCCTGTTACTTCAATCTAAGGCTTAGTGCAGTTGCCTCTCTCTGGAAAAATGTAGGGATTTATATATTTAGATGGGAATATGGCTTTGAAAGATTATATATTATTATTGAAAAGTCATAGAATATGAAAGTGGTACTTCCAGTGGTGAAATTTGTCCTTTTGATTCTGGCTTTTATAAATGTGTTAAACACTTAACTGCTTGTGTGTGAAGAGGAGACTTAACCAAGACTTTGGCTTGATGTATTATTTTACTTATTAACCTGAACGCATGGTGAAGCCAGTTTTCTAGTTAGGTTGGCTGTAATAGTTTAATACTTCTTTTTTATTTTTTTTTCTCTTTGTTAGTTTAATACTTCTAATTTCTCTTCTGTCTGTGCTTATAAATGTTGAACAGCTGAGGTTCAAGCAAACAGTTCAGTTTGCCTTTTTTATTCTTTTTAATGTTCTGACTTTACTTTTCTGATAAACTCAGCTGTGCACTGATCTTCATCTCATGTTACCTTGGACATTTATACATAAGTTTTTTAGGACCCTCAAACAGTGGTTTTATCAGTGTGATAACTTTGCCTGTTTGTGGTTTGTTGTACTTCTTAACAGTTTGAGCAGTCTGAAATCCCCTTATATCCCAATAATCCATTTTCAAAGAATTGAAGCAACCTGTGGTTGTTTAAAAAATGGTGACTAAAAAGAGGAAGGGGAAAGTAGGCCATGGCAGGTTGTACATCTTTTTTTTTTTTTTTAAATAAATGGCAATTATACCCTCAAAAGCCTATTATAGATATTGAAGATAGTTGTCACATATTTAGAACATGTCAAGTTCTCTGAAGTACTCCGCTTCTTTGTTCCCAAAATACAAGAAAAGGAAGATTTTGAGAATAAGTTGTTTATTGTCAATAAAGAATATATACAAATTTGTTCAAGTGTTGGGAATATAGTGTTCAAAATTTGTGATTTTTATTTAAAATTTAACTACATTGATAGTAGAGTTATCTCTTCTATAAAGTAGATACACTTTAGTAATAAAATAACTTTCTAGCAAGAAGCAAAATATCAAAATATTTTATCTTATTGGAGAGAACATTTCTAAATGTTAACCTTTGGCTTTTACATGGTTATTGACACAGCTGAAGAGTTATGGTACACCTTGGAAGAAATCAATGGAATTTTTTTGAAATAGCAATTTTAAAAGTTATATTGTATGAGTCAGTAAAGAACACCTATACAAGGTGGAGCAGTGGATATTGTGATGTTTTTTGAATATTCATTTCTTCATTCCGTTGACTAAAATGTTGCACCATCTTAGCCTCATGGAATTAATACAAGGATATTGAGGAAATGAGAAGGGTCAGGCATTTATAAGACTGTTAATAGGGAAAAAGTGCATACCTTTTGAGAAAAAGTGTAATGTGATCTTTGGTTTTATTCACGTTTTAACCTGATCTGAAAAATATTAGAGGGAAAATTCTCACAGCACTACATAAGTACATCTAGTGAAAATATATATGAGAAAAAAATATCAAGAATGTATGTTGCAAAAAAAAAAGTGTATGTTGCATATTATGTATATATTATTGATCAGAGGTAATTTTCAGAGGTAATTTTTGTGTTTATATAAAGTTCAAAAAGCTGAGTTACAGCATGTGAATAATGAGTATAAGGTTTTTATGCCAGAGTTCAGTATTCCACTTAATAGATTCTCAGTTTCTCTTGGATACAGTCTTTTTTTTTTTCACATAATAACCCATTATTATTCTCTCTGAGCAAAAGATATTCCTTTTAGTAGAAAATCATCTTCTTCCAAGCCTTAAGTTAACTAAATTGCACCTGAATGGGAATTAGAAAATGAACTATTTCTCATGAAATATGGTAGTATCTCATTCTTGGCAGTAGAGACACTTTTCAACTAATAATGCCTGCTTCGGAATGTGATTTTTGAGGAATTAATCTAGAATAAAACTCATTATTCAAAAGGTTGAGAGGCAATTAAAAGAGAGATGTCACTTGTGTCTTATGAGAGCTTATGAGAGGGAAGTGACCTCAATAACAGATGTGAATGACAGAGTGAAGAGTAAAGGAATTACAGCTTCCTATGGAGATGTTGCTATCCTTCCAGTTATTTATAGTCAGAAGAGCTCATTTAAAAGGACTACTGAGTTTAAAATATGTCGCATTTATTTGCTACTTAAAAACAAGGCCTCAGTACCAACTGAAAGCAGGGCCTTGGTATACGAAGCCTACTGGATTTTTAAATACAGCTCATCTTAATGAAATAATTTAATATCTGTACTTAAAATATAGGGCTCTGGGAAGGGAACTTTAAAATGAAATATGATAGCCAGTGGACGCTCCTTTTGGTGAAGATCTAAATGTGAAATCTTTTCCATCAATCTGGATTCCATATCTTATTCTTGAGTAGGAGTAGAATCTGTAAGTCAGGAAAACTTCTGTAATATTCTACGTCTGAAATACAGTTCTGGGATTCATTTTTAAATATCTGTTTTACATTTAGGGATAGAATAAGAAAAGTGGATTCAAAAATTAGTCATAATGAGAAAAATGACTTACCAGGTGTTGAGGTTGATTAATGTGTGAAGTTTAGTAAGCAGGACAAAGAGTATAAAGCAAGTATTCATCATTCTAGTAAAAATTGCGCATGCAGTTTGCCCTATATTCTAACCACAAATTTAACTGCGATAGAATGGGAACAGAATTAAAAGGAGATAAAATTAGTAGTCAGCAACCCTATAGGCAGAAAAAAAAAAAAAAAATATATATATATATATATATATTTGATCTGAAGTTCTGCCAAACATTTTTTAAAGAATTATGTGTGGGGGGGGGGGGCAGATAGGTTAATAAAATTCTGTGGCTGCAAGTTCAACTCCTAAAATTTATATCCCCTTTGATGTTGACTTAATAGACCTATTTCCACCATATCCATCACCCAGAAAAGTGAAGTAATTGTCTAATCTATGTTTTTCATCAATAAATAATAGTATCATTTAGTCTGCAAATAGATCATACCTCTGTCTTTAGTAAAAATGGTCTGGAAGTTATTCTGCCTTCATAATTCTGCCTGAATAAACAGAGCTGTGTGATTTTTTAAATTTTATTTTACCTTTTTAGGCTATGTGAATTCACTTCCAAGAATTTCTTTGGATTCAGAAATTACATGTAAAGACATAATTTTTGAAATGGAATGTAGAGTTTCTTCTTTTCTGTTTTATAGAAATGATTACTTCATGGTTAGTATTACATACCCTGAAGGAAAACAATCTTGTTTGAAATCCTTCCATCTTTGTGGTGATGGAAGGAGGAACAATAATGTGTAAATCATAAATTAAAAATAATCATTTGTATGCATTTGGTTTTGGAAAGTTTGTACCTACATTTTTATATGGCAAGAGAATGGGGGGAGTATGAAATTATATAGGATACTCAAAAAACTATTTTTTGTTAAGTATTGACTTGACACTCACTCCTACTGTCATGGTTGATGATAATTATTATTTTGTTAGGCCGTGGCTTCTCCAGTAACAAAATAGGTTAAGAAGACCTTGCTTCTGACTCTGCAGGGGTTTTACAAGTAGTTACATTCAAAGTAATATAGAAAATATTTATATTCTCTGAGATAATTTTGAAGATGTGTTTCAATTAATATATTAAACTCAAAATATTAATTTTAACATGTTGTATCAGGACTTTGATGAAAGTAGTAAAAATAAATTGTATTTCATTTTGAAGAATCTAATTGGATAACATAAAAATCTTAGTCCTTTTCCTCCTCCATACAGTTTTATATTATTCAAAAAATATAAAAATGTGGTATGAACTGAATTGCTTTATATATTCATTTATAACTGATTTTGCCTTCCAACAGGAGAAAATTCAGATCCAGTTAACGCAATCATTTGAAAAAGAGGAGAAGCCCTCAAAAGATGAAGCAGAAAAAGAAAAAGCCAGTGATAAGTTGCCCAGAAAAATGTTATCAAGAGGTTTGCGATTTATTTCTGTGTTTTCAAACAAAATTTTAATTTCACCATCAATAATTCCATCCTTTATTCCTGGAAAAACTATGTATGGTATATCTGTAGTAAAAATGCCAACAGGACAGACTGAAGGGATGATAAAACTTTTGCTTATCTGAGCAAAATGGCATAACATAAACCTGAACGTGAGTAAGATGCTTCAGCCAAAAATCTGCAACATATGTCAGAATCACTGAGGCAGGCAACTGTCTTGACCTCTTACTGGTCTCTCATAATGAAATACTGGAATCACTATAATCTGAATATCTGATTCCATTAAAAATAGTATTACTCTTTAATTCTTTATGATACAATGAGCCGATGCCAAAATACTCAGTATCTAGTAAGAATATTCTTGGAAACCCAGAATGCTTATCTTTCATAATCAATTTCAAAGAACTCCACCACCATCTAGCATTGTAAGTCAATAAAAATGTTTCTTTAATTTATAAACCCAGTTACATTTGCCGGTATTAAACAGCATAAGTTTATTACATTTAAGGGGAAGAACTGGAAAACTATTTTGAAAGGATAGACTATTTTGATGATAGACCTGATCAAATTTAATTAAATGTTCTTTCAGAACTAGAATTCCTACCTACTTCTAAATCATTGCCTCTACTTATATTCATAACTGAACTAAGCTGTCTTAATTTGCACTAAATGTAGATGATTATTTCATTCATTCTAATTTTTAACTCATGGAGGCATTGTTGATCATGAGATCTGTCATGTTTATATAAAAGAGTCTTAAAGAATTTAGAATAAATAAAACTGGCACATGTAAAAAAAATTTAAGAACATGCATATACATGCAGTTACATAAATTGATGTCATGTTCATTATATGCAAGTAGAAAGCTTGTGGTCATCTGAGTTCATCATAAATTCCCTTTTCCTAATTTGTCAATTTTTTCCCATGTGGGGCATCTCATTTTATTTAAGATATGCATCATGTTTGAAAGGGAAAGGGATTTGTTTTCAAACAACTTTATACTGGGTTTTTGTGTTGTTGTTTTTTAGATTCCAGTCAAGAATACACTGATTCAACTGGCATAGATCTACATGAATTTTTAGTAAATACATTAAAAAACAATCCCAGGTAAAAATTAAATTTATAAGGTTTACATTGCTTAGAGTACCATAATTTTGTTATGTTTGTTCTCATTACTGAGTTAGAATATTAGAGTAAGATTACAGTGTTTGAAGTACACCAGAAACATTTTAGTTTCTTAGGGCTAAGATGTTGTTGATCTACTATATGCACATGTATAAATATTTCTTTGCATTATTCATGTCCCATTATAGAAAAATAATTCATCTTTTCTTTAGGAATTTTTGGAAATACAGAATCACCTAGATATTTTGACTCTTAATTGAGGTAGAGAGGTAATCATGAATCTTTTCCATGAAAAAGAAAAAGAAAAAACTTCCCTCATAATAATACACTCAACCACATGAGAATTTGGTATAATCATTTATAATGAGTTTTTTAAACTTAGCTGAATGCAGGATTTTTAAGGTCCTTATATGAGTCACTGTGAAGCCCTTTGTGTTGCCAGGTACTAATGAATAGACTCTAACTTTCTGGTTGGTCATTGACCCCTTTGTGGCTTCTCCCCACAAAAAGGTTTATCTACAAAATATCCGATGAGCACGTTCATGGGATAGAAGACTCCAAGGTTGAGAACCCCTCCTCTAGATGTTAGCTTCCCAGAGTGATAGTTCTTTGACATACATTAAAATGAAAGTAAAATAGTTTCTTTGGGTATATGCACATGGAAGAAAAAAGGAATACTCTTCAGTCTCACCAAGGCTTATGTCATGCTTCAAGATCATCTTTATTTTCATTCAGTATTTATTATATTCAGTATCATCTTGGTTTTCTATTTTACATATAACATAAATGCCAAAAAAGGAACCACTAAAATGAAAAGTGGTCTCCTTGTAAAAAAGGCTGAAGGAGTATGGAGTGAGGAAGCAGATAAGACAAGTCTACATGACTTATTTTTTTTCTTCAGTTCAAGTTTATTCCTCAGTGGTCCCAACAGAATGATTAATTCATCAGTTCATTGAAGAGGCATTTACCCTGAGCATCTGTCATGCTCCAAGTTTTGTGCTAAAAACATTGAAGATACAAAGAAAAAGAAGATATCATCTCTGCCCTAAAGTATTCACCATCTCAGCTAGAAAAAAATATGTTATGTAATTAAAATAGAATTGATGTTGCAAAAGAAGTTTCTGGAGTTTTGTAAAAATCCAGGGAAGGAACATTAACCACTTTTTGAAAGGATATGGGAAGGCTTCACTGAAAATATATGCCTGAGCTGAGCCTTGAATTCACAGTGCTTTAAGTGGAAGCCGTCCAGTTACAGAAACATGAAGAAGGCATTCTGGATGAATACAACTGCATTAGCAAGGCACAGTAGTGTGAGAGAGGAAATGGTATGTCCAGGGAGAGACAAGATTATACATTCTGGCTCCAGCAGGGAGGCTTGTGGCAAGTGATTCTAGAAAGTGGTGGAGAAGGTGTTGGTGAAGTATGAAGACAGCCCATATCCAATTGTCCTTGACCTAAGATTGTACCAACATTTGGTGACTCCCAGTGAGTGTGGAGGTGCTACTGGGAAGACAGGGATGCTAAAAAGATCTTTAAGACAATAATGAACAGTGAAAAAGACTTCAAATGCCAAATAGCACATCATTTAAGAAGTACTGAGTATGACATGCTAGGTTGAGGAATAATTAAAGGATTTTGAATGGGTAATACCATAATCAGATTTGCATTTTAGAAAGATTACTTTGTCAGTGAAGAGCCAATACCCTTCATAAATAAGGAGTATGTATAGGAGACCATAGGAAGAATAGAGAGAAAAGGACATGTTTGAAAGATATTTAGGAAGTACCACAGTAGTGGTGTGATACAATAGAAAAGAATAGTTCCTAGGTTTTTGGCTAGCCTGACAGTCCCATTAACTGAGAAAGTGGGTAAGGAGCAGGCCTCAATGGAATAAGGCATGTTCTGTTATAAATAAGGATAGTTTAAGGTACCTGACTGAAAAATCAGGAAGTGAGATCTGTCCAAAGTTAAAAGGCTCTGGTTTTCAAGTAAATGAGCCTGACTAAAGTAATAGATTGGGTAGTCACTAATAGAAATGAAGCTTGAGGAGGGAGGATGTATTTGTCCTGACAAATGGAGTAAATGACAAGGACAAAATTCTGTGGAAAGACAGCATAGACAAGGTAAGATGAGAAAGGAAGAGACTAACTCTTAAAAGCAGAACACTCATGAGAACACTTGTCTTAGAAGTTAGCTTGGGCAGTGGATGGTGGCCTGGATGGCTCAGTCAGTTAAGCATCCAACTTTTGATTTTGGCTTAGGTCATGATCTCAGAGTCATGAGGTCCAGCCCCTCATCACTGGGCATGAAGCCTGTTTAAGATTCTCTCTCCCTCCCTCTCCTGCTGTCACCCGCCCCCCCTTACCCCCACTCTCTCAAAAAAAAAAAAAAAAAGTTAGCCAAGAAGTCAGAAGCTGGGAGCTGTTTCATGAAAAATAACACACAAACATGAAAATAGAAGTACCAAAACCAACCCGTGAGGTTGATAAATTAGGAAATTGCTGGCTATTTTAATAAATTGTTTCATTTGGGGTAGAATGGTGAAAACCAGAACTCATGAGGAATAAGGAGGAAGGCAGAAAACACATAGCTCATTTCCATAAAACAAGATAGGATGCTAGAAAGACAGAATTTTTCTTTCCGCTGAGCCTGTAGGAGAGACTTCAGTAAGAACAATTAGAAAACTATTTTTAGGGATGCCTAAGTGGCTCAGCATCCTCTGCCTTCAGTTCAGGGCGTGGCCCCAGAGTCCTAGGATCGAGTCCCACTTCGGGCTCCCTGCATGGAGCCTGTTTCTCCTGCCTATGTCTCTGCCTCTCTCTCTGTGTGTGTCTCATAAATAAATGAATAAAATTAAAAAAGAAAAAGAAAAAAAATATTTTTATACATCTAAAATATTTTTCTACCGCTCAGTTCTGTTTTCTTCTACAAATGCAAAAGTTTTAAAGTTTTCTACATGTATATTTTTTAACTATACAATTTCATGGTTTTTGTTACACCCACAGAGATGTACATGCATCACTATAGTCAATTCTAGAACTTTTTCATCACTCCAAAAAGAAACCCTATATACTTTAGCTTTCAACTTCTATGCTTTGAGCTCTAATCTACTTTATATCTTTACAGATTTTCTTGTTTTGGACATCTCATATGAATGAAATCATGTCTATGTGGTCTTTTGTGGACTGTCATTATTTACTTAGCATACTGTTTCCAAGTTTTATCTATGTTATAGCATGTATCAGTACTTTTTTCTGTATATGAATTTATATTTGAATAAACATTTAAGTGACTAATTTGTCTAATGGCTAGTGTATAAGTTACTAATGTTGATATGGTTTAGAAAGTTGTAGCTAATGCTAAATTTTGTGAGAAATAAGATTTGCTTAATTAATGACTCTGTTCTCGCAGTGAAAGACACAATTAATTGCCAGATATGCATGGTACAAAAGTAGTAATAAATATGGCAAGTGTCCACTAAAACTTTCAAGATTCAGTATTGTTCAGAGAGTTCTAGATTTTAAGCATATTTATTTTCAGTGATATAAAAATTTAGTCAACCTTTCACTTCAAAATTTTTGTTCTGATCATTAAATCTTTATTTTATTCTCAGCCAAAAAACTTAGCTCCAAATGTTAATTTATCTGGAATTCTTATTCACAGAAAATATTTGCAGAGGCTACACTAAATAATCATTGCCGAATTAGAACCTAAGAACGTAAAGTTGACTTTGATAGAATTTATACTCAGTGACATACATGATCTTCTACCTATTTCTGTTTTGATTTCATCCTATTCTGTGTAGATTCTATGTGTAGTGAAGAAATAGGGATGATACAGATAACTGGTACATAACTAATGGAGGGGAGCAACTTTTGAGTTAATCCTGAGAAGGGATATTTTAAAAGTAATTTGGTTTGGTCTGGGGATTGTCATATGATAGTTCTGTTGTAATTTCTAAAATTACTTTTATTGGCAGTAATGTTTATTTAATTTCTTACCTGTCACAAATGTCTGACCAAGCTCATATGGAATATTGGGAAAGGGGGTGGTCAGATGGAAGCATTATTGTTTTCTGCTTTTTCATTTTCCACTAGTATACCAGCTGTGTAGAGTTTCTCTAAAGTTATTTTTGGTGTAATGGCTAGAACACTGATAACTAAAAGATTGTGCTCCTTCATTTTAACTTTGGGTAACAGCTTATTGATCCATTTGATTGAGATCCCTGTTCTTATTTTTAAAATAATAGCATACATTGGTTCCCTTTAAAAGACTATACAATAATTTCAGTAAGTATGCCGACTTTTAGGTTTTTGTGCTAAACCTTATGGCTTAGGAAAAGTAATTTGTGGACCTGTTGGTTTAAGTCCTATACACAGTGCTTCTATAAAGGGTTATTAATTTTTTATCATTATCAAAATATCTAACCTTGATTACAGTTTATGGGAGGCATGGACTAAACTGTAGTGGATAAAAAGCAGAAAGTGTAAATCTTAAGAATTTAGGAAGATAACCAGCCTTAATTTTTCTAACCAGTTCTACTTCTCTGTAACTAAAAGTTTGGTAAACTAAGCAGAAAGGCTGTTTCATTAGTACATGGTCCAAGGCAGCCCTGGTGGCTCAGCGGTTTAGCGCCGCCTTCTGCCCAGCGCCTGATCCTGGAGACCCAGGATCGAGTCGAGTCCCACATCAGGCTCCCTGCATGGAGGCTGCTTTTCCCTCTGCCTGTGTCTGGCTTTCTCTCTCTTTCCCTCTCTCTGTGTCTCTCATGAATAAATAAATAAGATCTTTAAAAAAAATAGTATATGGTCCAGATAATGATAAAAAAAACTCCTTTGTAATCCATCGATCTACATATGAAAGGGGGGGAAAGCCTGTATTTATTTGTATCCATGGTTAGTAAAATTGCTAGAATTTTTTTCTTTCGTGGAGACAACAGAAATTTCTTTTCAGCGGCAGTGCATTCATTGAAGAACACAGATCTTTTGCCCAGTTTTCAAAAACAGAAAACCATTATTTTTGTCATGTCTGATACAAGTATCCCTAACCTGACTTTTTATTCTCCTGCTACCATTTGCATGGTAAATGTTTTTCCATCCCTTCACTTTCAATCTGTGTTTTTAGGTCTGAAATTAGTCTCTTGTAGACAATATATAGATGGATCATGTTTTTTAAATCCATTCATTGACATTTAAAGTAATTATTGAGGGACGCCTGGGTGGCTCAGTGGTAGCTGCCTTTGGCTCAGAGCATGATCCCGGGGTCCTGGGATGAGTCTTGCATCAGACTCCCCACAGGGAGCCTGCTTCTCCCTCTGTGTATGTCTCTGCCTCTCTCTTTGTGTGTCTCTCATGAATAAATAAAATCTTTTAAAAAATTATTGATAGATATGTACTTATAGCCATTTTGTTACTTGTTTTCTGGTTGTTTTAGAGTTCTCTGTTCTTTTCTTCTTCTTGTGGCTCTCTTCCCTTGTGGCTTGATGAGTTTCTTCAGTGTTATGCATGGATTCCTTTCTCTTTTTGTGTGCATCTATTGTAGGTTTTTGATTTGTGGTTATTATTATGTTCATATATAACATCTTATGGGTATAGTCTATATGAAGTTGATGGTCTCTTTATGTTTGCACATGTCCAAAAAGCACTAAATTTTTACTCCCCACCCCCCATGTTTTAGGTATATGATACCACATTTTACATCCTTTAATTTTCTGTCCCTTGACTGATTTTTATAGATATAATTTATTTTACATTCGTGTGTTTTAGCCTCCATGCTGGCTATATGTGATTAATCTACTACCTTTATTATATGTTTGCATTTACCTGTGAAACAGAAGACCCACTTGAAAGTACTGTTTTATGAATGCTTAATAAATTGCCTGCCTCAGATTCCTTTTTTTTTTTAAATAAGTGTATAAGATACACCAGGAAAGTTACTGAGAATTATTTCATCTTAAGACACATTGTACTCAAAAGGTTAGATGAAAAGAGGGTCTTAAAGTTACATAAATAAGTCCTTTTGAGATAAAAACTTCCCAACCTCCCCCAAAAAATTTCAGGGAAAAAATATAAGACTTTATGAGTGAAATAATTTGATTAATTGATTCCATGCAGATAATTTGTTGAGCTCCTCTGTATAGTCCAAATAACTATACAGTGGTAAGTGTGATAAATGCTATTAAAGAAAAGTGTGAAAGAAACAGGTTCTAAGAAAGAATATAGGAAGTTGTTCTGGGCAAAGGAAACAGCATGTTCAAGTAACTTGAGACAGGAAAGAGCTTGGCAAGTACAGAGATAAGCCAAAATGTAAAGAGTTTTGTGATTAAAGGGCAGAAGTTGAGGTTGAAAAGATAAAGACCCAATCATGCCTGCCTTGTAGGCCCCATTACAGATGCTTATTTCTAACCTAAGAGCAGTGGGAAGCCTGTGGTAAATACTTAACTAAGGCATAACATGTGGTCATATGTGTTTTTAGAATATCGTTATGGATGTTCCAGTTTGAATAGATAAGAAGGGAATGAGGAAAGCAAACTATACACTACTATTGGAGTAGTGAAGCTGGAGATCCTGCTTGCTTGGATCTAGGGTAGCAGCAGTGAAAAATAGAAAAATAAACAGGAGGTGGATAAAATTTGCAGTAGTAATTAACTGCATAGGAGGATTAGAAAAAGGATTGTAGCAGTCCACAGATGCTTCTTACAGCATGCTGGGTGAAAGATAGTGCCACTTACTGAAATGAGGAATACCAAAGGAGAACCAAGCTTGGGGCAGAATTGAATATTGTTAGAATTTGTATTAAAATGTAATCCTGTTTTTAGCTTTGAGTTTAAAGTCCCCAGGTAGGCATGTGTTTGTCTTGATTTTTCAAATAATGAAAAAAAAATGTATGGTCAGATATTTATTGGTTTTATGAGACTTCTTTGCAATGAAGAGGGAAGGTCAAAGTCAAGGCTGAGGTATAGTACAGACTTTTAGGCAGCTTAAGCAATGGCCCCACATCCTCTGTCCTATTAGAGTTAGAAGGATCTACTCTGTATTATTTGAGAGGGAAACCATTACCTTTGGCCTAGTTTTCTTGGTCTAAAAATTCGGGGACAGAACTGTATGATCTGTAAAGCTACTTCTGGTTTGAAGATTCTCTGAGTGTTTGTTTCACATGCACATGAAATTTCCAGTGAGCACAAGAATACTCCTTTGAGCCATGTTCTTGGTATGTGAATAAGGAGGTCCTTCTAGTAGTAGTGATCCCGTTAATATTCGTTACAGCATATGTGTGTTAAATAGGACCCTAGTGGTCTAAAGGAGCACATGCAGGTACTCCCTAGAGTCCTTATTTGTTTTTCATGTTAGAAGCTTTGGGTTCATGTTTGTTTTTATGGCAAAAATTTCCAAAGTCTTACAAATACAGGATACAAATTTACAGAATGATTTGAAAAGGCTTCTCCTGGGTTAGAATTAGTAATGTATTTCATACTTCTCTGCTATAATTCCATCTATATACTAGCATTAGATTCCCATAGGAGCATTCCTGTTGTTACTAGCATTGCATGTTCTTTAGAGTACTGTTTCTATGGAGTTCAGCATAACAAAGTCATCAGCCTAGCTGAAGATATCTCTGTTTCTGCTATTTCTCAGCTTTATTAAGGAAGTAAAGATTTATATGCTTTTATTATCAGTGTATCTACAGAACAGACTCCAATATAGTGATACTTAGCAGACAAAATATATCTGTTTTAAGAATGGCCACATATTGATAATTGTTGAAGTCAGGTAAAGGCTACATTTGAGATTCATTACACAGTTCTCCCTACATTTGTGTATATGTGAAATTTTCCATAATAAAAAATTAAACTAAAAAAAAGTCATCTTTTATTTTTTAAAACGTTACTTTTTTAGAAGTATTATATATATATATACACACATATATATATTTATTCTTGCATCAAGTTTGCAGTATTCCTTAAACTGCAGTAATTTTTAGAGAAAAAAATTAGCCATAGTAATTCAGTGTTTATGAGTATTTCAATGCTAAGTTTTATATATGAGTCTTCATATTTTGTTTCAGGGACAGAATGATGCTGTTGAAATTGGAACAAGAAATTTTAGATTTCATTGGTAATAATGAGTAAGTCCTGACATTTAACAAGAAAACAAATTGTCATCATAGTTCTCCTTAACTTACTAAATTAGTTTCTATTCTATTTCTAGGTCTCCACGTAAAAAATTTCCCCCAATGACATCTTACCATAGGATGCTATTACACAGAGTAGCCGCTTACTTTGGATTAGACCACAATGTTGATCAGAGTGGGAAGTCTGTCATAGTCAACAAAACGAGTAATACAAGAATGTAAGTATCATTAAATGTAGGCATTTGTTAAGTATATATGTGACCATATTTATCTTCCTACTGTACCTTTCATCCAAGTTTTCCACGTTTTAGCAGTCTAATTAAGCATTATGTGACACCCTGATGTAATAGGGCCAAAAAATACAGAAAATGTATGTTAGCACACTGTATACAAAATGAACTGGTCTAAGCTAAAATAAGGCAGATCAATGAGGACTGGTTTAAAAAAGCAAAAACAAAAAAACTGCAGAAGTAATATCAGTGACGTTTGAAAACCATTCACTTGATTTTTTTAGTCAATGTAATTTAGATAGCTGCGGCCAACCTTAGGCAACCTTAGGCAAATCCTTTTTTGTTTGGTTTGGTTTGATTTTTTAATTCAAGTTAACATACAGTGTAAAATTTGTTATGTGTGTGTTTTTTTTTTAAGGCAGATTTTGACACATTCATTTAATCTCCCATTATTTTAACATCCTTTCAACCTCTGACTTTGCTTCTTTCTCCACAAATCTCAAAAAAGGTAGATTGTTCATTAATGTAGTATTATCCATAATGTTGTACCCCCTTCTGACCTACATATAATTCACTGGGGAAAAGTTTTTAAGGAGTTAAGAGGAGCCTTAAAAAGTGATACGTTTATAGTGTGGCTGAATTATATCATCAGTGTTGGTATTTGGGAGCAAATGACCCAATGTAGAGACACCTAAAATTTTAACATGTACACAGCACCTCTTCCGCCTATTTGTAAAAAAAACTTGTTCTAAAGCAACTAGTTGAGTTCAGCAAAATTTATACTTTGGAAGCATTTTCTGTATCAATTTCATATCTGGCAACAGTGGGTCTGTGTAATGAGCAGTAGTCCGCTTCAGATGACATAGATAATGCTAAAATTAATTATTTTTCTGCTTTTCTTTTAGCTTTATTTCTCTTAGAGTCTTATCTATGAACCATTCAATTTGTATGATTGTGTTTAATTCACTCAAATCCCTTCTGTTATAATGGACTTTACTCTTACAGCTGCCATATTGTTTCCTGGAACAAAGTTGGTTTTCTTCCATTTCATATAGTATTTTGTCAACTAAATACACTGGTGGAACCTAGTATTTTTAAAATGTTTTTTCCTACAATTCAAATTAAATTAATGAAGATAGATGTCTTTGAAAAGGATCTTGTCTTTCTTTAGAGATTATATTTGACCTGCCGCAAATGTGAATCTGATTTAATTTTCCTCTGCTTGTCCCTTACTCTTTTAAAAATATCCTCATCAATTAGTCTTTTCCCAATTAGTTATAGCTCAAATAATCATAAGATAGGAGCTGAACTGAAGGTGAATAGAACTCTAATTCATTTAACCAGTACCTTTCAACATTACTCAGAGCTGCTGGATACCCAAGCACATGTACATTAGCAGGCATTTTGTCTAACATTTCGACTGATGACTCTCTAAGGTTTTCGATACAGTGTAACCTCAGTTATTTGAATGCTGTGATTGACATCAGAAAGCTTTAGGGTTCTCTTTATAAAAGTAATCAAAGGTTGAGCTAAACACATGTTTATGATGTACTTAAAGAAGAATGGATAAGTAGTGTAATTAGACATTCAGATCATTGAAGTTACACTGTATTCTTATTTTATATCTTCTGGAATATGAAGAAGGTGTAAATCAGAAAACCTTAGAGATCTGCGCCACATTGAATAAATGCAAACTTACCTTTTCCTCATAGGCAAATTACCCGCTCCAGCCTTGAACCAGTGGTGTTGTGGATGTCAACAACCCGGTGTCCACTGGGGTGTCTCAATGGAGCGGGAAGTTGGAGATTGCAGGGCAGTAATTTCAGGCATCTATAAAAGAAAGAGGTAAGACAGTCTTAAGGTTAGCTGAAATGCCTGCCAATGCTATTTGGTGTGGGAATCCAGCTGCTCTTAGAAAAGTTGCCAGGTAAATAAATAAAATTTTTAAAAAAAAAAAAAAAGGGGATCCCTGGGTGGCGCTGTGGTTTGGCGCCTGCCTTTGGCCCAGGGCGCGATCCTGGAGACCCGAGATCGAATCCCACATCGGGCTCCCAGTGCATGGAGCCTGCTTCTCCCTCTGCCTGTGTCTCTGCCTCTCTCTCTCTCTCTCTCTGTGACTATCATAAATAAATAAAATTTAAAAAAAAAAAAAAAAAGAAAAGTTGCCAGGCCCTTGGTTAAACCTTATAGTTGACTTTAGAATAAGAATCTCCCACCCAAGTAGAGACGCCTTCAATAAGAAAATAGGACCTTTAACAGCACAAAATAGTTGATATAAGTAAGCAGAGCAGTCATATGACAGAAATAACAACATCCTGCCATCTTCAGAACTAAATAGATAATCTTTCAAACTCCTAAAGAAAGCAGTCTTTGTCTCATCATTTTGGTCATGAAATTGTTTTTACTCTTTTATTATTCTTCTAGTTTTATATATAGCTCTGTGTGGTGATCTGCTCTTCATTTCACTCATCTAAGGATGTTTTAAAATAGAGATTTCTTCAACTTAGATCATTTTTATTTTTAAATCTCCTTTTGCATAATTTGACAGGATATAGAAACAGTATGTTATTAAAAATTCACTAGATTAAAACAAATATTCAAAAAAGTTACATGAATATTATATATAATGCTATATGTGGTCACATTTGCTGAAGATGTCATTACTTAGGTTTATTTGGTTTAGAAATGTACTTAGGGTATCACAATCTGTTATGTTATTATATAATATATATTTAAACTATATGTAAAAATACACTTGAATTCATTTAGATTTCCTTTGTGCCTCTAAATATATTTTTATGTATCTTGTATTTCAAAAGAGTAATTCTAATTTTATAATAGGATGTCATTAAGTCACAAGAGTATTAATTAATTTTGTTGAAGCTGACAATATATTTTAGAAAGTGAAGTTAAACATAATTTTAATTTTCCACAGAACACAGCCTTATTATGTCTGTCTTCTGGATCTCATTAGAACTTGCAACATTTCTATAGAGGAAAGACCAATCGGCCATTAAATGTATTGTTATAATTTCATAATTATTACTTTATATTACAGCTTTAACCTCCAAAAAAGAACTATTTCCTTTCTAATTTGTTTCAGTTAATATAAAACAAAGATGCACCCTGCTATAATTCAGAATCCTTGTAAACTTGGTAGCATTTTGAATGAGCCTCTTAGGTTTTAGGTAACTCAACCACAAAATATTTTATTACTTTCAATTATGTCACATCAAACCAGGTATTATAGAGTATAATATAAGTAAATATAAGGTAAAGTACTATATGCTTTTTTCTTTTACCCAGAATTTTTTCTTAGATTTAGAGGAGGCAATGCAAAAAAAGAATAAATAGACTTTGAGTCTAACATACCATCACTCCAAATGTGACCCATTCATGCGCTTGCTCTTGACCCTGGACAGTTGCTTAAGCTATTTGAATGTCAGGGTTTTTTTAGTTTTTGGGGGGGTTTTTTGGTTTTTTTTACTAATATTTACAGTAATAACAAACTTCTCCTGAGTGCTTACTGTTTTAAGTGCTGTTCATCTATTAATTCATTTCCTTTTCAGAACAAGCCTATGAAGTAGGTATACTATAATTCAATTTACATAAATGAGGAAACTAGGGAACAGAAAGGTTAAGTAATTTGTGCATGCCCTGAAGCAACTAAAGTGGTAAAGCTAAATATTTGAACCCAAGCAGTCTGATTGCAGAACGTACAGTGAATTTGTGATATGGCCTTTCATTCATAACATAGGGTAGTTAATTAACATTTTCTCATAAAATTATTACAAAGAGTAAATGAGATAAGTATTAATTATTAGTGGCACTAGTAATAATTTTTTATTGCTTTGATTACATAAAATGTTATATTTAACTTTTCTGCAAATATTGTATACTGTCTCTTCTGTTCCCTTGGGATTTTTTTAGACCTGATCAGAAATTCAATGAACATATTAAGGATGATAAAGGTGAAGATTTTCAGAAACGATATATCCTCAAGAGAGATAACTCCAGCTTTGACAAAGATGATAACCAGGTAATCTGTGACAATTGTAGCTTTCTTCTAAGTGCAGGACTTAGACCAGCAGATCATTTTCCCAAGAATTAATTGTTCTTGTTTCTTTAGATGAGAATACGTTTGAAAGATGACAGAAGAAGCAAATCTATAGAAGAAAGGGAAGAAGAGTACCAGAGAGCTAGAGACCGAATATTTTCCCAAGATGTATGTACTGACTTAGATTTAGATCTCACTGTTAGAATATATGCTAATTGCATTATAAGAACTCATTTCTTTTATTATCTATTGATCATTTGTAACATATTTGTTATGTATAAAGTCACTTGTTAGAAATGAGATCTGTCTTGTTCATATTGATAATTTAATATCTTATAAAATGCTACATTGCAGCAGTTATATAAATATTTCAAAATTTGCATGAAGATAGACTATAGGAGCAGTGTAACGGACTGAGTATATAGTTTGTATACTTTTTTTTTCTTCCAGACTTCTCAGAGACTTGAAATTTTAAGAACATTGGTCATAGTCTACAAAATCATGTACTCTAAATTCTTCTCGGTAGTAGACTTTTCTCGATAAGTAACTTGTTTCTTCTTTTAAAATAAAACTAATTAGGGGCACCGGGGTGGCTCAGTCAGTTAAGCATCAGTCTCTTGATCTCGGCTCAGGCCTTGATTTCAAGGTTGTGAGTTCAAGCCCCACATTGGGCTCTACCCTGGGTATGGCACTACTTTTAAATAAATAAATAAAACTAATTAATTTTTAGATTATGTTTGTTTTCTACTTATACGTGATTATATGAAAGAAGTCTTCCAAGTGGCTAATTATTTTATATATGTATTTGAGAAGAGATTTAGTTTGGTTTTATCAGTGTCTGTTAAGTACCCATTCTATACAGTCCTAGGTATTATTCAAAGATATATGAATGTATGTAATTTGTCTTAACATTGCCAGAGATAGAAATTGCCTCAATATTAAAAAGAGTAACATTAAAATCTAAACTGTCAGTTAATGTTCATACAAACCATATTGAGCACCCATAGTAGGTGCTATGCTGAGCACTGGAGGACATATCCATAAATAGTTAAAATACTCCAAACAAAAAAATAAATAAATAAATAAATAAATAAATAAATAAATAAATAAATAAATAAATAAATAAATAATAAAAAAAATACTCCAAACAATGCTATATGTGGTAGATACTATCATTGTTTGTATTTTACAGATAAGGAAACTGATGTTCTAGGAGGCTAAGTAAATGGCAAAACATCATGTAAAAAATGATAGAGTTGAGATTTCAGCCCAGCTTTGCTGCACTCAGAGTCTAAACTAGATGTATTTCTCTCTCTAGTTTATGAGATCTCTACCCTAAGTAACCAGGTAATGACAAGGTAGTATATGATTTGTGCAGAGACATGAAGGTAAAATAAGAGACACAGTTGAGAAGCACCACAAACCAGAACTAAAAAGTGAGGGGGAGAGGCGACCTACAGGAACCCTCCAAGTAAGGATCAGTATTTGCAGAGGCCCAGCGATAAAGGAGAACTTGACAGATAAGGAATTAAAAGATTCAGAGAAGCTAGACTATAGCCTAGGTGACAGAGGAAGTGAGGAAAAGTTTAGATTAGAGAAATAAGCAGGAAGCAGATGACTCAAGCATGGAAGCTGGTTAAGATGGTTGGGCTTTTAGAGCAGGACTCAACAAACTTTTTTGGTAAAGGGCCAGATAATTAGTATTTAAGGCTTTTAAGAGCCATGCAGTCTTTATTGCAACAACTCACATCTGCCTTTTTTTTTTTTCTTTTCTTTTTTTCTTTTCTTTTTAATGATTCTATAATAAAAATTTATCACATCTACCTTTTTAATATGAAGGCAGACCTGGAAAATAAATGGATGGATATGGCCATGCACCAGTAAAACTTTATTTGCAAAAACAGGTGACTGACCATAGTTTGCTGACCCCTGTGCTAGAACATTACGGAAATATTAAGGAGGGAAGACTTGATCAGATTGACATTTTAGAGAGACTGCTGTGGCTTCTGTTGTTTAACTTGGATGAATTAGGGCAAAAACTACTACCTGGGAATCTAGTTAGAAGACTGTTGTAATAATACAAGCAAGAATGGGGTGGCCTTAGCTGGGTTAATAGCATTAGAAGAGTTTGGCTATGAGCTGCATTGAGGTATAGCTGCTTGTTCACTGCTATAACCACAGCCAAAGCACAGGTAATCAAAATATTTGTTAAATGAATGAGGCGGGATCTACAGATTGGTGTATACCTTCAATATATAATCATGAAAATGGGTTTACTTGTTTAGAAGAGAGTATTTGAATTTCAAATTAATGTGTACCACAAAAATGAATGGCTTCTAGATGTAGATCTGTTAAAAGAATGCATTGTGTCTCCAAGCCAGAAATAATTTCATTATTATTGTTTGTGTATCCTTATCACCATTCTGGATTTTGGGGGCAGGGTGGGTAATACTTTTTAAATATTATACATGTTTTTGGTTGTTGTCATTGGTTTACAGATGCATGATGTATTTGACAAAAGCTCAACTTTTTATATCTATTCTTTCTTTCTAGTCCCTGTGTTCCCAAGAGAATTATATTATTGACAAAAGGTGAGGGAATTTTTAACATTCGTTTGTTAACTATCTGACTGATGCTAACAAAAATAAAAATGTCTTATTAAAATGCCAACAGAATCCAAGACGAAGATGCTAGTAGTACCCAGCAGAGACGTCAGATATTTAGGTATTGAAAGCATGTTTTCATACAGTATTGAAACATCAAAGCATTTTCTTCTCTATTCTTTCCCTTTTTGTCCCTATTAGCTTCTCAAAGTTGATTTCTAAATTACAGAGTTAATAAAGATGCTTCAGGGAGATCAACAAATAGCCATCAAAGCAGCACTGAGAATGAGCTGAAGTATTCTGAACCACGACCCTGGAGCAGTACGGATTCCGACAGTTCTCTCCGAAACTTCAAGCCTGCTGTAACCAAAGCCAGCAGCTTCAGTGGAATCTCGGTCCTGACAAGAGGTGATAGTTCTGGGAGCAGCAAAAGCATAGGCAGGCTTTCAAAAACAGGTATAAATGTTTATCTAGAACTGTGCAATCAAAACAGTAGTTTCCCTGTTATTGTCTTAGCTCTTTATCATGTGGCTTCTGCAGTTATCCTAACATAAAAAGTTCCTACTAGCAGTGCTTTGAGCACCTCCACAGTACTTAAATGGTAATATATGTATCAACATTAGGATTCATTCTCTGTTGGAGAGAAATTGACAAACATCAATTAAAGTAAAAATTCTCTCTTATGACACAAACTTAATCAAGTTAGTTCAGTGAAATGTCATCTCTTTTTTGAGTCCCCAGAGGTGGTTGGAAATTCTTCATTGCTTATTTATAATTGGAAGGCCTGGTTTCTCACCTAGGATTATTTAACATTGATTGTATTTTCAGCTAATAGTATCAATTATTGATTGCATTTTTCATGAGAAAGTCCTTCATTTGCCATTCAGAAAATCAATAAAATCATCAAGGAGTTTCTGAGGAATTTTAGAACTAAGGAAAAATGATGTGATACAATTATCATGAATGAGTGAGAAATTTTGGTAACATGCTCATTTCTTAGTTCTTTGCTTAAATTTAGAGTGCCTTACATTGAGGCTCATACATTTTCTCTTCACCTTCACTAACTGGATTCAGTACTAGAGAAGCTCACATCTCGCTTAGGATCCTTATAAATCTTTATTTTTATCCCAAAATAAGCATTGAAAGTTAACAGAAATGGCTCTCTATCTTTAGCCTATTTGGGTGAGCCTAGACACATGGTATTGTACAGATAATAATCAAAGGGGGGAGATATTTGAAGATAGCCAAATATTTTTTTTGATCCTTATCTTTATAGTCAGTGCTTTAACTTGTTAAGGCTTATGAACTGCACCTTTACGCTTATGATGTGGATATTAAAAATGTCTTAGTGTATATGATAGAATATGGCTAAAGACAGATAAATTTTATTGACTTTATTAATATAAAAATATGCATATATTCAAGATATGCATTTATTTGAAAAATAGTTGCTCAGTCATCATAACAGAAAAAAATTACTGTTTATAAGAATGTCACTTAAGCACACACTACTAAATTAAAACATTTAAGATCATGTATTATTTGTAATTTGTACTATCTTTAGAGATGAAAAGAAACATTGACCCTTCTTTTAATAGGGAAAAATTATTTTTGATGGAGTTTTTATCAGTAGTCATTTGGCACAACTTAAAATAGAAGTTATCCATCAGAAGGCAGTCTGTATAGCATATCATATTTGTTTATTTTATTCATTAAAGATCAATTCTCCATCCCAGGGTCAACTCTTATTCAAAACCTAATTAACTATATATATTTTCAAAATCTTTTTCTTTCTTTCATTGTCTTATTATCTACTTTTAGCCATAATACTGTAAGTCAGTAACATTTTCAGTCTTTGGGTAATAGAAAATGAAATAGATTGCAGAGATGAAAACATCTAAAAATAAACAATGAAATTTTTAAGTTTAGTGAGAAATTTTAAACTGATGCAAATATAAGTACTCAGAATATTTTTCATGCTGTCTTTGTCCCTTGATATGATATAAAATGTAAAGTTGACTTTACATCATAGGAAGATGCTATGATTATGAGCATAAAATGGAATTCTGCAGTGAGACTTCACAGTTGTTTCTCTTGATTGAGAATTTATCATTTTTGTTATCTCCTACACTACTCTTAATCTTTCTGTGTTCTTATAGATAAGGGGTTTCTGATATAAGAGGTTTTGGGCATTTGGCTGTACTATGTTCTTTTTCCTGGGGGAAACTTATACTCTGTATATTCCTAAGTGTTAATCTAAAAAGGTAAAATGTACATAACTTTGTGCTTTGGGGAATGTGGGTAATGTGCTTTTTGTGGCTGTTTGTGGCTGGTGTTATTATACACTTGCTTAAGTTGCATGCTTTGGCTATGACTTCTCTGATGACTTATGTGATCAGTTTGCTGTATTAAACTTGTTCATGATGGGGAGGGGGAAGCAAAATTATACAGTAAATCAAAAATAGCCAATGCTTTATGTGGTAACCGCATGTTATGCAATGTGAATTTTATTGTTACGTATTTAAAACGCGAGTTTTTATATGAGGTTTAAAAAATCCATATTTTTCATTACTCCTCCCCTAGGTTCTGAGTCTTCTGGTAGTGTAGGGTCATCTACGGGCTCTCTTTCTCACATCCAGCAGCCTCTTCCAGGTACAGCTCTCAGCCAGTCTTCTCATGGCGCACCTGTCGTCTATCCAACTGTCAGCACTCATAACTCTCTTTCCTTTGATGGTGGCCTAAATGGGCAAGTCGCATCTCCTAGCACTAGCTTCTTTTTGCTTCCCTTGGAAGCGGCAGGCATACCACCTGGCAGTATTCTGATCAACCCACAAACAGGTTGGTATCCAGAAAAAGGTGTTTATTTCAGTTGAGATAGCAGAAGTTATTGAAATTTAAAGAATGTATATTAAATGTATTATTTGTGTATGTGTTGTCAGCTTTTTATTTTTCATGGATAATTAGCATTTCCCCAGAAGTTTAATAAAACATTTCTGCTAGAAAATGTTCTAAGACATATTTATATCAGAAAGTATTTTTCTCTTTGTGATATCCATATGTCATCTTTTGGGCCAAATGATGGCCTAACCATAATTGGAAAAATAGTTCATTTCCTAGAAATGAGACAACCACCATTGAAAGAGCTTTATTTGATTTAGAAAATAAAAATTGTCCTTGAGAAAAATAGTACACATTTTGTGAAGAAGGAGAAAGTAAGCAGCTCTTATTCTTTATAGAATAAAATAGAAAGAACCTATAAGTCATTATCCTTCTGAATATGCTAAGTTTTTTCTCTTGAGGAAAAAGGTAAGGGACATGTTATTAGAAAAAGAAACTAGGTAGTCTTTATGAAGTAATATTGAAGACACATTCTTTACAGTTAGGAAGTAGAAAATGAATATTTTCTATTTCTTTGAAAATAGAAAATTACCTAATTACAGTTAGGTAATAATTTCATTTATTCAGCATTTACTGTGTGTCATTTACTGTGCTAGGTGCTTTAAATACATTATTTATAATCATTATGACCACCCTATTAGATAGATGAAATTCTCATTTATAGATAAGGAAACTGAACCTCAGGGATTCAGAAACTAGTCATAATATATTTCATTATGCATACAGTATGGGCAAATATAGAAAACATCTTTTAAAAGATCCCATTAAGTCTTGGTCTCTGTTCGCAATATTATAGCCCAATAATTTTGTGAGATAATGAGAACAACCTTATAAATCATTTGATAACCATCTTAGAAATTCTCACACTTAACTGATACGGTCACGTCAGCATGGCAGTAGTGGGGCAAGGTAGGTACAGGTGAGAGTATCAGGGTCTCTGTGTGCTCCTGAACCTTTTCTTTTGTTATAGAGAAGACCATGGCTTGGAACTCATTAGCTTCAGATTTCTTTGCATCTCTTTTTTAAGATAAAGATTTGGAACTTTTGTTTCTATTATAAAAAATTGAATAACTGGCTATTCCGAAATTCAGTTTTTGCTTAATAATCATTATCTTCTTAACCTTCAGATGGATCATATTACTAAACTTCTAGCTTTTCTGAAGCAGGATATAAGATGACTTAATTTGCTATTTACTATTATTTTTCATTCAAAACATTTTACTGAGTTTTTGATAATATGAAAGGTTCAGCTGAATAGGAAACAATAAGAGTGAGCAGCTGATCAGCCTGAAATTGAATTGTATTCTTAATTTTAAATGAATCCAAAAGTGATCTCTTTGCCTTTTGAGAAAAACATTACAACACATCCAACTTTTTTCAGACAGTCCTCAAGTTACTTTTAAAACATGTTTCCACCCAAATCTTCTCTTTTTTTTTTCAAAATTATTTAACAGTCAACAAATACCAGCATGATTTGTTCTCATATAACTAAATCATCAAGAAACTCATGAAAATCACTTGAATTTGAAGGACTCTGCCCACTTGATAGTAATGGAATGGTATATATTCTTCTCTCCCCACAATTATTTTATTATATGTCACAAGTTAAAAAAAATGAGGAGGGGGATTTACCCTGGATGAAAAGATATTATGAGAACAATTTTTAAAATTATTATTTAGTCAAATTTCTCTTACTTCATTCTGTATTCTTCATATTCTCAATGGATATCATAGTGTATTTCACATGGTCCTTTTTTTTCCTGGTTTCTTTTAAAAAAAAATAATATACTGTATAGAATAAGGAAAAATACTAACCTGTGAATCTGTTTACCTGTACACTGAAAAAAAAATCGGGAAGAAGGTATCTAAATTGTTAACTATACAATTATGGGGAATTAGTTTCTTTTGATCTCTATTTATTGGTTATTTTCCCACAATCAAAATAATACTTTATATAATTTTTAAAAAGTTGTTTAGAATGTATATGTAGAAAAGAGTAGAATTTGTTTACTTGGGCACTTAAGATATCCCCCCCCTTGTTAAGTAAAAACAAGCCTCAAATACTAAAGTTTTCTCTCTTATCTATGAATCAAGTCCACTGGAATTAAAAAGAAATAATTTCAGGAAATTCTTTAGAATTCAAAACTTACTTACAACTTTAGAAGTTATAAAATAAGGACTCTGCCATCAAGTCCATGATTTAAAATTTGAAGCTGTCAACCATTTTTAATTTTCATCAGTGTTAGTTTCACTAGTCCAGTATATGCAGCGTGGTCTGTAAATTAGGTCTTTCTCATCACCTAATAGAGGCTAATTAGTAATATTCCAGTATCCCAAAGACAAGAACTTTTTCTTAAAACTGAAATGCATTACAGCACTACAGGACTGCAGTCCTGTAACTGAATCCCTTGAGCAGGATATGTTTCAGAATTCAGAGGTATTTTAAAAATACCATGTATTATAAATAACCTCAGATTTTAAAGCAGCACCTCCCTAGTAAGACATTGAAGCACAATTTTCAAATATTTACATTAAGTTGCAAAAATATATACTATTAAAATAGCTTCATGTAAGGTCAGATTTGTTTCCCCTATTGAGAAAATCTTTTGGTTTACAGAAACTTGGGTCTTTAGGATTGTGAATCAGGATTATAGATGTGTTGTGAATTGTTTGTAGGATGACCTCTGTTCTGTCTCTATCGTAAATATTTTTCCCCCTCTTTTAATTTTTCAGGTCAGCCCTTCATAAACCCAGATGGAAGTCCAGTTGTGTATAATCCTCCTATGACTCAACAACAAGTTAGAACCCAAGTGCCTGGACCTCCACAGCCGCCTCTGCCACCCCCACCACCTCAACAACAAGCAGCTAATCACATTTTCTCACAGGTGCACATATCCATGATTACATAATGCTAAGTTTACCTGCCTTTGCATATTTGGGACTAGACTCACTAATTATAATTGGGATAGCCCAAGTATTTCTTAGAACTTTAATATTCTCTACCAGCAATGTCCCATTCCCTACTTGTAGGAAGAAAGGTCAACATGGGTTTTTCAGCTAATAAATATAGAATATGTATTGGAAAGAAGGGAATTTTGTATCTTATGAGCCTGTGTGGTGAGAATGTTCTCCCTATACTACAACAGCAAGAAATGGTTAAAAGGAATAAAAACAAAACTAGGATTATCCCAGTGAGCAAAAGTAAGTTGCCCTAAGGTTCAACAGATCAAGAAGCTAGAAGAAACTGAGTTGGGGTTCTCAGGTTCTGCAAGGTACTCTCCATCCCACCTCCCATGTGAGAGACAGGCAGAAACATTCTAAATTAGAATTCACAGAAGCACTCTTAGTAATGTCTTGAATTTGTATGTTAAGAGTTTACACATACACTTTCACAATCTGGCTTTTCCCCTCTAGATGTGTTATTCATCCTTGAGGAATTCGATTATACCAGTGTAAACTCTTTTACTTCTTTTCTATCTTTAAAGGTTGTGTAACAACTCAAAGACCGTTTGTACAGTTAGTTACACCTCTTTTTCCCATAAGGCTATCTAAATATTCCACTGATGGAACTTGCAGAATACTTTCTGATGATGTATGAAAAAGTATGATGTAAAATTGAACTGGAGAAATTTCCTTAGTTTTGCTCACAAGTTACATCCTTTGTGTTGTAAGGATAAAGAATGTATGAGCAGTTTGATACGGTTATCAAATATTTTTAAAGTTTTGTAGATAATTGTACCTCTGGCAATTAAGACTCTCAATACTGGGCAAGGCAGTTTACATACTGTAGAAGGATTTCTAGGTTTTTGCTGTGCTCCTAAGACAGAAATACATAGAGAAGAAGTTACCTAAAATTGATTCTAAAGACTCCCATATATCTGCTTCACCGCCCCATTTGATTACAAATGCTCAGATACACATTGGACTACGTAAAACTCCCTCCCTGGCCTTCTGTGCCTTGCTTTCATTCAGTTTGGTCCTGAAGTGTTTCTCCTTCATCGTCCTATGCATAGTTGTCTTTGCAGTGCTATGTATTTCACCGGGAGCTTTATACATCTGATTTTCATTTCATTTGGTAGAAATGTTTGTCTGGCAGCTTCAAAAAGTCTAAGGGTTTATCTATGGTTATATATTTCAGATTATTATCTCCTAGGAATAGTTTTGTCTGATTCAGATATGAGGCTATCCTAAATGAAGGTGTAGACAGCTTACTTTAGAAATAGAGCCTTATTAATGAACTGTAATTTGAAATCTTGGGATATATGTCAAACTTCATGGCTGCTTTTCCTGGCGTTGCCTCAGGTGATTCAGGCAGTTCATCTTCAGATACTAGAAGAGAAAGTTGATGAACAGATGATACTGAGTAACCATTTTTTGTGCTGAGATAATCAATCCATCCACTAAATTTCAGATAACCAAACAAAATAATACAGTGATTTCCAAAGCTTTCAGGTGGGCTACATTTCTTAAAACTAATCACTTCAAGAGGATGTCGTTTTACAGCCAGTTTTAATTTAAATAGGAAAAGGAAGTGCTAACTAAGGCTTTTTCTTTTCTAACTGGTGGCAGAATTTCACTTTGATCAACCAGGGTTCTCGCCCACATTTGTCTCATTACCACTTGACACACTAGGAGACAATAATTTATACTTTTGGTGCTCATAGGACTCGCCTTTCTTTTATCCCCCAGCAGTCTGAAGCTTTTATTTCATCTGACATTTACATAGTAGGTCAAGATGTCTGGAAGAAAGTTATGTCTTAATGGTTGTCTGACTTAGTAACAGATCGAATAGGCTGTATTTGGAAGTTCTAGAGCTACTGCACCTCATTTAGTATGATATGTGCTGTCATCCATTAGGAAGTTTGCTAATTTTTAGTTAAGAGGTTGTTGAGAGACCCCTGGCTCTATAGATCTTTCAGCTTTTACCTTTTTACCTTTTTTTAGTGCTTTTACATTTACTAGTTTTTTTGTGGGATTCTGATCTGAGCCTTCCACTTTATAGAAACTCTTGCATTGATTTTGTGGTAGAAGTACAACTCATCATTACACATCTTAGTTGTCAAAAGAATTTCCTTATTTAGATTATTTCCTGGGCAGTCTTACTCAGTTCTTTTATTTTGCATTTGTAAAGTATTCTTTTAGAGAGTACTGTTTAGAGGGAGATTCATGTACATACATTTTAACCAAAAGTAAAAGTTTTCCTGGATAAAATTACCTGGGCTCCTCCAGTGTTTGCTTTACATGACTGTCTGCAGGTCACTTAACTTTTCTTAGCCTGATTGCCATCTATAACATGGATTACAAGAGTCTTTAAGCCAGTATGACTATTACCCCTTGAGAATAAACTATATAATATAAATGCAATATTGGCAAACTAAATCAGATGCTGGTATTAGCCTACAGATGGCCAGCTGTACTTCTTAAGATTTAGAAATGATTAAAACATTTTTCATCTTCTATAGCACCTGTTTTTGAGTGTTCCTGGGAAACATAAAACTTAGTTTTATTTTCCTGAAATGCAAGAGTATTTCATTGGCAAAAAAAAAATTCAAGTAAATAGTTTTTCAGCTCTTGGCACCTACTCTCTCGATAAAAATTTTTAATTGAAAGAAAAATGTGTTTATCTATCTTGTGTAAAAGAGGTATGTTTGTGTGTGTACGTGTGCCTGTATGTGTGTGTGTTGTTCTTTAGGCTGTTACTCTTAATGGTACCCACAGTATACTTTTCTTTAAAAATTCAAGCACTTTGGTCCCAACAGAGTATTTAATCATGCCTTATCAAATAGAGAGGGTAGTTGACATACATAATATATAACTTTTTTATTGTGAAGTTGTTCTTTTATTATTCAGTGTCATAATGCTAAATAGAGCAACTCCTCCATCAAACAAAGAAGTAAGAATGAGTGGTTTTGCTTTTACTCACTTAACCTGGGGGTTTGATTACATAATAGAATTTGAAATGTCTAAATCACCTGTTTCTGTGAATTTAATAAATATTTTTATGAAAAAATTACCTAATTGTATATAAAAGCACAGGTTATGTTTTTAAACTTTTTATTATTCAGCTTCTTCATTTAGCATCATTTTGTTGTTTCCTATATCATTGTATAAGATGACTTTATAAATGTAGTTTAAGCTATTGCCAAAAAAGTGTTAAGTTTCCATTTTATGCAGTTCTTGTAACATTTTATTCTGACATTAACATTGTTTGCCAACCTGTTATTCCTTAGCCTGTTCGTCCTCTGCAGTCCTCTTCACAGCCTGTTCAGTACTCTACAGCCCCTTACCCATCCCCGCTCCTGCCAGTCTCACCCACCCAGCAATACTCCGTGGTACTATATCTCTATTCACCTCCTGCATTGTTTCTGTGGGCGGATGTGTGATGGATGCTCATGAATGTGATTAAAGTGATACGATCTTCTGTGATTATTTAAAGTCATGGACACGTTTATACTGAAAAAGTGTTTCTAACCTGGATTAGAAATCATTTACTCTCTACTGTATAATATTTGTTATATTGGCATATTGCAGTGATTGTATAAATCCTAATCTTTTCCTGCCTTTTCATAATGAAATGATTTTCAGGTTGACTATTCTAGTCCTGAGATGGTTTAGCTACTTTTCTCATTGAGATCAGTGCGATCTTTGCATTCCTAGTGTGGTAGCTTTCATCTAGGTTTAAGCCTTTCTATCCCCAATACATAGGTCCAGTAAACTTCATACTGATTATTAGGTGAATTGGAGTTTATATACCTAAGACACTATGTATATTTCCAAGGAAGATCCCTAGATATTTAATCTGTGACTATAAAGTAATGGTACCTCCTTCAACCTAAAGTATGTCCCAAGTTATATCTCTCAGTAAGAGCTTAGGAGCACCAGTGCCATGTATTCTCTGACCTTCTCTATTTTACTAAGTATATGAGACAAGAGTGAAAAGTACTTCCTGCCTAGGGCCTAAGGTGAAATCAGTATTCAATAAGTGTCCCTTTCCTTCCCTTAAAGTGAGCCTCAGCCTAATATACTTTTCCCAGTGATGCTGTTATTTTTCCAGATTATATGGCATCACATTTTGACATTACTTTTCAAGTTAAATTGTAAGGTATATCTTAAAATCACTTGACACTTTTTAGAAATGTTTTCTTTTATTGGGAGTGTGTTTATTTTGAGCTGGCAGCAACCTTAAGAGCATCGGTTCTGAGTGATTTTCAAAAATCACTTCCAGTCTGAAAAAATAAAATTTTGCCAGCATTGAGAAAATCGAAAGCATCATTAAGAATAGCATAAAAGCCTCAAAGATGTTTTGGAAAATGGTAGATAATTGAAATAAGAAAATGACTTTTTTTTTTTTTTTTGAGATGACTCTGATGGTGTATGGTTAAAAATTTAGCCAGATTACTATGTAATTACAGCTAATCGATATATTTTGGTACATTTTTCCCTTTTGAAAATATTTGTTGAATTAGGCTAATAGTGCTAGAGTATATCAGAGCAGCAATGGAAGGAGTAAAACCACATATTTTCAGTCATTAAATCAGGTGCCCTTTTCAATCCCTTGTCTTCTCCATAGCCATAATGTACTTTGCAAAAACCAACAGACTGTAGAAATTGCAGACATGTCAACTTTTATCTGACAACTCAATTGCCACAATTTTTTAAGTAACTTTTTCCAAAATTCTCCTAGCAAATTATGGTACATATTGTTACCAGTCTTTGGCTCTTTGGGAGCAAGACGATGCCATTTTAACCCCATTTTTGTCATTTCAGTGATACTGTTCAGACTAGTCAGAACTGGTCTTTATGCTGTTGAGTCAGAGAAAACATTTGTCAGATAGCATATAAATCATAACCCTATCCTGGCTGGACACCATTGCCTGCTCACCAAGTTGCAAAAGCTGTAGGAAACTGTCATTTAGATTCAATTTGTGTAACATCTGACTTTAGAAAGAGACTGAAATACACTAGGGAAGAACAGAATTTATGGCCAAATTATTTTTCCTAAATATATATATTCTATTTATGTATTTCTAAAATCTTTTACATTAGAAGACTGGAGTGGGTGAATGTTATATATTTTATTTCATTTCTACTAGTATATTCAACAGGTATGGTAAAATAGACAGAGATACATAGAACCAGAATCTTGCCTTTTAGGAAGAGAGATAAAGAGTATAATTAGTACCATGCCTTATTAGTTACCTGGTCCTTGAAGTCCTTTCAGAAAATGACTATATAATATGAGTATGTCCAGTTTCCCCTCCACATCCTAATGTGCCTTTAATTGTCATTTAAATAAGTATCTTATCATTTCTTATTGTGAAATGTTATTACACCCTGCTCTTCTGCATGCTATGCACTCCACTAGATACACTTTATAAGTTATTTGTAATGACAGCATTGTAATAGTCCTACTTTCCTGCTTAGAGTTCTAATTTTATTGAAGCTATTCTATTAAATCATATCTGTTGTAGATATATGATATCCATAATACATACTACTGCAGTTCATCTTAAACTATATGAAGTGGGGGTTTTTGATAAGTTTGGTTGATAAGTTTTTTGATAAGTATGTATGGAAGGCTTACTGATTTCTGACTTTTGCCTTTTTTAGCAGGACAACCTTGGGTCTCAGTTTAGCCACATGAGTCTTGCCCGCCAGCCATCTGCAGATGGTTCTGACCCTCATGCCACCATGTTCCAGTCCACTGTTGTTCTACAATCCCCACAGCAGTCTGGTTATATCATGACGGCAGCCCCTCCACCACCACCACCGCCGCCGCCGCCACCTCCTCCTCCCCCCCCACCCCTGCCCCCCGGGCAACCAGTCCCTACTGCTGGCTATTCTGCCTCAGGCCATCCTGTCAGCCAGCCTGTGCTGCAGCAGCAGGGATATATTCAGCAGCCCTCACCACAGGTAAGTCACCTTTTGGCTCCCATGGAAACCTCTTCATTGATGATCAGTTTTAACCCTAATTAGAAAGCTTACTTTTAGTGTCACATAGAATTTGTGAGAATGTATATACAAAGCTGGTCATCATCTTCTCTTCTTTGAAGATTTTCAAATGCATACTGACAACCACATGACTGGTAGATACTTCAGTTGGATGGTTAACAGTATGCGACATTTGATTTTCCTTTTGACTGATTTGTTTTCATTAGTTCAAGAGAAACACTATAGGGTAAATACACTATAAAAATAAAATGATGCATTTCAGGAAGAAGTAGATTAGTTTAGGGAGAATTAAAATCATACTATTTAAGCTTTCAGTGTTTTCTCTACATTTATTTAGATATTCCTTAATTTTTCTCAGCAGTATTTTGTAGTTTTCATTATATAAGAATTGCATATATTTTATAAATGTATCTCTAAGTATGTAATGTTTTTAAATGCTTAGTGGGGCACCTAGGTGGCTCATTTGGTTAAGTGCCTGCTTTCTGCTCAGGTCATGATCTCAGGGTCCTTGGAACTGCACCACGCTTTGGGCTCTCTGCTCAACAAGGAATCTGCTTCTCCCTTTTCCTCTGACTCCTCCCAACTTCCACCCCCAGCCACCATGCACACTTTCTCTCTCAAATAAAGAAATAAAATCTTTTTAAAAAGAAAATAGGGCAGCCCGGGTGGCTTAGCGGTTTAGCACCGCCTTTAACCCAGGGTGTGATTCTGGAGACCTGGGATCGAATCCCGCATCAGGCTCCCTGCATGGAGCCTGCTTCTCCCTCTGCCTGTGTTTGTTTCTTTCTCTCTCTCTCTCTCATGAATAAATAAATAAAATCTTAAAAAAAAAAAAAAAGAAATGCTTAGTTTTCTCAAGGAGATTATTTTAAATTGTTTTATTTAAATTCAATTTGCCAACATACAGTATACACACCCAGTGCTCATCCCATCAATTGCCTTCCTTAGTGCCCATCACCCAGTTACCCCATCCCCCTACCCACCTCCCCTTCTTTAACCCTTTGTTCGTTTCCGAGAGTTAGGAGTTTCTCATGCTTTGTCTCTCTAATTTTTCCCCATTCAGTTTCCCTCTTTTCCCTTATATAATCCTTTTCACTACTATTTATATTTCACATATTAGTGAAACCATATGATGATTGTCCTCAGAATGACTTATTTCACTCAACATAATACCCTCCAGTTCCTTCCACATCAAAGCAAATGATGGATATTCGTCCTTCCTGATAGCTGAGTAATATTCCATTGTATATATAGGCCACATCTTCTTTATCCATTCATCTGTAGAAGGACATCATGGCTCCCTCCACTGTTTGGCTGCTGTGGACATTGGAGTGCAGGTGTCCCAACATTTCACTATATCAGTATCTTTGGGGTAAATCCTCAGCAGTGCAATTGCTGGGTCTTAGAGTAGCTCTATTTTTAACTTCTTGAGGAACCTCCACACAGTTTTCCAGAGTGGCTGCACCAGTTCACATTCCCATCAACAGTGCTAGAGGGTTCCCCTTTCTCCACTCCTCTCCAACATTTGTTGTTTCCTGTCTTGTTAATTTTAGCCATTCTTACTGGTGTGAAGTTATATCTCATTGTGGTTTGATTTGTATTTCCCTGATGGCCAGTGATGTGGAGCATTTTTTCATGTGCTTGTTGGCCATGTGTATGTCGTCTTTGGAGAAATGTCTGTTCATGTCATCTGCCCATTTCATGACTCAATTGTTTGTTTCTTAGGTATTGAGCTTAAGAGGTTCTTTATAGATCTTGGATACTAGCCCTTTATCTGATGTGTCATTTGCAAATATCTTCTCCCATTCTGTAGGTTGTCTTTTGTTTTGTTGATTGTTTCCTTCACTGTGCAGAAGCTTTTTATCTTGATGAAATCCCAATAGTTCATTTTTACTCTTGTTTCCCTTGCCTTCATAGATGTATCTTGCAAGAAGTTGCTGTGGCCGAGTTCAAAAAGGTTGTTGCCTGTGTTCTCCTTCTAGTATTTTGATAGATTCTTGTCTCACATTTAGATCTTTCAACCATTTTGAGTTTATCTTTGTGTATGGTGTAAGAGAATGGTCTAGTTTCATTCTTCTGCATGTGGATGTCCAATTTTCCCAGCACCATTTATTAAAGAGACTGTCCTTTTTCCTGTGGATATTCTTTCCTGCTTTGTCAAATATTAGTTGACCATAGAGTTGAAGGTCCGTTTCTGGGTTCTGTATTCTGTTCCATTGATCTATGTGTCTGTGTGCCAGTACCATACTGTCTTAATGATCACAGCTATATAATAGTTTGAAATCAGGCATTGTTTTTTTTTTTTTTTTTTTTAATTTTTATTTATTTATGATAGTCACAGAGAGAGAGGCGCAGAGACACAGGCAGAGGGAGAAGCAGGCTCCATGCACCGGGAGCCCGATGTGGGATTCGATCCCGGGTCTCCAGGATCACGCCCTGGGCCAAAGGCAGGCGCCAAACCTCTGCGCCACCCAGGGATCCCTGAAATCAGGCATTGTGATGCCCCCAGCATTGGTTTTCTTTTTCAATATTCCTCTGGCTATTCGGGGTCTTTCTGAGTCCATACAAAACTTAAGATGGTTTGTTCCAACTCTGTGAAAAAAGTCCATGGTATATTGATAGGGATTTCATTGACCGTATAAATTGCCCTGAATAGCATAGACATTTTCACAATATTTATTCTTTCAATACATGAGCATGGAATGTTTTCCATCTCTTTACATCTTCCTCAATTTCTTTCAGAAGTGTTCTGCAGTTTTTAGAGTATAGATCCTTTACCTCTTTGGTTAGGTTTATTTCGAGGTATCTTATGCTTTTGGGTGCAATTGTAAATGGGATTGATTCCTTAATTTCTCTATCTTCAGTCTCATTGTTAGTATACAGAAATGCCACTGATTTCTGTGTGTTGATTTTGTATCCTGCCACATTGCTGAGTTGCTGTATGAGTTCTAGCAGTCTTGGGATGTAATGGGGATTATTTTAAAATTTCATTTTCCTATCATCATTTGGTCATATGTGGAAATAAGGTTTATTTTTGTGTATTGATCTTGTGTCCTGTGGACCTTCTAAATTTAATGATTCTAGTACTTTATTCATACACTGCTTAGGATTTTCCAAATTGAAGACCATTTCTACATATATTATCCTTTCCAATATATATGCCTTTTATTCCTTTTCTTGCCTTATTGAATTATCTATGTGCTCCGATGTTGAATATACACACAACACAAGAGAAAGTAAAATCCCTCGAATTCATTTATTAACTTAAAGTTAAGTTTTGAAAGTACATATTCTTCCTTGTTTTCAGTCTTAGGAAAAGCATTTGTTCTTTCATCCTTAATTGTGATGTTATCTGTGGGTTTTTTGCCTCTGTCATGCCCTCTATCAGGTTGAAGAAATTATCTTAGTTTGTAGGTGTCTTTACCACGAATTATTTAATCTTATGAAATCTCCTTTTCTGCATCTCTTGAGATCATGTGATTTTTCCCTTTTACTCTTTACAGTCAATTATTGTGACTGACTTTTCAATGTTAATGATAACCTTTCGGGGCAGCCCCGGTGGCGCAGCGGTTTGGCGCCACCTGCAACCTGGGGTGTGATCCTGGTGACCCGGGTCCGGTCCCACATCGGGCTCCCTGCATGGAGCCTGCTTCTCCCTCTGTCTGTGTCTCTGCCTCTTTCTCTCTGTGTCTATGAATAAATAAATAAAATCTTAAAAAAAAAAATGATAACCTTTCATTTTGAGAGCACATTCCCACTTAGTCATGATATAATATCATGACTTTTTATATATTGCTAGATTTATTTTGCTAACGATTTCTTATGGATTGTTTTTAAGATTTATTTATTTATTTATTTATTTATTTATTTATTTATTTATGATAGACATAGAGAGAGAGAGAGAGAGAGAGAGAGGCAGAGACACAGGAAGAAGGAGAAGAGAAGCAGGCTCCATGCCAGGAGCCTGACGTGGGACTCAATCCCGGGACTCCAGGATTGCGCCCTGGTCCAAGGGCAGGCGCTAAGCCACTGAGCCACCCAGGGATCCCTCTTATGGATTTTTTAATGCATGTTCATAATGGATACTGGTCTGTAGTTTGTGTGTAATATCCCTTCAGGTTGGTTTATCAGGATGGCACTGATACTGGCTTTAAAATGAATTGGATATTGTTGCCTCCTTCATTTCCTAAAACAGTTGATGTAGGATTCTTTTTAACATATTTTTTAAATGTTTGCCAGAATTCACTAATGCATCCATCCGGACTTGGAGTTTTTTTCTTTTTTTTTTCTTTTTTTTTTTTTTTGAGTTTTTTTCTGAGGAAGATTTTAAAATTACAAATTCAATTTTTTAGGAGATACAGAGCTAATCCAATTTGCAATTCCTTTTTGGGTTGAATTTTGTATCAACTTAATGGTCAAATTTATTGGCAATAGTCAGTCTTGATATCCCCTTATTATATTTTTAGTATCTTAAAGATCTCTAGTGGTATCACCTTGATAATTCCTAAATGTTGATAATTTCACTTCTCTCTTATTTTTGCTTTAGTAAGAGATTTACCGGTTCCATTGATGTTTTTAAAAAACCAACTTAAGATTTCATCAATTTTATTATTCATTTTCTACTTGAATGATTTCTACTTTTACCATTGTTTTCTTCTCTTTGCTTATTTTGGGTTTCATTTGCCCTTTATTTCTGGCTTCTTAAGGTGGAAGCATAGATCATTGATTTTCAGGTTTTCTTCCTTTCTAACAGTTTTTAAATGCTACAAATTAAAAAAAAAATTTAAAAAAATTTTTAAAAATGCTACAAATTTACCTCTAAGCACCATTTTAATTGCAATCCACAAAACTAGGTGTGTTGTTTTGTTATAATTTCGTTCAAAATGTTTCCTCTCTTTTTTATGTAGCTATGTGACTTTTTGACACCTGATTTATTTAGAAGTGTGTTATTTAATTTCCAAATATTTGGGACTAAGTACCTCGTTATTGATTTCTATTTTAATTTCATGTGGTCAGAGAACCTACTCTTAAGATTTCATTGTTTGGAAATCTCTTGAGTCTTGTTTACATACCATTATGTAGTCTTTTGGGGGGAAGATCCCTGTGCACTTGAAAAAAATTTATATTTTATCATTTTGGTGTTTTGTGATTTCTTTTGGTTTTGTTTTGAGATAAGTTCACAAAGCATAAAATTTATCATTTTGAAGCAGGCAGTTTAGTGACATTTAGTACATATGGTGTTTTACAACCATCACCTCTCTGTAGTTCCAAAACATTTTAATCACCCCAAAAGAAAAATCTGTACTCATTAAGCAGTTAGTACTCATTCACTCCATCCCCGAACCCCTGGCAACCACTGGTTTGCTCTCTGTCTCTAAGGATTTACCTATTCTGGGGGATCCCTGGGTGGCTCAGTGGTTTAGCGCCTGCCTTTGGCCCAGGGCGCGATCCTGGAGTCCCGGAATCGAGTCCTACGTCGGGCTCCCAGCATGGAGCCTGCTTCTCCCTCCTCGTGTGTCTCTGCCTCTCTCTCTCTCTCTCTCTCTCTCTCTCTCTCTCTCTCTCATAAATAAATAAATAAATCTTTAAAAAGAAAAAAAAAGGATTTACCTATTCTGGATACTTCATGTCAATGGACTTGTGCAATACTGTTACCTTTTGTGTCTGACTTCTTTAGCTTAACATAATGTTTGAGAATTAATCTACACTCTGTAGCATGTATCAGTACCTCATTCCTTCTTATGTCTAAATAATATGCCAATGTATGAATATACCACCATTTGTTCATCTTTCCAACCATTGATGGATTTGGGGTATTTCCACCTTTTGCCCATTGTGAATAGTGCTGTTATAAACATGTAGGTACATGTATTTATTCAAGAGTACCTACTCTCATTAATTTGGGGTATATACCTAGAAATAAAATTGCTGAATTATATGGTAATTTATGTTTAGCTTTTTGAGAAATCGCCATACTGTGTCATTTTAATATTCCTATCTGCAATGTATAGAGGTTCCAACTTCTCCACATTTTGATAATAAAGCTTATTATTTACCTTTTTAAAAATTATTATTATTACCCTAGCCATCCTTTGGATGTGAAATGAGTATTTCATTAGGGTTTTGACTTGTATTTCCCTAATGATTAGTGATGTTGATCATCTGTTCGTATACATGTTGGCTAGGGGTGCCTGGGTGGCTCAGTTGTTGAGCCGTCTACCTTCAGCTCAGGTTGTGATTCCTGGGTCCTAGGATCAAGTCCCACATCAGGCTTCCCACGGGTAGCCTGCTTCTCCCTCTTCCTATGTCTCTGCCCTTCTGTGTCTCTCATGATAAATAAATAAAATCTTTTTAAAAAAATCTGTGTAAAAAAATATAAAAAATAAAAAGTGTGTGTGCATATGTAAATACACACATACACACATCCATACATACATACATGCATACATGTTGGCTATTGTCTGTCGTCTTCGGAGAAATGTCTGTTTTAAGTCCTTTGCCAATTTTTTTCAGGAGATGTCTTTTTGTTGTTGAGTTGTAAGAGTTCTTTTTATATCCTGTGTACTAGACCTTCATCAGGTGTGATTTGCAGATATGTTCACCCATTCTGTCAGTTGTCTTTTTGACTTTTTGATAATGTTCTTGATGTACAGAAATTTAATTTTAATGAAATCCATTCTATCCATCTTTGCATTTTACCCCTCGTGATTAACTAGTTATATCTAAGAATCCATTGCCAAATCCAAGGTCATGAAGATTTTATCTGTATGTTTTCTTTAAAGAGTTTTATGGTCTTTAGCTCCAATAATTAGGTCTTTTATCCATTTTGAGTTAATTTTTGTAAATGATAATGAGACATAAGAGTCCACCATCATTCTTTTGCATGTGTGTATTTATTTGTTCTGGCATCATTTGTTGAAGACACTATTCCTTTCCCATTGAATGGTGTGGTACCCCTGTTAATATCAGGTGACCATCAATGTAAGAATTTATTCCTGGACTCTTAGGTTTATGCTAGTCTGTGTTTCTACCTTTATGCCAGTACTGCACTATTTTATTACTCTACCTTTGTTATAAGTTTTAAAATCAGGAAGTGTGAGTCCTCCAACTATTCTTTTTCAAGATTACATTGGCAATTTGGCTATATGACTTGGGATTCCATGTAAATTTGATGGTTGGCTTTTCCATTTCTCAAAAGAGTCCATTGAAATTTTGATAGGGATTGCATTGAATCTATGAATTGCTTTGTATATTATATTATATTAATGAAGATTAATATTAAATCTTCCAGTCTTAATGAACATGGGATGTCTTTCCATTAACTTAGGTCGTCTTTAATTTCTTTCATATTTTACTGTTTGTTGTATTTAATGTTTTCTTTTTTTTTTTAATATTTTTTTAATTTATTTATTTATGATAGTCACAGAGAGAGAGAGAGAGAGAGAGGCAGAGACACAGGCAGAGGGAGAAGCAGGCTCCATGCACCGGGAGCCCGATGTGGGATTCGATCCCGGGTCTCCAGGATCACGCCCTGGGCCAAAGGCAGGCGCCAAACCGTTGCGCCACCCAGGGATCCCTATTTAATGTTTTCTAAGTATCAGTTTAGCCAGTGTGATTGTTTCATGTCTTTTATATCTTTTATTTGATTCTATCAATAAGTGATAGTGGTTAGTCTATTTCTCCCTTAAATTCTGCCATTTTTATAACATTGAAACCTATATTAAGCAATTTATATGTATCATTTCTTCCTGATATATTGACTTATTATGAAATGTTTTTCTCTCTCTAGTACTATTTCTTGTCTTAAAACGTACTTTATCTGACTTTAATATAGTGACTTCAGCATTCTTTTGATGAGCATTTAAATGGTATGTCCTTTTCCATCCTCTTATTTGTGACCTTAATATTTCAAGTCTGTCTTTTGTATATAGTTCATCTTTGCTGTTCTATCTAGTCTCGTTAGTATGTCTAGTCCTCTTAGCTTTAATATATCTTTTGACACAGTTAGAGGTAGCTTTGCCACATTGCTCTTTGTTTTCCGTTTGATCTGTATTTATTTTATTCCTGCCTTTTATGTTAGTTAAACTCTTTTATTGTTCCACTTTATTTTTTCTTCGGCCTTTATACTACAGTCTTTTGACTCTTGTGTTTGTATAGTTTCTTTATGGATATGATACATATCTTTAGGTTATTACTATCTACTTCAAGTTTGTATGAAACTACAAGTAAAATATAGTAGTCATATTAACAATATAATTTTATTTACCCTCCATTGTTTGTGTTCTTCTTGTCATATGTATATATGTGTCAATGTGTATACATTATAAATAAAATAGATGATGGTACAATTTGTGGCTTAAACAATAATGTCTTTTTAATTAAGAGGGAGAAAAAATAATACTGTTATTTATACACATACTGAAAAGTATAATAATAGATTTAGATCTGAAATTAAAAAAAAAAAGATCTGAAATTAGGACATACTTCTTGTTTGTTGATGTGTCCAAGAACAATTAAGAGATCACATATGTATTCCATCTATTGCATCTAATGGTTCAAAAACAGAAGAAATATTGCGGTAAACTTAGGAGATTCTTGGCTTATAACTGATCTAGAAATTTTTTTTTTAAGATTTTATTTATTAATTCTTGAGAGACACAGAGAGAATGGCAGAGGGAGAAGCAGGCTCCCTGCAGGGAGCCTAATGCGGGACTTGATCCCAGGACCCTGGAATCACGACCTGAGCCAAAGGCAGATGCTCAATCACTTAGCCACTCAGGTGCCCCTAGAAATTCTGTATTCAATTGGTTTCCAGATGAAATAGGCACTCTTTAAGATGCCTATAGAAGTCTCTTAGAAGTATCCCAATTGGAAGGGTGGAACTCAAAAGAGCTTATGAAGCTAATAAAGTTAATTTACCACATACTTGTACATCATTGGATTAATTGTTCATTCCTTATTCCAAACTAGGTCAGATTACTTTAAGAGAAATGCACAGCTGATATAAATAGCTCCAGAAGGAAATAGAATCGAGCTAGTCTTACTGGTTTTTTTCCCAGCTTTATTAAGGTATAATTGACAAATACTATTTGTATTGGCATTTTAATTTACATTAAAAATATGAGAAAAAAGAATGGAACCAGCACAACTGTGTTTTAGCGTGAGAACAGATAAGCTGGCTAATTTATATGATGATTGCAGTTCTGCACTCAGATTGAATGAGCTAGCAGTGTACATGTTTCAACCAATGTAAGTCTCAAAGAATATAAATTGCAAAATAAGTTGCATGGAGTTATATATAGTAGAGCACCATTAATGTAAATTTTTTAAATCCTCAACAATTTTTCTGTATGGATAACATATATAATAGAATTTTGAAAACATATATAGGATTCACATACACCAACTATAGGATAATGGGTTCTCTGTTAAATATAGGGCAAAAGAATATTGGACTGAGCCTTTAGCTATTTTAATAGTGTTTGGTTTTATAAAAGAGGGAGAAAAATCTGAAAAAAATGTGGCCAAAATTTAAACCTATTAAATCTAATTGCTGGGCATATTAATAGGTGTCTTTTGTTATATATACTCCATGCTTAAAATTTTTTTCAATTAAATTTAAAGCTAAGAAAATCTGTTTTCAGGTGGTACTAAAAAGAATTATTACTCGTTACACTCTGTTGTTCCTCAGAGAAGACATTTCTGTTGCAAGTGAAATTGATTTTTTTTCCCTCAACACTTATCCTAGATGCCAGCCTGTTACTGTGCTCCAGGCCACTATCACTCCAGTCAACCTCAGTATCGCCCAATCCCTTCTGTCCATTACAATTCACATCTAAACCAACCACTGCCACAGCCTGCACAGCAGACAGGTGAGTAATATTTCTGAGGCTATGGTTTCTTAGCTATGGATATTACTTTTTCCATTCTGCTTTATTTCAGTCCTACTATTAAGATATTGCCACACTCCATCTATCAGGGGTCTCAGATATGGTCCATATGAATATGCAAACCAGTGAGATTGAAAGAGTAGGCAAATCTTAGCACCTGCCAGGAAGTAACTGTCAGGTTTATATGCTAAAGTGTTCAGAGACATAATGAGAAGACTATACCAGGCCAAACAGAATGGTGAGCAGCTTCCTGTTACTCCCTGCTATTGTAGTGAAGCCTCCTTTGCAGCCTGATAGTCCACCTCTGTTAACAACAAAGCAGAGACAAGGCAAGCTAAGATGTCTCCTGAACAGCTAACCAGAAGCAAGGACCAAAGTGACCCAACTTTGAGAATCTAGCCTGGTGAAGATATTTTGTTGTCTTGGTCTCAGTATACCTTTAAAAGGAATGTTCTTAAACACCTTTTTTGTGTTTTGTTTTTCTGTTTGCCCATTGTATAGTGAAAGGTATCTTTAAACCAAATGCAATCTAATCCTAAGCATATCAAATATATTAAAACTCAAAAGATTCTTTTCCTTTTGCCCCTCTCAAATTTTCTTTAAGCTTTCAGTGAAAACTACTGTGACCTCAGAGTAAAAACAACAACAACAACAACAACAACAACAAAACTATCTTGACTGAATTCATTTCTTTGTATGCTTCCCACCTAGATTTGTACTTCTGCCCCAGATATGTAATAAGGTACTTTTCAGCCTTTCATAACTCTAGCAGTTGAAGTGAAATGTTTACTGGTATCTTTAAGGCCTTTTTAGCCTATGGTCACTGTTGGAGGTTCTCACACTGTATCAAAGTGACTGACTCACCGAGGCCACATAACCCTCCACCTAGGCAGTTTCTTGCTGTTGGTATGTCTTAAGGGGAGCCGCAGTTTTAGGAGAAAGACGCCTGCACAAGGCAATCTGATAAGAAATATTCTTGCTTCTCACTCCTGCAGTCTTCATTGATCCGCTGTTCCTCAGCAGCTTCCTTAACCAGATAAGACTCTTACTTATCACTCCTATAGGGGAGCTTTCACATCTTAATCTATCATTCCTAGGAGTCATCTTATACTTAGTATAAGGTCTTCCCTTTTTTTCTATTACTAGCCCTGTATTGTACATGTGGCAGATGTTCTTCCAAAGGATGTTGAGTACAAACATTGTTCATTTTATTAGCCAACTTAGAATTTGTCTTCTTTCTTGTCTATGACTCCCGTTAGTTCAGGTTTCCTGAAGTTTAATAATACAGTCCGCTTTAAATAATATAAATAAGTACAAGCTCTAATTTTGTAAGTCATCAGAAGTTGTTCTTCATATGGGAACATTCATCATGACACTGTTTATTAATTAGCTTTAAACATTTGGTTGTTTTATTCAAATAGAAATTATTTTCTGAGTTTCCCTGGGCCACAGTGACTGACTTTGCATATTGTTTTTTGTCTTAATTTTTTTTCTTTCAAAATTATAATATAGACTATTGTGAGTGTCCTGATAACAAAAAAGAAATTTGCCTTCACCCTCCCCATTCAGATATCTTCTGTGTGACTAATTAACTTAGTTTATTAATTTATTAATATAGCCTATTATTGAGGCAAGCAAAGATCCTTTACTCTGTGTAAGCTTACTAGTTTCGTTCTTTTCTATGGCTAAATTTTTATTTCTCCTCTTGTCAAACTGCCTACAGAATTAAAACTTTCAATCACAGATCAGACCAGTGTGCTTTTACAAATTCATCTCAGCAAAAATATTCCCACCTAACGGAAAACAACTGAATATGCCACTCCTCACAATTAAGGGAATAACACAGTATTTATGTTACAGATAGTAGGTGTTCTTCAGTGATAACTTTAATTGTGGATATTTTCTAATGATAGTTACGGTGAGAAGAAAGGAAACAAAAGGAAAGTTGCATATAGTACAGCCACATAAAAGAAGTATGTCTGAATACTTTATGACACCGTGTTTGACTCTAAAAGTCATCATAATGTAACATGTTACATAGAATTTGTCTTTCCAGGTATTTTATGTACAGTCCTCTTCATTTTATAGGCTTAAGTTAGTTGAATATCATTCCGTTTGAAGAAAAAAACAGAAATAAATCCTCAAAACATTCTTATCTGAAAGGGAAAAGAATTTTATTATGTAAGTACAATAGCAAACTCCTCTTTAAAGAAAAGTTCAGAAGTACCAGTGGCAAGTATTGTGCTGGTAATTTTAAAAAACCTTTTTATGGAGTTAGAATTTTAACTACAAGAAAGTTATAATCTAAAGATTTTTTTTGTAGTTAGCTAATGGTTATTTTTTATACTAAACCATACAGAAAATTATGCATTTATGTTTGTGTATATCCTAATAGAAGAGTAAAATGCAGTGGGAAATGGACAAGGCAATTTTTTTTCTGATTTATTTTAATAATTTATAGCAGTTTCTGTCTCAGTAATTTACATTTTTATATGTAAACAGCATACTTTCTTATTCCTTTTGTCTTTTTCTTATACTTCCCTACATACATCCCACCATCCCAATCTGATTAAAATTAGAAATAATTTGTTAATATCTCTTACGTTTGCTTCTTGTCAAACAACACTAGTGAAGAAGCATGTTATTTTCTTTTATTACATAAAAAGTTAAAACTAATTGTGCAACCAAATAATACATTAACAGATTTGGAACAGTTTTTCTTCACGGGGCACAAATAAATAATTTTTACATGTTTATATATGAATTTAAAGAGATTTTCCTCTAACTTAAGAAACCCAATTAAATTAAAGTAGTCAAAAATAGGGATCCCTGGGTGGCGCAGCGGTTTGGCGCCTGCCTTTGGCCCAGGGCGCGATCCTGGAGACCCAGGATCGAATCCCACATCGGGCTCCCTGCATGGAGCCTGCTTCTCCCTCTGCCTATGTCTCTGCCTCTCTCTCTGTGTGTGTGACTATCATGAATAAATAAATAAAATATTTTAAAAAATGAAAAAAAAATAAAGTAGTCAAAAATAAATAAATAAAAATAAAAATAAAAAATAAAAAATAAATAAATTAAAGTAGTCTATTCCCCACCCCCCACTGAATTAAGTATTCTTAAACCAGGGGATATTGCAAGAGAAATATAAAATTTTCTGTTATTTTCCCTTTTGGGGGGCAGGAAGGAGGTTGGGGAGATATCTCAAAGAAAAAATGCTTTGGTCTTCTATATGTGTGCCAGAGGTCCACAGTAGTTACTGATTCCCTTAAAAACCTCCCACCTATTAAAGGAATTGAATTGAAAACAGTGCTGACACTACTGCTGAGGAATGAATATACATATCTTGTGTTATGAATGTGAAAGTGTCATGGTCTTTTAAAACAAGGTTAACTCAACCCCAGTCAATAGGAGCAGAAGAAATGCTGGCTACATGAGGCTTTTCAGACACAATGGATTGTATTGTGAAAGAAAACTAATAAGTAGGAGTAAAATCCTATATATTTTTACCTTTATTAGGTCTGTTACCTAAAACTTCTGGGTTTCAATTTACTTACTTGCAAAGTAAAGGAAGTTTACTGTATTGTCAGTTGAAGCTTCTGTGTACTCTAAAATTCCATGTTTCTGTGCTTCTGTCTTATGTGAGTGAGTCCTAATTAGTTCAGAAAGGTAGAATATTGGAAGATTGGTTTGCAATAGCTTAGTGACTTACTGTCATGTCAGTAACAGAAGTCACACAGGCAGCTATTTCAAAAGATATGGTTATTTGCCAGTTGGAATAATAAGGATTTATTATTTTAACCCTTTATCATAAAGTTTACAGCTTGAATACTATAAAGTATACTACATGTAAGGAGCTTAATATAAAGAAACCTATTCCTGCACATAGTAGTTAAAGCAAAGATTTGGGGTTTATGAGGCCCCCGGCTGTTTTCTGTGTAGCTGCTTTCATTCTTATGACTGTTTTTTGAAAGGTTTGCAGCTTTACCATATATGTTTAATATTTTGCAATAATTGGCCTTGTTCCTGAGCTGTTGGATTCGGGGCCGTAGCACTGTCTGAGAGGTTTACATTTCTCACAGTGAACCGGTCTCTTTTTCAGCTGCTTCCTGGCTTCTTTTTACTCAGGTTTCCACTGCTTTTTTTTTTAATGCTGTATTAAGGTATTAATATTTGCTTATATTTTCCATTATAATGCCTTTTAATTATGCATCATACTCAGAAATAGGGATATGAGTTTAAATGACAACCTTATCTTAATATAACTTAACTTTTAAAACTTTGTGAAAGCTATTGCTTTAATTTCTTTTCCAAAGCAGATTTGAATGGCAGATTCAGTTTGGTTTACAGCTTTTCTTAAAAATCTAATGTCTTCAGCATGCCAAACTCATTAGCAAAAGTTGAGTACATCTCTTTCTCTATTGCTACATAATTTTTAAGGAATATTAGTGTGCATTAATGCATGCCATCTAATGGACCTAAGATACCTAAAAGCATCTGAAACTACTTGGGCTCTGACCAGGGATATAATTCAACTTTTCCCCCAAACTGTGACATTATATGCATGTGGGAAGCAAAATGACTGTAAAATGAAATGTCATTTTAGTTTTGCAGCCCGTTAAGAAATTCAAAGAATATCTATGCATTATATTGTCAATGTTAGCTTTTTAAGTAACTCAGAACTGTGTGTTTCCAATTAAGCTTCGTTACCAGCAGACTATGGTAGGTTCCGGATGAACCACAGCATAGAAGAAACATTTTAGGATAAACAGTCTGTAACATGTGGAGAGTATTGGCAACATTGTAGAGCACAAATTGAAAACTAACTTGGTGTTAAAGGCTAGCAAGGAAGAAATGGACATACTTAAGTACCAGAGGGATATTAACAGGGGATTTAGCTGTGTTAAATAGGGACTTTGATACAAAGTTAGTTTCTTTACTGGCATCTTTTTACTCAAGTAATAGGAATTTTGCAATGATGTTACTACTTTCATGATGGCTCTGGTTATCCTTGTTTTTTCATTGACTCTGCAAGCTTTTCTGAGTATTGTGTGACCAGCACAGAATCAGACATTGTGTAATACCTACAAATCCACCTATTTCCCTTTTCCCTTCTCCATTAACCTGCCGCCACTGAAACCTGGAGCCAAAAGTATCTGGTAAGTACCCACAGATTTCCTTGAGCTGTACAGACTCTTCCATAGGGTCATCCTTTAAATAGCCCTGAGCTATAACCTCTATGTGGCTGTTTTTATTAGATTCAGTTTTTTTGTGTTTGTGTTTATGTTTATTTCAGGCACAGAACTAGTGGAGCAGAAGGTAATACAGGAGAAAGAATAGTGAAGGTGTGCTGGCATTTGCATCTTCTAAATTCACCTAAGAGGCTATCCTTAGTTGAACTTAACAGCACACCAAAAATGTGCTACAGGAGTGTAAGACAAGACAGACTGAGATTACAAACTTGAGGTTTTGATGGTTTGGAAACAGTTCATCTAAATTATATTGTGGATATCTAGTTCCAGATAAACTTAGAGTTGGCAAAATGGCTTATCAAAAAAAAAAAAGAAAGAAAGAAACTACCCTCACAATGTTTCTGCTATACAAGTTTAGTTTTAAAACCTTTAATGAAATCACCTTAGATTTAGAGCTGTTCTAACTAAACAGCCCTTCAATTATTTTTATTATCCTCCTCATTTTGTCTAATTCATATTACTAAAAATGCTTCCCTTTAACGCAATTGCTGTTCAGGTCACCTGCATAAAGTAAAACTAGCCTATTAAAGCCTGTGCAATACTTTTCTGCTGAGCACTGTGTTTCCTTCTTGCTCTCTTCTCTGTTGAAGTGAAAGAGAGTTAAAAATAGAATATTCTTTGGAGCCCTCCAGGGAAGTGCCTAAGCCATCAATTTATATTGTCCTAGTTCTCTTTGCTTGCAGAATTGATTGTGCCCTCCTCTGAACGTGCTGGAAGAAATGGAGTAATATTGCAGCAGTGCAGTCCTTTAACAAAGGAGAATGACAATGTTAAATAACACCTCTGTTGAGGTCTGGATGTTTATTCTGTTGTTTGGTATCACTTATGTTGGCTTTGCTAACTTTACAAAATACATGTTTTCCCACAATACTGACACAAATTTCTACAGATGATATAGATCCTATTTTCCTCTTACTTCCAGTTTAAACCCAAATAGATCACAGGAAGGATTTGGTGGGATTTTTTAAATTTCTGATATGCTGAAACACTTACTATTAAAAAGAAAGAATAATTTATCTGTAACCAAGTTGGTGATACATTAAGTGTTGGAATACTGGAAATTCTCTTCTCTTAGAATTTTTTTTCTTAACTTTTTATTTAAATTCCAGTTAGCTAACACAGAATGCAATATTAGCTTCAGGAGTAAAATTTAGTGATTCATCACTTACTTACAACATGGAGTGCTCGTCACAACAAATGCCCTCTTTAATACCCATCTCTTTTTGGATTTTTTTTTTTTTTTAGTTTATTTATTTAATCATCTCTACACCCAATGTGGGGCTGGAACTCAGGACTCTGAGATCAAGAGTCACATGCTCTTCCAACTGAGCCAGTCAGGTGCCCCTACCTATCACCTATTTAACCCATCCCTCCACCCACCACCCCTCCAGTAATTGAATGGTACTTTTCATTCTCTAGGAGTCTACTTCCTCTTTCCCAATCTTGAACTTTCTCCCTCTTTTCTAGATTTTTTTTAGGTTTTTTAGATTTTCTAGGTTTTTTTTTTTTTCATACTTGGCAATCTTTACCATCTAAACTATCAGAACTATGTCCCTTCCCTTATTTATTTATTTATTTATTTATTCATTCATTCATTCATTCATTCATGAGAGACAGAGAGAGAGGCAAAGACACAGGCAGAGGGAGAAGCAGGCTGTATGCAAGGAGCCTCATGTGGGACTTGAACCCGGGAATCCAGGATCCGCACCCTGAGCCAAAGGCAGGCGCTCACCCACTGAGCCACCCAGGCATCCCCCTTCCCTTTTAGACTGAGTAATTAAATAAAGAACTTGAATCACAGTGCCACTTCTCTACTAAGTGCCACTGTGTAACAGTTGATGCTTAGCAGTGTGAGATCCTTTGTTTACACACAGATTCAGAGGTATTTGTGAACAAATTGAACAGTTCTTTTAAATGTAAATTTTATTTACCAAGTGTACATAAAGTGAGGTATACCTGTGATTAGATGATCCTTTATATTATGTTGCTATTAAATTATTAAATTATTAATACTTTGTTTTGCATAGACATTGGTAAGGTTCTTAAATTTGATTAGTAGAATGATGTGATAGATTTTTTTGTTTTTAGTGTTTTCCAACTGTTTATTTCTAGTTTTCCTTGCAGTTTTACTAACTAACCAACATAGATCCCACGGTCTTATGTCACCTAAAAGAAGTAGATTAATTCTTTTTACAACTTTTTTTTTTTTTTAATTAATCTCTACACCCAACGTGAGCCTCAAACTCATGACCCAGAGATCGAGAGTCACACATTCTTCTGACTAAGCCAGCCAGGCACTTAAATCTTTTTGCAGCTTTTAATATCCTGTCCTTTGGAGAGTATACTCCAAAATTATATACTTTTCAACTAGTTACTAGATTGTGGTTTTTGTTGATGTCATTATTGGAATGAATGGTCAGACATCTCATTGTGACTTCTAGAAAAATGTTCGGGTACCTATCCAAATTACTAATAGAATTTCCCTTCTGGGGTGCCAGTCATACAGAGTATCAAAAGTTAAATGATGCTTTTTTTCAGCCATGACAGACTTAGAAAGATTCCTCAGGCCCTGGCAGCTTCCTGCCTTGTCTGGTTCATACCTGGTGAGTTTTCCTGACTCAAATATGAAAATGAATGTAAAGCTAATCAGTGTATAGAAAAGAATCATTGCTTCACAAGAACTTCAGACTTAATCCATGATACAGAATGTGGCCCTTTGTACACAGGCATCCAGGTTAAAGCTAGCTTTGCCCCACTGGGTAAAGTCTGATTTCTTGGTAAAGCAACTCAACTATTCAGAGAAGACAGCCAAGTTATGACACTTCTGTTAGATCTTGTGTGGATTCATCTGAGAGATAGCAACAGAGTATACATTTTGAGCAAACTCAGTCTTTGAAGCAAAATAGCAAAGCTAAACCTCAGCAAGGAACATTGAAGTTTGGCATGAAAATACTGAGGTTGAGAGACACAGACCAAGGGACTTGAGCCTGAAATATGTCACCATTTGAACCTCCTTTTCCTCTTTCAAGCTCTTCACATATATGCAAGATCTAATTATAATAAGGCAGGGAAGTGTAAGCTTGAAATACAAGAGGTCACAACTGTGCATCTTGAGAGTATTGGGCAAAAACAAGTAAAAGTCCCTCCCAAGGAGAGGACATTGTGGGCTGATCTTTGAAACTCTGATAAATGGTCTTTTTTTAGCTCTGAATTCACATAACTACCATCTGGACTGGAAAAGTTCAACTTTTCACTCTGATTCCTATTTTGGGTAACCTCATTTATACCTATAAATAATCTTCAAATGAAAAAAATTCCCTGGTTGATTGACTATTTGCAATAATTTTTCCCTATAATTAAATTTATCTTGAGGATTAAGTATCTTAAACTACAGTAAAAGTCTTCATTAACCAAAATGCTCAGAAAATGGAAAGAGATCAAGTTATTTAGTGTTCCACTTATTTAAGCAGTATTATTACTCTAATACTCTTTCTACTTCAGCATTTGTCCCTGAGAAAAGTAAAGTTTAGGATCAAACTAACTATGTGCAAATCCTCTCTGTGCTATTGTTTCTTCTTTTCAAAAAATGAGAATAATTACACCTATTTTCATAAGAATATAAGTGTTAGTATTGTTACCTTGTGGTACCATTGAAAAAAATGAACATTATATAATATTCTAAATGAAAAGGCATAGGAATTTTGGACTAAATTTGTGTTTGGTACGAATTCCAGAGTGGCCAGAGAAGACTGACATAGTTTGTTCTAAAATATTTAGTCTTTTTGTCTTGTTAGCTTCTTAATTCATGCCTTTTCCTTAAAGTACAACAGATGTCACATCAGCTAAATTTTTTCCTCATCCTTGGATTGTTAACTTGAGGTCTAAAATATGTTCTAAGAAAATTTACTTAAATCCTTCCCATCTTTTTTTGTTTTTGTTTTTTTAAATTCAATTAATTAACATATAGTGTATTATAGTTTCAGAGGCAGAGTTCATTGATTTATTAGTCTTGTATATATAATACCCAATACTCATTACATCATGTGCCTTTCTTAATGCCCATCACCCAGTAGCCCCATCCCCCGACCCCCTACCCTCCAGCAACCCTGTTTGTTTCCTATGATTAAGTCTTTTATGGTTTGTCTCCCTCTCTAATTTTGTCTTGTTTTACTTTTCCCTCCCTTCCCCTATGGTCCTCTTGTTTTGTTTTGTTTTGTTTTGTTTTGTTTCTTCAGTTCCACATGTGAATGAGATCATATGATAATTGTCTTTTTCTGATTGACTTACTCCCCATCGTTTTAAACATTTCTGTTAATCTTATCCATAGCTATGGAAATCTTACTTGGAAAAGATTTTGAAACACTATGTGTGCCATTTCTATAAATAACGTAAGTGGATATTTATATTGATATCAATGCATAGAAATAAGGCTACCTATATATACATGTAAATGGTGATTATCTATGAGTAATTGTTTTACAAAAATGATTTTTTTCCATAGTGGCTTTTTCCTTTTTCGTATTATCCAAACGTTATACCATGAAAACCTATAGTACAAATCAAATAAGGCTTAAGAGATGTTTTAAATATCCAGGTTTATTCAGAAATATTCAAATAAAACCTTCATTTCAAGCTTTACATATTAAACCTAAACTAAAACAGTTTTGTGTTCCTCTTTATCAAGTAAACACTTTAGGATTAATGACATGAAATCTGCATTTCACCTTCAGTACAGTTTCTAAGGAGAGGATTAATGAATGACCCATGAATTCACTGAGATAATTTGTAATCATGCAATCAAGTCATTTCATTTTAATGAAATGGCAATTAAATCTGTTTAACCTTATTTTAAACATAACACCTTAAAACTTAAGTTCAGCTTTTGCTTGCAGAGCTATTTGCTTATACTGGAAAGTGAAAAATGTCATTCTCAGTCTGTCAGCATATATAGTAAACGTCTGGTTTTGTGTAGAAGCATATATTATTTTGATTCTATTCTGTTAAGAATATGTTTTTCTCTATTATCTATTCAGTGAGTATAAATATTGAGTGCCCACTTACTGGCTTAGCTTTGCCATAGCTGATACAAGTTTCTTTGTTTTTAATGGGAATAGGGGCAGGGGATGTTAAAGTTACCAACCTTACTCTTAAAAGGCACACCATTTCATTTTTTTGTTTTTTAAGGCATATACCATGAGAGAACAATTTTATGTTACCTATACAGTGGGGTTTTTTAAAGTATAATTAACATACAGTGTTAATAGTTGTAAGTATACAATATAATCATTCGACAATTCTGTACATTACTCAGTGCTCAAGATATCTGTACTCCTAATCCCCTTCACCTATTTTTACCCATACTGCCAACCACCTACCCTCTTGTAACCACCTGTTTATTCTCTTCATTTAAGAGTCTGGTTTTTTTTTATCGTTCTTTCTGTTTATTCCTTTGTTTTGTTTTCCAAATTCCATATATGAGTGAAATTATATGGTATCCATCTTTCTCTCACTGACTTATTTCACTTAACATTATACTCTATAGGTGTATCCATGTTGTCGCAAATAGCAGATTTCATTATTTTTTATGGCCGAGTAATATTCCATGGTGTACATATATTGTACCACATCTTCTTTAATCATTCGTCTATTGAGGGACACTTGGGTCGCCTCCATATCTTGGCTATTGTAAATAATGCTGCAATAAACATAGGGGTGCATATATCTTTTTGAATTAGTGTTTTCATTTTCTTTAGGTTAATACCCAGTAATGGAATTACTGGATCATATGGTATTTCTGTTTTTCATTTTGTGAAGAACCTCTATACTGTTTTTCCCCAGTGGCTATACTGGTTAACATTCCTCACAGCAGTGCACAAGGGTTCCTTTTTCTCTACATTCTCGCCAACCTGGTTATTTCCTGTGTTTATGATTTAGCCATTCTGACAGGTGGAAGGTGATATCATTGTGGTTTTGATTTACATTTTTGTGATGATGAGTGATTTTGAGTGTTATTTCATGTGTCTGTTGGCCATCTCTATGTCTTCTTTAGAGAAATGTTTGTTCATGTCTACTAACATTTTTAATTGGATTATTTGGGGGGGTTTGTTGGTTTGTTGACTTGTATAAATTCTTTACATAATTTGTTTATTGACCCCTTACCAGATACATCACTTGCAAATATCTTTTCCCATTCAGTAGGTTACCTTTTTGTTCTGTTGATGGTTTCCTTTGCTGTGCAAAAGCTTTTTATTTTGGTATAGTCCCAGTTGTTTAATTTTGCTATTATTTCTCTTGCCCAAGGAGACATATCCAGAGAAGTGTTTCTAATGTCAGTGTCAAAAAAGAAATTACTGCCTGGGGGATGCCTGGATGACTTAGTCAGTAGAGCATGTGACTTTTGATCTCAGGGTTGTGAATTTGGGCCCCACGTTGGGTGTAGAAATGACTTTTAAAAAATAAATAAGTAAACTTTTTAAAAAAGGAAGAAATTATTGCATATGGTTTTTTCTAGAATTTTTATGGTTTCAGGTCTCACACTTAGGACTCTAACTCATTTTGAGTTTATTTTTGTACATGATGTTAAGACAATGTTCCTATTTCATTCTTTTGCATGTAGTTGCCCAGTTTTCCCAGGACCATTTGTTGAAGAGTCTGTCTTTTTCCCATTGTATGTTCTTGTCTCCTTTGTCATACATTAAATGACCATATAAATATGGTTTATTTCTGGGCTCTTAGTTCTGTTCCATTGATCCATATATCTGTCAGTACAATATTATTTTGATTACCACAGCTTCATACTATACTTTGAAATCTAGGAATGTGATACCATCAGCTTTGTTCTTTTTCAAGATTGTTTCTGTGGGGTCTTTCGTGGTTCCATACAAATTTTTGGATTATTTGTTCTAGTTCTGTAAAAAATGTTGTTGGAATTTTAAGGTTTTTGTTAAATATCGAGGCCTTTTTAGGTAGTATGAACACTTTAACAATACTGGTTCTTCCGATCCATAACCATGGAATATCTTTCTATTTGTTTGTGTCATCTTAGATTTGTTTCATCAGTGTTTGGTAGTTTCAGAGTACAAGTCTTTCACCTTCTTGATTAAGTTTATTTCTAGGTATTTTATTGATGCAATTGTAAGTGAGATTGTTTTCTTAATTTCTCTTTATGCTACTTCATTATTAGTGTATAATAATGCAACAGATTTCTGTATATTTTGTATCCTTTGACCTTACTAAATTCATTTATCAGCTCTAGGAGTCTTGGGGTGGGATTTTCAGGGTTTTCTATATATTATATTATGTCATGTCCAATTAGTGAGTTTTACGATGTTCATCCTTTCCAATTTGATTCCTTTTACTTCTTTTCTATTCTGATTGCCGGGGCTAGGGCTTCCATTACTTTGTTGAATAAGAGTAGTGAGAGTGGACATCCTTGTCTTGTTTCTAATCTTCAAGGAAAAGCTCTGTTTTTCACCACTGAGTATGATGCTAGCTGTGGGTTTTTTATATGTCACGATATGTTCCCTCTAAACCTTTACTTTGTTGAGGATTTATCATGAATGGATGTTGTCCTTTATCAAATACTTTGTTCTGCATCTATTGAGATAATGATGTGGTTTTTATCCTTTCTCTTGTTAATATGATGTATCATGTTGATTGACTTGTAAATATTGAACCACTCTTGCATCCCTAGAGTAAATTTCATTCTGCACTGAATGATTTTTTTGAAGTATTGTTGGATTTTGTTTGCTAATATTTTGTTGAGAATTTTTACATTTATGTTCATCAGAGATATTGGCCAGTAGTTTTCTTTTCTTTTTCTTTTTTTTTTTTTTTTTTGTAGTTTATCTGATTCTGATATCATAGTAGTTGTAGTCTGATACAATGAACTTGGAAGCTTTCCTTCCTTTTCTATTTTTTGTAATAGTTTGAGAAGGAGAGATATTAACTCTTCTTTAAATGTTTGATAGAATTCCCCTGTGAAGCCATCGGGTCCTGGACTTGTATTTTGGGGGAGCTTTTTGATTAGTAATTTAATTTCATTGCTAGTAATTGATAAGTTCAAATTTTCTGTTCCTTCCTGATTTCATTTTAGAAGATTATATGCTTCTAGTAATGTATCCATTCTTTCCAGATTGTCCAATATGTGGCATGTAATTTTTTGTAATATTCTTTTATAATCCTTTGTATTTCGGTGGCTGTCAGTGGTTTCTCCTCCATTTCTGATTTTACTTAAGTTCTCTCTCTTTTTATGAATCTGGGTAATGATTTATCAATTTTGTTGATCTAGGATCAGATCCAGGTTTCATTGATCTGTTCTCTTGTGTTTTCAGTCTCCATTTCATTTATTTCTCCTCTAATATCTATTATTTCCTTTCTTCTACTGGCTTCGGGCTTTGTTCATAATTCTTTTCCTAGCTCCTTTAGGTGTAAGATTCTTCTTTTCCTAGCTCCTTTAGGGGTTTATTTGAAATTTTTCTTGCTCTTTGAGGTAGGCCTACATTTCTATGAATTTCCCTTTAGAACAGTTTTTGCTGCATCTCAAAAATTTTGGACCGTTGGGTTTTCATTTTCATTTGTTTCCATGTATTTTTTTTTTATTTCCTCTTTGATTTCTTGGTTGAGCCATCCACTGTTTAATAACATGTTATTTAGCCTCCGTGTATTCATGTTCTTTTCAGATTTTTTTCTTGTGATTGATTTCTGGTTTTATACCATTGTAGTCAGAAAAGATGCATGATACATTTTCATTTTTTTCAATTTACTAAAATTTGCTTTGTGACTTAACACGTGATCTGTTGTGGAGACTGTTTCATGTGCAATTGAATGTATGTTATACTGTTTTTGTTTTTTGTTATCGTTATACTGTTTTTGGATAGAATGTTCTGAATGTATCTGATAGGTCCATTTGATCCAATATGTCATTTAGATCCAGTGCTTCTTTGTTTTTTGTCTGGATGATCTATCTATTGATGTAAATGGAGTTGCAGTCCCCTACTGTTATTGTATTACTATCAGTTTCTTCTTTGATGTCTCTTAATAGTTACTTTATGTATTTAGGTATTCTCATGTTGGGTGCATAAATATTTACAATTATTATTTCCTATTGTTGGATTGTTCCCTTTATCATTACATAGTGTCCCTCTTTGTCTCTTGTTGCAGTTTTTGTTTTAAAGACTGTTTTGCTTTGCATGACTATTGCTACCCCGGCTTTCTTTTCACTTCCATTTGCATGGTAAATGTGTTTTGTATCCTTTAACTTTCAATCTGCAAAAGTATTTAGGTCTGAAGTGAGTTTCTTGTAGACATCATAGACATGGGGTCTTGCTCTTTATCCATTCATTCAGAATTACTGCTCAAAAATCAGTTTATTGTCTTCTGAGATTTCCCTTCTAACTGTTCTCTGTTGCTGCTTTTAAAATTCTCTTATTATTACTACTTTTAATTACTAAGTATCTTGGTGTGGACCTCCCTGGGTGGATTTTGTTGGGCTCCCTCTGTGCCTTCTGGATCTGGACATCTGTTTCCTCAGATTCAGGAAGTCTTCAGCTATTGTTTCTTCAAATAAATTTTCTCTCCTTTTCTCCCTTATCTTGTTCTGGGATCCCAGTAATCCAAATGTTGTTATACTTGGTGATGTTGCTGACCTCCCTTAACCTATTCTCATTTTTTATTTTTATTTTTGATTTTTGCTATTCAGCCTGGTTGGTTTTCATTACCCTGCCTTCTAGATTACTGATCTATTTTTCTGCATCCTCTAATCTGATTCCCTCTAGTATATTTTTCATTTCAGTTATTTATTCATCTTTTTTTTTTAATTTTCTCTTTGTTGAAGTTCTCATTGAGTTTGTCTAATTTTTTCCCAAGTCCAGTTAGTATCTTTATGACCATTACTTTAAATTCTTTATCCAAATGTATTGCTGATCTCAGCTTCATTTAGCTCTTGCTGCGGTTTTGTCCTTTTCTTTCATTTGGGACATACTCCCTATCTCCTCATTTTGTCTAAATCTCTGTGTTTATTTCTATGTATTGAAAGGTCAGGGCAGCTCGGGTGACTCAGCAGTTTAGTGCCACCTTCAGAGACCCAGGTACCAGTCCCACATTGGGCTCCCTGCATGGAGCCTGCTTCTCCCTCTGCCTGTGTCTCTGCCTCTCTATCTCTCTCTGTGTCTCTCATGAATAAATAAACAAAATCAAGAAAGGAAGGAAGGAAGGAAGGAAAGGAAGGAAGGAAGGAAGGAAGGAAGGAAGGAAGGAAGGAAGGAAGGAAGGAAGGGAGGGGAAAGAACGGAAGGAAGGAGGAAGGAAGATCCGCTCTTATGCCCCTCCCCTGCCTAGATCCTCGCCAAGACCATCCCAGCCCCATCCCGCCCCTCGCCCTCCCCCCCTCAGCCCCCCACCTCCCTCGAAAAGCCCCAAGAAGAAAGAACTGAAAGAAGAAAGAAAAAAGGTCAGCTGTGTCTACTGACCACTGAAACTAGTGGCCTTATGAAGAAGGGGTCCAGTAGTGCCCTGAAGTACAATGTGTCTCGTGTTCACCTGAACCAAGTTCCTCAGGGTATCTCCTCTGCTTATGAGTGCTCTGCTGTTGTATCTGAGCCACTTTTGCCTTCAGTCCTCTCAGCTACCGAGGCCTGCCTTGCATGCTGTGGGCAGGATTCGGTCCCTGTGCTGTTTAGGGCCAAGACTAGGGCCACTGTGGGCTTGCAGTTGGGCAGTTTCAGCAGTCAGACGAGATGCCTGCCCTCAATTTGTCTGACATGGCTGCAGTGATCCAAACTGCAAGGCTCTCTTCCTGTGCTGCCCCTTGAGAGCTTTTTGTTGCTGAGCATGACTGGCTGTCAAATCAGATATCTGCCCCTAGTACATCTGCTGGGGCTGTAGTGAAACTAGTTTGTATGGTTATCTTCCCATCTTCCTAGGGCCTGGGTCACTTTGGAGTGCCTCCCAACCCTCTCCAGGCTCCTTGCAGGATGTGACATGGCAGGAGCCACTTAGGAGGGTTCCCTGTAGCTTTTAAAACATCTGGAATAAGGCAATGAACAAAATTATGAGAAAACTAACATGAGCTTCTTAAGAAATATATTTTCTTTTAAAGTGCTTAACATTCTTGTTTTTAATAGCTCTAGTATTATTTAAGAATATACTCCCAGTTTATTTGTGCTACTTCTGAATGAAGTACTAATATTTAGTCATTGTTCTAAATTCCAAGTCTTTGTGTTCTCAGAGTTCTTTTACTTCTACTGTATCCCCACAGGTATTATTCATTTTAGAGTTTTTTTCTGAAATTTTTAAGTCCAAGCTCAAATGTTTACCTCTGTCAGGATTAATTTCTCCCTCCTGTTTTCATAAGCCCTATTTATACTGCTATTCTAATATGATGTTAGGGCTGAGCATGCCTAATTCAAAGATAGGACCGTGTCTTACTCATAATTACATCACCTACCAGTCACATCCTGGGTTCACAGCATACTATCCTCTGTTACAAATGAGATGCTGGAGTCAAATGTTGTAGATATCATGTTATATTGTCACATTTTGGAGATGTGTGTGGTGTTTGTGTGGAGATACACTGTGACATGGATATTGATGGGGATTATGTTGCATTAGGGAATCTAAAATACCATTGGAAACTTACTGATGCAAATTCCATAATGTAGTATCCTATAACATGGAATCTATAGCTGTCTATTGAAAGTTTTCTCTGCCAGACATTTTTTTTAATAAGAGAATTTTCAGCTGAGAGGCTCCAATGTGAATCTCCAAAAATTAGTGAATTTAAATAAAGGAAATCAGCCACATTTGCCCATAAATTGGCTTTTTTTTTTTTTTCAAAGTTTTATTTCAAGGTAACCTACTTTGAATGTATTTTGAATAAACAATAAAAGTAGTAAGAGAAATAGTTGAAGTTCCTTGGGGGGGATGTGACTATATAAGTCAAGGTATTTTAAGTCAGATTGTTACAATTATTTCTGCCAGTATCTGCATTTTTCTTTTCATTTATAGTGGATTATAATTCTCACAAGACTGTTATAAGTCACTTTTCCAGTCTATTAAGAGCTGAGCCCAAATTCTTACACTGCAGTCTATGCTTGTGTATGTGTATGTTCTGAGGTAGTATTTCCAACACAAGAAAAGGTTGTATCTTCACATCTTATTCCTATTCCTGCCCTTTATGTTTCTGGGAATGGAAATGTGTCAATGTATGCTTTGATGATGCTTGGAATTAGAGCGCGAATTTGAAGTCCATGAGATTTAATAAACTGAAAAGAGTTGACTTAATGTTAGACCAAAGAGCAAGAAAAAGTTTCTTCTCCTTATCCTCTATTGGCCTACAAGTTTAAGTATTATAGTATAGAAAATTCATTCACAGAAAAGTTTAGGAAATAGCATATTCTCAATCACTTCATTACTGACTAGGATTAGATTATAAATTTTTTGTACTCAGAAGTCATTTGTAATGTGGTCATAAAGCACTGTTGCCATGGAAATAGCATCATTGTACAAAGTCCTTCACTATTAAATATTTCACTATAACTGGATTTTACTTTGTTGTTGTTAATATGTTGTTTAGTTAACAAATATGCTTTGTATTTCTGTCTTTAGAGAAGGTTGATGCCAGATTTTATTCAGTTATTTAGTCATTGAGCAGAATCATTGAGACTTCTAGGCAACTACAGTGATGCTGTTGTCTATAGTCAAATACCTCAGATGGAATCTTTGCCATTTCTGATGCTTTAGGGATTAATAACAATAAAAATGAAAACTGATATTTATAGGATAGTAAAATACTGTTTTGGTGTTACCATAGAAGTCATTTCACTGATGTTTAGTTGTGGAAGTTTGTTAAGCAATACTATAGTTTGGTTCATCTTTGTAGAAACTTTTTAAATACCCTGAAGCTGGATGGTTAGTTGTATTTATCTAGTTTCTTTAAAAAAAAAAAAAATTTTTTTTTTTTTTTTTCTGGTAGCTTCTAATACTTTACGTAAGTTTTGAGATAATTGGTCTACCTAAAGGAATCCTCTTGGGGTAAAGAAACAAAATAAAATTATTCTTTTTTTTTTTTAATACAATTTTTATTCACTAACTCAAAGCTTATCATTGTGGATTCTTATTTAATAACTGATTAATTCACTTGATAAAAGTAAATTTATACTCTTAATTTACTACTTTAGTTACTAATAGTGCCTTTAGTTTAGAGAAGAGTTGTCCCTTAGATGTCTGATTTGTGACTTCAGGCAAATTACTTAATCTCTTTCAGGATCTGTTTCTCTGTCAAGTGACCTTAAGAATACAATAAGGAGAAATAATCTAAAAATTTACTAAATAGTCCATTTTCTTTGTGCCCTTGACACAGTCCTGATAAAAGGATTGCTATCTTAATGTGACAACTGTTCTATAAAAGCGTTTCTCCTCTTTCCTACTTTTGGTCTTCAGAATGGCTAGCTTCCTGAGCATGCAGCCTCTAATGTAACATAGGGCACTGTGTTTGGTTTAATGTTCTGTTATCACCAACTCAAAATTCTCAGTAATTTTTAATAAGCAGCCCTGCATTTTCCTCTTGCACCAGGACCAGAAATTTTGTAGCCAGTACTGGTTCTCAGAAGCTAGTTGTCATAATAGTTTGTAATATACACTGAATAGTAGTTGTCTGTGATCATATAAATTTCCTCAACTATAAAGGAAATCTCTACATAAATTTTATCTGAATATATTTTAAATGGAGAAAAATATAGCTGAGAGTTACCCACACAGTAAATCCTTTAAATGTTAACTTTGATAATAGTGGGTTTTTTTAGATTTGGTATTTTAACAATTTTGTCATTTCAAAATACAAAAGTATTTGCTTAAAACACAAAAACATTCTATTAGATGAAAACAAAATAAATTCAAAGCAGAATTTAACTCATTGTGCCATTACAGGTTATCAAGTTATACCCAACCACCAGCAAAACTACCAAGGACTAGTTGGAGTTCAGCAACCCCAGAGTCAGAGCCTAGTTGGTGGCCAACCCAACAGCATTGGAAATCAGATCCAAGGAGTAGTCATCCCATATCCTTCAGTGCCATCATACCAGGTATGTCACTATTGCCATCTTTGGGTGAAGGTGATTTTGAATAAATGAAATGTATATCTATAGTTTATCTCCTCTCTTCTTAATATAGGGAAAATGCTTTGGGATACATAATTTTATAGTCTTAAGAGTTGTATTAGTTATAGCAGCTTTGTTTTACCCTTATCGTATTACTTTATTCATTCACGTCTTTAATTTTTATAAAAAAAAAAATGTGAACTATAATTTGAACCACACTGATAGTGGCAAGTAAATTTTGTTGAGCACTGTCTCTCTTTCAGATGACATAAATATATAATAAGCAAGTATCTTATTCCATTCTTTAGCTTCTTAGAAAGTCTCTTGAGAAAAGAGTGGAATAAGGGAAAATAGGGAGAGGTAGGTATTTAGGAGAATGAGGTAGTGTGTGGACTATAAATCAGTGTTTACAAAATAGAGAAGAATGTTAAGTTTTCCATGCTGGAACTGATCGTTTTCCCCACCTCAGTCCCCAAAAAAGAATGGCATATCATGTATTAAAAATGTTATGGATTTTAATTAATAGTTCTAAAGTAGTTACCTATTGTTTCATAAATAAGTCAAATATATTTAGTATTATACGGCACATTTTCACAAATTTGTTTTACTCTTCCTTCATCTTCCTAGAATAACTTGCAAGTTAGTTTGTTTTATTATCTTTATGGTTTTCCATAGCTGAGCCTAATATTAAGAACTCAAAAGACCATTTTCATTCATCTCAACAAGGTAAAGACAATGTAGTTAGAAATATAAATGTACATGTAAACAAGTTGATGAAAGTGTATAGACCCATAACTAGAGGGATCATGATACAAAGCCATGAACAGAGTAGGACTTGAACTTCTGTATTAGGTACAGAAGTTCTCTGGAAAGATAAAAACCTTTAATTAGCTCTTAAAATTATGGGCATAAATTGATTAAGAAGAAATCCTGGGGGTGGGGAAGGATATGAGTAAAGATGGTAGCATAATCCATGTAATTCCAGAAATTTAAATTGAAGTTAAATGTAAACTATGTAATTGTCAAAAAAAAAAAAAAAAAAAAAACTATGGAATTGTCAAGGACGGTGAGGACTAAGAGTATGTCTAGCTTTCTAGTTTCTTGATAATAATTAGTAACTAAGGGGAAAAAAATCAATCATATATCTAGATTTTGCATCTTTGTTTTCTCTCCCATCTCCCATGCTTCTTATTCCTTATCCTCTGTGCTTGAGCCCAGGCACATGAGACTGCCCATTCCCCACTTTTCTGTAGCTTGATATTAGGCAAGATCCAGTACCAGGCAGGAACCCTCCTTTATCAAGGACCTTGGTTGTGCTACCTAACCCAGTACATTGAGCATCTGTTAGATATCCAGGCACTATGGAAAAAAAGATCTTCCTTTTACCTCTAGGGGCTCACAGTCTAGTGCAAGTAATACAGTTTGTTTGTTTGTTTGTTTGTTTGTTTGTTTTAAGATTTTATTTATTTATTCATTCATGAGAAACACAGAGAGGCAGAGACACAGGCAGCGGGAGAAGCAGGCTACATGCAGGGAGCCCGACGTGGGACTCCATCCCGGGTCTCTAGGATCACGCCCTGGGCTGAAGGCGGCGCTAAACCGCTGAGTCACCCGGGCTGCCCAGTAATACAGTTTTTAAATAAATTAGATTGTTAGTGTAGCTTTGTTTTTTTTTAAGCTAGATACTGGAAATGTGTCAGAGCTAAGACAGTAATTTGTATAGCATACTTTTTTATAAGTTATAAATCATTTCTCAAGGTATTTTATATAATCTTCATACTGAGTAGAAAACTATGAGAAGGATGACTCTGTAGAGCAATTAAAGCCTGCTTTACAATTCCTATTATCTCTGATAAAGAGGTTGGGTGGGGGATAAAATGCTGACTAAAATAGTCAGAAAAATCATCTGTCCTCAGTAGAGTGTATTGGTGGCCATATGTCTCAAATACTGTTCCCTCTCTCTTGCTCCTTCAGTTTTTCTTTACCGCTAAAGATTTGTTCTATATCTTTTTTTTCTTGATTTGTTCTATATCTTAAATCATCTAGATTAAACTGTGTCATTTTCCCTGGATCTGCTTTGCATATATATTAACTTAGATACAATCAGAAATAATACTCTTAGAATGTTACATTCCTTTGGTAGACAGAAAGACTGAAATATGTTTTACAGAGTTGGATAAATCAAACCAGTAACTTTCTCTTTGCAATAATTGAGCCAATTGAAAGTAATTAAGAGATTGCTGTGCATTTTGAAAAGACTAGTTTGCATTTCAAAAACATGTTATATAGGCAAGACTTATTAGAAGTTAATCACCTTGTAAGTCATGGAGGCCAAGTAGAGAGAATCATGAAATGGTTAAAAGAGCTGAAGCTCTGGAACCAGAAGGCATAGGTTCAAATATGAACTTACTTGCTTACTGGCTATACAACCTTGGGCAAGTTACTTAACCTCAATTTCCCCATTTATAAAACAGGGGTGGGGATCCCTGGGTGACTCAGAGGTTGAGCACCACCTTCGGCCCAGGGCGTGATCCTGGAGTCCCAGGATCGAGTCCCGCATGGGGCTCCCTGCATGGAGCCTGCTTCTCCCTCTGCCTGTGTCTCTGCCTCTCTCGCTGTGTGTGTCTCTCATGAATAAATAAATAAAATCTTTAAAAATAAAAATAAAAATAAAACACGGGTGATAAGAGTACCTTCTTAAGGTTATTAGGAAGTCTTAATACTATAACATACATATGATTAGAACAGAACCTGATGCATCGTAATAAATAACTACTCAATAATATTAAATTGCATTAAGATCGCTGTTACTACTGTTATTATTGTACTACTATTGCTAACATCATCATCATCATCATCATCATCATCATCATCATCCTAACCTTCAGAAGCTTTTATCTTGGCCCTATTTACCCAAATCAGTATAATCCACCTGTAATACAGTGGCACATTTATAAGTTAAGGACCCATTACAATATCAGAAGAGCCCTTCATGTCTGTGGTTTCTATTTAAGAAACTTAAGAAGCCAGAGACCTGAAAAAAACCATTATGTTCATGTGGTTTCATAGAAAACAGAATTGAGAGGTCTACTGTTGTAGATCCTGCAAGTAGAGATTACAGTGGAGATAATGCCTCCCATGAGATGGAAGTAGGATCTCATTTTTCACATAAGGAGCTGTTGGGTCTCCCACTAGATTAGTCATTTGCCTAAGGTCACATAGATAGCAAAAGGGTAGAGCCAATACCACCTCTAGATATCTTAAGCTCCAGAACTCATACTTTTCTGGTCCAGTGTATCTCACCACTCCACCTGAGTTTTACTTCACTCTGTGTGAGGCAAAGTATATTATATTACTCTTTCCACATCAGATGATCATCCTTATTTGGAAACTGTTTCTTTCTTAAAACTTTTACTTAAGGATGTAAGTCATATTTTATTTTTATGATGTAATGCATCAAGCCTATTGTTCAACTGATAAATGCCAGCCAAAAAACAGTAGCTGGCTGAAAAGAACAGAAATAAATGGTAGTACTGTGGCTGACGTATCATGATTATTGGCAGTTCAGCTTATTCCTAAATGTTGATACTGGAAAAGTTGATAGAGGTTAGAGACATTATCATTTGCACGGTTTTGAAGAACCTTTTTCACTTTAAATAATCTTTCAAATTTTAGGTTTCACTGCCTCAGAGTTCTCAAGGAATTGCCCATCAGACTTATCAACAGCCTGTTATGTTCCCTAATCAGTCTAATCAAGGATCTATGCCAACAACCGGAATGCCAGTTTACTATAGTGTCATTCCACCTGGCCAACAAAATAATTTAAGGTGAGTACAACTAAGAAACCTAATCCTATAGCTTCTCATTGTTTATCAGGATTATGGTCTGTTGCTAATTTTAACATTGATTAAGGGGCATGGCCTGAAATTATTATCTAAAATAGAATAGAAAAAATAGGATAGAGTCTCCTTTTCTCATAGTTTTTCTAACACAATCAGTGTAAGTCAGACATTTCATATGTAACCTAAAGAAGTCACATCTTCTCTCATGTGCCTAAGGGTAGGCCATTCTCCTCTTAGCCAGAAGGGGTGATAGTTGGCCATGGGCCTTGGAGTTGGAGCATTTAGTATTTAAGATTCTTATAGGAGTTGAGGGAAAATGTATTTCTTGTATATGACCTCAGAAACAAAATTTCTTGCTAAAATTTTTTAGGCTCTAGGGAGCTCGTTTATTATCAGTAAGAGGAAGGAGGTATATAGGAGAAGCAAATGATAGTAGTTCTATGTAAAATAAAAGCAAGTCACGAATCTGCTTCTTTAACTACCTTTGCTTGGAAAAGCAGAAGCTCTTCTGATAAGCCAAATGTGATACAAATAATAATCTTCCTTTCTGAATAATGGACTAAAGTTACTCAATTCAAAGTATTACAGCCTTTCATTTATTCTCATGATATCCTTGTAAGGTTGCCAGAGGGACTGCACTGCTCTTTTTAGGAAGGAGGACCTATGTTTTAATTGCTGATAAGAGGTTGGCACTGGTTATGGTTACAGATGATGGTATTTAGGGGTGAGAAAGGGATTGACAGACTTGCTTCATTGAATATACTTGGGAGAGTGGAAACTTGGCTCTTACTTTGTTAGCAAATAGACATGTGCACACACACACAGGAACTCACATATTTCCTCCATCTTGGTTCTCATTTTATTTGTCGTCACACACGCACACAGGACTCACTTATTTCCTTGCCTTTCTGGCTCTGTGTCTGTCACTGATTAAAGAGGCCCAGGCTTTTTAAACAGCAAGTTGGTTGTGAATCATAGGCAACTTTGAAACTTTATATTCTAATGAGCCCCAACTCTTCAGAGGTGGAGCAGCTACACAGTGACAATAGAAATGTATACTGTGTTAAATTTTCCATTGGTTGTGTAAATTTAAAATCTCTAAATAAGGGGGAGATGCTCCCAATCTGAGCCTCTTTTTCTAATTTATGTAAATTTGGGGCCTGTAACACCAGGTCAGGTTCAGAGCTGTTAATAGCAAAATTCTGTGCTAAAACAGATGAAATGGATGGTGTGAAAATGACTGGATTATCTGCTTTTTGAACCAAAGCGAACTTTTTATCTGAGGGAAAATTACCAAAGAAATCATTCCAGTATAGAGCAGAAGCTAAGAGAAGTTGGTATTAATACAATGACTCATTCAAAATCAAAAGACACCTATTTTTATCGGTTAACTTGTATAGGCTTAGATGCTGGATAGAGGGGCTTTCTTAAAGGAAGGTCAAGCCTAAAAGGACCGATATACAATGGCTTAGACTTTAAATTTTCCCATGTTTGTTATATTTATGGGTACCTTGAAGCAGAAGCGATCTTGTCTCCTTGACTCTTAAGAGAGCTGACCTTGGAAGTGGGTGTAGAGGTGAGAGCCATAGCTCTGTACTGTCCCCTACATTCAATGTTAAGTATGATAGCAGGATCTAAAAGCTGTCAAGTGGAATATAAGAAATAGTGAAAGGGATTATAAGGGAAAGGAGGGGAACTGAGTGGGAAAAATTAGAGAGCAAGACAAACCATGAGACTCCTAACTCTGAGAAACAAAGGGTTGCAGAAGGGGGAGGTTGGGTGGGAGCTTAGGATAACTGGGTGACGGGCACTGAGGAGGGCACTCGATGGGATATGACCACTGGGTGTTATATGTTGACAAATTGAATTTAAATGTTAAAAAATGTAAAATAAATAAAAGCAAGTTGTCAAGTAAGTGCTAATAACTACACCTTGGAAAGAACCATACCAACTTTTAGTTCTTGGGCCTGCTTCTGCAAGAAAATAAAAATTTGAAGAGCTACCCTTGGCTGAAGGAATAACTTCGAAGCCCAGGAATTAAAAGGGAAGTGAGATTACCCTCCAACTTGAATCTCAAGGAAAAGTTATGGGAATTATTCACAGGTTAGGGCTATGACCTGAATGAGTCAGGGAGATTTGAAATACTCCAGCTGTTACTTGACAATAGTGGTTGGTTACTGTGTAACAAACTAGCATTGATCTCTTCCAACTACGAATTACTGAAGTGAGAAATGGAATGGGTTGCAGGTAAAGCAAGGATGTGTATCCTGTCCCACTTGTATTCTGATACCTTTTATGCTAGTTATTAGGTAGGAATACAAGTCCTATGGAATTAATTGAGGATACCTTTGGGTGACTAATGTTCTTTTTCAAAATATAGCAGCATTCTTTACAGAAAATTTTGTTTCTGATTCTGGGCAATAATAAAGCAAATTGTTATAATATTTCAGATTTCCAACTTAAAGATCAACTTATGGCATTTATTAATCAGATCACTACTGTCCAAGGGCTAATAGTATAGAGACTATTCCTTCATAAATCTAGATTTACTAGTTTGTATAAATTGTATTTTATCTTACTTATTGCACTATGTTTACACACTGAGCAGAGGTTTATCTGAATATTCCAGCACCTAGAGCAGGGCCTAGGGTAGAAGGTTGGTAAATGCATACTGAATGAACACACTTCTTTAATGGTAAAGGCCAACTTACACATATGTATGGGTACATACATGTTACTCATTCTCGTTTATGTAGAATTATTGGCTTTAATATTATTATTTTGTTTCTGTAGCCTCTATATACTTTTTAAATTCTTCATTTTTTGTATTACAAAATATACTTGTTGACACAAGTTAAACAATCATTACAAAAATGTGTAAAAACAAAGCTATTCATCACGCCCCTCTCTGCCCTCCCGTCCAGGTAACCAGTGTTCACATGCTAGTATATGTATTCTCACATCCTGACCAAACATATACACATAAAAAAATACGCATATATTGAAATTAGGTGTTAGAGTCTAATGAAATAGATATTATCTTACATTTTTTCTTTAATGTCAGATTAGTAAAATTTAGTCTAAGACATTCTCATTCTGTGTATGTTTGTTCCTTATTTCTTCATGAACATAATTTTACATAAATCATGTCATACAGGCAGTTTTCTTTTGTTCTAACTACTTTCTCTCCCTTGACCCTTTGAATGAGATTATTCCCCATATATACGCATGCTGGGTAACCCATGTTTCCATCCTGGTTTGTATCCCTCCTCACTTTCCTCCTTGCATCTAATCATATGCTAACATAGATAATGGGTATGGAGACACAATTAAGAGTGATTAGCACAGACACAAAATGGAATTTATAAATAAATTTAAATATGAAATGTCTATATCTTGCATTTTTTAAATATACAATCATATCATGTTTGAAATATGAGAGATTTAATCTTTCAAATTTAGTATTACAATCTATAGTTTTTTTTCCTGTAGCTTCGTTTGTTTGTTTTATTTTATGACACTGTGCTTGTAACTTCTGCCATTTTCTGAGGATTGTACAAATGCATGCCATATTCCTTGAGGCTCTTCATCATGGAATCTAACTGATTTGATATCAGGTTATGAGGTGATCTAAGTTAGCTACTTTTTTAGTTAACTGAATCTTGTACCTTTAGATGTTAATTGATGGGGGGCATGATATGGTTAGAAAGATGAGCTTTGGAATCAAACAAAGCCTGACTTCAAGCCTATGTGACTTTAGGCAAGTTACTTAGTCTTTCTGCACTTTGGTTTTCTCATTCATAAAATAAGAATACCTCAAAGGATTGGTGTGCGAAATTCCATGTGTTGGAGTTTGTATATGAAAATTATTCTAAAACTTATACTTGCCTGTGTTCTTGAGTAGAGGACACTGAAAATAAAACTTTTTACTGCTGATTCAGAGCCATAATCCTGAGCATTGGTAATTACATTGTGCCCCCACAGAATTTTGAAGAATGTTGGAGATATTTTCATTTACTTTCTTTCTTTGTCAGTTATTAGTGTAAGTGCTTCAAATCTGCAGTGAAGTTACCAGAACTAAGTTTTTAAAAAGGCTTTGAGTTAGATTCTGGAGGCTCTACTGAGTCTGTCCTTGAAGCAGAAAATATTTTTGGGTGTTATTCTCAAGTAAACTAAATATGGTAAAATGTTCATTTCTTTTCTGAATTATTTGTGTTTTCTGTGTGAACAGAACATATTTGTTCTTTTCTGGTATGCCAAGCCAAGACTTCTTAAAAGACACTCCATTTTGTAGATTTTTAAAAAATAATCTCTACTTACCTCACTGAATTTGAATCCTGCATTTTTACCAAACATTAAGCTGAGAAATGAAAAAAGGTATTACATTATCTCTTCAGAATAACTCACATAAAGAGAAATATGTACAGTTGATCATCATTGTGGATTCGTATTTGCAAATTTGGCCTATTATAATTTATTTGTGATCCCAAAATAGTATTTGCAGGCTTTTTCAGTTATTTGCGGACAGGCACAGGGCAATGAAAAATTTGAGTCACCCAGTGAATACATTCTCACCGAGGTTGAACAGGTTGACAGTCTTCCTCCTTACTTCGGTTTTCATATCGTAAATACATTTTTCAGTCTATTTAGTGCCATAGTTTTGGCTTTTTTGTGCTATTATTTGGTGGTTTTGATGCTCAATGGCCCCAAGCATAGTACTGAAGTCTGTGTGATGTGTCTTATGGAATAAATATGTATGTTCTGGCATGAACTATATTGTTGTTAGCCATCAGCTCAACGTTAAGGAATCAACAATGTGGCATATCCAGAAAAAGGAAAAAGAAATTCAATCTGTAGGTGAGACCGCTCCAGAAAATGCTAAAGTAACATCTAAAGTCTGTGATTAAGCTATGAAAAAGATGGAAAGGCAGATAAATTTGTGGTTTTGTGGGATGACAACCAATAAAAAAGCATAGTCACAGCATTATTCTGAGGCCAAAAACCAAAGAGATTTATGGGCAAAGTGCTCTGGATCAGGAAAATACTAAAACCTTCTCAAGTAATGTTTCATTATAAAGAAATACTGGATAAAATTATTGTAAGAAATCTATATTAAATAAAATAAACAGAAACACACATAAAAACAAGGTTATGTGTTGATCAGTTGATGAGGATGTTGTGACCGGGGCTCTCAGTATATTAACCCTGTATTTCCTGTGTGGACAATGGCTCAGTATTTGTTAATTCAGTGTTCATATGACTTTTAGAAGTCAGAAATAACAAGAACCAACTGAATTTTATACATAGTACTGTGTTAGGCACCATAAAGGCATACAGAATGCAGTAGCAATATAGAGTTCATACTGTTAATTGAGTTTTAATCATTTCTACTGATAAAGCCTACTAAATCTTAGTAAAGTATGATGTTCAAGTATAAAATTTGCCATAGATTTATGGCCTTTGTTTTTCAGAACACTAAAAAGTTTGCTTTCCTCTCTAATGCCAGAGACTCAATCAAGCAAGAATTTTATATTTAAATATATTTAGATATGGAAGAAGAATAGGACAATAGTCCTTGTCCTTATGGAGCTACAGGTTTTTTTAAGATTTTATTTATTTATTTGAGAGAGAGTGAAAACCAGAGAAATCACAGAAGGACAGGGAGAAGCAGACTAGCCACTGCGTGGAGAAACCTGTATGGGGCTCAATCCCAGGACCCTGAGATCATGACCTGAGTTGAAGGCAGACACCAAACCAGCCAAACCACCCAGGCTACCCTAGGGAGCTACAATTTTTTATGGGAAGTTAAATGTATACATAAGAAAACAAATAGAAATCATACAAAATGCATACAAGGAAGGGATAATATGAGAGTATTAAAGAACAAAATGTGTATAGAGACTAAGCATTTTGCTAACCAAATGGTATATAACCGTATTACCATTTGAGCCCTACCTACCTGGTCAACATTTCTTCACCTTCAGATTCATTACATCTAAAGTGGTGTTTTTATTATAGTAACCTTACAAATGCAGGTAAAAAACCTTTCTTCCAAAATTTTTTCTTGTCTATAAATATTTTACATTTCTAGAAGCTTGTCCTCAGAGTGTCCTCCTGAAAAGGATAAGATTGTGCTTTTGTTTTTATTTTACATATAGACTATGAAACATGGAAAAAGTTAACCATAGAATTTAACCTGAAAGCCTAAATTCTTCAACTCTGATTTCTAGTACCCTACCTTATTAACATATTAGGAATCATTATTCCTAATCTTACCAGCATGTTAGAATCACCTATAGGGCTCTTCAGAGTACTGGTAATAACCCCTAGTTCTCCACATTCTCATTTCACTGGCATAATTTTTTTGAAGCCCTCTAGGTGATTCTTCAGGCAACAAGAGTTAAGACCCATTCACACACTTAACCAGCCCTTCTCATCTTTATCCATAGACTTGAGCTGTGTGTAGCCATAACCCAGTAATATTTTATACATTTGCCAGAAAGGTATTGTGTCTGTCACTGTTTTTTTGCAAACTTCATCCTGGACCCAATGTTTGAAGATAAAATTGTATAAATTAGCCTATACCAACAAGTATACCCAGTTTTAGATGGAAAGTGTATGTTAAACTCTGGGCTTACAGGGTCCCCCTCTAAACATTCTTTATGTTTTTACTAAGTGGACTGTGATGAGCTTCATTCCATTACCAGATTACAGGGAGATAAGATTTCTGTAAGAACAGTAAGTGAGATTTTGTTTTGAGAAATGTCTTACTTAGCTTGAGTTGCTTAGCAACCTCTTTTTTCTTTTTTTTTTGCAGAAGCTCCTTATGCAGAAAAATAGAATTTGAATTATTATTTTTACTTTCAGCTCAGCTTTTCAGTTACCACTGAGGCAACTCTATGTTTAGATTAAATTGTGTTGTTACGTATACTCTGAGGATTTGCCATAGCCTGATACATGTTACGTGTCTTGTCACTTTCAGCAAGCCATATAGTGGTCAGAAAAACTAGTTTTACAACTAATTGTGAGATTTCTCTCAATCTTTGGCATGGAGAGAAAATGAATTCCATTCCTGCAGTGTCTTCAAAAGTGGCAAGCTAGTTGGATAAATCTTCAAAATACCCTCATTTTGGTAGGGGTTTTTTCCTCCTGTTTTACCTTTCATTTCTCATTTTTATCTTGAAACTCAAAAGGAAAATACATACCTTTGTTTTTTATCTGTCATCTCAAAGGGCTAACCTACAGAGAGAGAAACTTGAAGAGACTGTAACCTCTATCTTTCAGAACTTGCTAAAAAATGCTTCACAGTATCTTTATGAAATGATGAAAAAGAAAACCTTTTAAGTCTTTTTCCTTTTTTCCTCCCCACAGTATGTTTTTCCCCATTTCTATATCCTACTATTCCTGCGGTATCCCCTTTGTCCTACTTCTGGAATCTGTCTTGCATTCATTTTATTTCTCCTAAACTTCTGATTTTGCATTTTAATTTTTTCATTTGCCTCAGCCATCCTTTGAAATGATTGTCAATAACAAAGTGTCAATCTGATCCATATCTTTCAGGGAAGTTTTGCTTTTGTTGTTACTAATAAGGAAGTTAACACCTAGCCTAGAGAAATAAAATGTAATAAGGAAATGACATTTGGAGCTAAAAACATTGCCTTTCCATAACATTCATTTCCTCTTCACTGAGTATAAAAGCTTATTATTTTTATAGGCATGAATTTATCAGCAAATTCATTAGTAAATTAAGTTTTATTGACAAAAACGATACTGAATAGGAAGGGAAGAAGATGCTATAGCTATTTCATTTTTTGTGAATTCACCAAAATGACTGATAGTAGTAATATTTTACATTAAAATAATAGTATATAATAGGTACATAAAGAATTACGTGGGATGAGCAGTGACCTTTCATGCAAAAATCCCTTTATTCTATACATAAGTAATACAAATATGGTCATACTTGTGGCTCTCCCTCAATCTATGTTTTGTCTTTAAAACAGTCTTTTCTCTATCTCTCATTATACATATGATACATTGTCATTGTAGAAAATCTGAAAATATTAACAATTAAAAATATAAATGAACATGAAAAAGCAAATCAACTCTAAGTCTCACCAGAAATAATTACTGTTAAATTTTAGTGCACTTCTCAAGTCATTTCTCAGTGTATACATAATATGTAAACTTTGTTAGGAATTAAATATTTTAAACATTGTATTTTCTGTGTTTTTAATTGTGTTATTCATCAGCTCTGGTTTAAAGATTAAACCATATAAAAATACATGGAGTACAATTCTAAACTTCTGCCTGGCCCATGGCCCTTGGTGCAAAGCAGTTACTATTCACCAAAATAATCCCAGTTTAGACCTTGGATGTACTTTTCTAATACTTTTACTGCTTTTTTTTTTTTTTTTTTTAAGATTTTATTTATTTATTCATCAGGGACACAGAGAGAGAGAGAGGCAGAGACACAGGCAGAGGGAGAAGCAGGCTCCATGCAGGGAACCTCACATGGGACTCGATCCCGGGACTCCAGGATCACACCCTGGGCCAAAGGCAGGCGCTAAACCGCTGGGCCACCCAGGGATCCCCTTTTACTGCTTTTAAGTAGATAGGTGAAACACTTGCAGTTTGGAAAGAGCATCACTGTTTTTGTTTTTGAGGTAAAGAGATTAGGAGTGTTTTTGTTGTCAACTGTGAATTTTTTTGCATATATGGAATTATTTATATAAATGTTTTATTCTACAGCTTGCTTTTTTCATTAAGTGTTAGTTTTGAATGTCTTTCTACAGAGTAGTTGAATTTGTCCTTTCAGGTTATAATGGAGGGAAACCAACTTGTAAGAGGTCAGGCTAAGGAATTTGTGTTTTAGACTTTTAATAATAGCAAATAACTGTGGTTTCTGAAGTATGAAATTGATGTGATAAAGTGTCTGGTTTTGTGTTTTTTAATTAGGTCAGTAACAGTCATCAAGATACATTTTAATTGAGCAGAAACCACAAGATCAAGTAGCAGAATCCTTGCCTGTGGTGGTGGCAATAGGAAGGGGACACATTTAGGAGGCCCTTTGAAAGAAGATATAAATATGTGGTGATATTGTGAGTGTTAAAGAAAAATTTCAAATATCCTGATGGAAAATGTTTCACTAGCAACAATAGAATGCCAAGATTGGAGATGAGTGTGATTATTATTTGGATATCATTTACTTAAAAATACCTACTAGATCTAGGGCAAACAGACTTTTCTATAACAGGCCAGAAAGAAAATACCCTAGGTTTTAAACACAGAAATACAAAATTGTGGGTACTGTTTTAGGTGTTTATGTAATAAAAGAGAAAATAAATTTCCAGCAGTACCTGGGTGGCTCAGTAGCTTGAGCATTCGACTCTTGATTTCAGCTCTGGTCATGATTTCAAGGTCCTAGGATCAAGCCCCACATCAGGCTCCCCACTTAGCAGGGAGTCTGCTTGTCTCCCTTCCCCTGCTTGTGTGTTCACATGTTATCATGCACACACAACCCCTTCAAATAAATAAGTAAATCTTTTAAATAAATAAATAAATTTCCAAAGGAACTTTTTTGACAAAATTCAATAATAGAGCACAGTTTTTTTTAATACAGTCCTAATAAACAGAGAAGAATAGAATTACTTTAGATAGGGAGATAACATTTCATCTCATTGGGGCTAAAGTACGTGTTCTTTATCATCAAATTGATTGCAAATGTTTATCAATAAAAACCATTCTTGGGGGGAAAAAAAAGACATTCTTGGCTTATGGGCTATTCAGAAGCAGACATTAGGTCATAACTGGCCTGGTGGCCATACTTTTCCAGTACCTGTATTAGATGATTCATTGCAAAAAAGACCAGCAGGAAATGGTCTGAAATGAAGGCTTATCACAGAGGAAAAGAAGGAAAGAGAAGCCAACATACAAGGAGATTTCAAAGATTAACAGTCAGGTGTTGCTGGGGAGCATGAAAACCTTTATTAAAAGGGCAAAGACAATGGATATAACAAGACGAGATCATTTGCAACCTTCCAGACCATATATGTAGATGAGAAAACTCTGAGAAGGAAATAATAAGTTTAGACAGTTCATAAAGTCTGTGTATAAAGGGTCCAGAGTATTTATTCAAAAATAGATACTACTTTTTTGAAAGATAGAAAGGAAAGAACACATAAAGGAAAAATTCAGATTAAAAGGTATATTTTTTAGACATTAGGGGAAAAGTAAATCTCTTAATTTTCTCTGCCTACTTTTTGAATCATTAGATTTTCACTACTTTTTTCACTATGTACATTTTAAGCTTTTCCAAAATTTTTTCTAAATATCCACAGTGACATTCTGCATAGCCCAAGATTTTGAATGGCTTTCCATTTTATTTGGTATTTCTCCAGGCCATAGGTAACCTAGATAACATGCATCCCCTGAGATATGCTAAGTGTTTAGGAGACAAAAGAGGTTTGTCTTGAAAGCGCCCCTATGGCATATCCCATGTACTTTATTTTGTGAATAATTCCTGTGGCTTTGGAGTGTGCTGACTTTGTATTTTACTTACTGGTATTGGGAACAATATGAGGCAAGTTGATAAAAGGATCTGAAAAACCTGCATCCTCTTTGTCTTCCATTTCTAGCCAAGATTGGGTATTAGGGACTGGATTTATTCTCCTACCTTAACTTATAAACCAGAAAAATTTATGAAACAAGCTTTCTTAAGACAGTGAAGGACAGTAAACCCTGTGAGAAGAAAATAAAATGAGTATCATCAATGCCCCAGCTTGCTGCCTAGAGAAAGTTTCCAAGCCACCATTCAGGGAGAGGGCCCCAAGCAGGGCCTCCCTCTAAATTAAGGAGATGAGGTTAGGAGTGCAAGGAAGCCAAGGTGGCTGGAATTTACAGGACAGAGTGCTGAAGAGAAGAGGCTACCAAGAAGAAGCTGTGGAGATCTACAGAGGGACCATTTTGAGTGAGTCTGGTTGATTTCTGCCTGGTGCTTGTATGTGCAAAAACCATACGAGGCCAGCAAAGGCTGGACAATCCTTGGAACTCACAAAGGACTAGAATAGTTTATATTCCTAGCAGCCAGACTGTCAAAATCTCATAATATATGAAGCATCAAGCCGAGGACCTGAAAGGACATTATCTCAGTAGTGGGGGAACATTAGCCCTAGATTAAAGGCTGCTCTGGTCATGCCTAAAGAAAAGGACTCAAAAGGATTAGTTGTTTCTAGATAACTGTGACCCAAGACAAAGCTCAAAAATATTGCTAAAAAATAAAAGAATATCCAGCAGTTAACAAGGTTAAATTTACAGTGCCTGTCATGCAATCAAAAGTTACCATATATGAAAAGAAATAGGGAACTAAGGCAATAATGAGGAGAAAAATCAGTTAATTGAAACTGATTATGAAACAATGTCAATATAAAATTCAGAGAAAAAAAAAAAGACAAGAGTTAAAAATGAAGAGCACGTCAGTCCGCTTCAGGGGACCTAATATATGTGTAATTGGCATCCTCAAAAGAGAAAAGGAGAGAACAAAAAAAATTTTTTGAGTAAATAATGGATAAAGTTTTTTTAATTTGATAAAAATAATAAACCCACAGTTTCAAAAATTCAACAATCTCCAAGCAAAAGAAGCATGAAGAAAAAAAACTTCTAGAAAAGTAATAAAGAGAAAATCATAAAAGTAGCCGGAGGAAGGAAGAAAGATAGTACATATAGAAGAACAAAGGTAAGAATGGCAGCATGCTTCTTGCTAGAAACAAGCTGGAAGACAGTGCCACGACATCTTTATTTGAAGTAATGAAAGAAAAAATCTAGAATTTTGTACCAGTAAACATAATGTTCAGAAACAAAGACTATTTCAAATGTACAAAAACAGAATTAATCACCAGCTGACCTGCACTGCAAGGAATATGACAGGAAGTCTTTCAAACAGAAAGAAGACTATATCTGGTGGAAATTGGCCCTGTACCAAAGAATAAAAATTAAAATTCAAGTAGTATACTGGCTCAAAAATCAAATATCTTAGAAACGACCTGTAGAGAATGTATCAAGAATTCTCAAACCTCAGTTAAAATGAAAACACACCTTGGGAAACAATTTGTTTACAAAGCTTGCACCTGCGATGTGATCCAACTATTCCACTTCTAGGTATTTAACCAAGGGAAACAAAAACTGGAACCAACCCAAATATTCAGCAACAACTGAATGGATAAACAATTTGCATTATATTCATTAATGGCATATTACTTAGTAAAAAGAATGAACTATTGATATATACAACAAAATGGATGAATCTCGTAATTATCCTGAGTGAAGAAAAATTAGGCAAAGGTATATACCATATGATTCCTTTTATAGAAAACTCTAGAAAATGCAGCCTAATCTCTCTGGTGACAGAAAGCAAATCAGTATTTGGTCAGGGTATGGTAAGGGGGAGTTGGGGGAGAAAGGAAGGAGATACTACAATGGGAAATAAGCCAATTTTGGGAGCTAATGATGGTTTCACGGTATATACATATGTCAGAACTCATCAGATAATACACATTGTGTGCAGTGAATTTTCTACCAGTTATACCTCCATAGGGCTGTAAAAAAAAATTTATCTTGATCTCCTTTTCTAAAAGTTTGAGCAAAGACTAGTTTTATTTAAAACCAACACTCAAAAAAAAAATAAAATAAAATAAAACCAACACTCAAAATAATAAAATAAAATAAAATAATAAAATAAAGTAAAATAACCAACACTCAGTGGAGTGTCCAGCTCTTAATTTCAGCTCAGGTCATAATCTCAGGGTTGTGAGATCAAGCACCACATGGGCTCTGCACTCAGCAGATTGTCTGCTGGAAATTCTTTCTCTCCCTTTGCCCCTCCCCACCCCCATTTTTTTCTCTTTCTCTCTTTCAAATAAATAAATCTTTAACAGAAAATATAAAAATAAAATGAAGAGAAAAGATGCAAAACTAACAAATCTTTAAAATCAAGTATTCATAAATAAATAAATAAATATTTTTAAGGAAAAATAAATACCACAGAGCATTTAACAGTGGCATAAAAGTAGACTCACAATAATTGATTTTGAAACCTATTAAAGAACCTTTTTGAAGATATTTATTTATTAGAGAGCATAGTAGGAGGTAGGTAGGACCAGGACCCAGAGATCATAACCTAAGCCAAAGGCAGATACTTCACCAACTGAGCCACCCAGGTGCCCTGAAAATGAGTAAGTGATTTTTTTTTAATTTAGTTTTTAAAGGCTTTTTAAAAAGTAGTTGCCTGAAAGTAACTCCAACAAAATAGATATAAAGTCTTTATGCAGAAAACAGGCAGAGGCTCAACCGCTGAGCCACCCAGGCATCCCATTTATATATTTTTAGAGAAAGAGAGAGAGCATGAGTGGGAGGTGCAGAGAAAGGAAGAGAGAAATTCCATCCATCAGACTCCCCAATAAGCACGGAGCCTGACACCTGCTCAGACCCAGGACCCTTGCGATCACTACCTGAACCAAAACCAACTGTGCCACCCAGGTACCATATTTTAAACTATGAATTTCCTGTTTCTCTGCTAGGCTGATTATTAAGTTTGCTTTAAATTTATAGGAGTGCATCTGCCTGGCTCAGTCATTAGAGTGCACAAGTCTTAATCTCGGGGTCATGAGTTCAAACCTTGTGTTGGGCATTAAGCCTACTTTAAAAAAAAAAAATCCTAAGGAAATTTGCTTAATTGGCACTGGTAAATCAGACATTGGAACCGGTGGGTTTTAAAGTGTTTCTTCTGTGTTAACTGCTTTAGTCTTTTTAATTCAGAAGAATTAAATATGTCTTACCCAGACTATTATAGTCCACAAGTAGATTATGTTGATTATATCTTCAGGGAACACGGCCATGCATACTAAATAGTGTTATAAGTTCAGGAAGCTTTCTTAACTATCAAGTTTGAAACAGTAAACATAATATTTGCAGAACCATAAAGAAAAGATGATGGCAATAACACTTTTGTTGAGAATTTCCCATGCTGTATTCTTAAGTCATCAACCTTTTTGTGGGCAACTTCACATGATAGAACTTCTTTGTGAATACCTTTTATGTATATATACACCATTTTTGTCCATTCTGCCATTTCCTTATTTTTCTTGTTTGCAGCAGTGTTACTGACATAAAAAAATCTCCTACTATACAATTCATCTACTCAAAGTATAGTTTTTAGCATATTCACAGATATGTAGCCGTCACCACAGTCAATTTTAGAACATTTCATCTCTTCAGAAAGAAACCCTGAGGTGGGGGAAAAAAGCAAGTGTCCATCAGCAGATCAATGAGTAAACAAAATGTAGAGTACACGTACTATGGAATATTATTCACCCTTAAAAGGAAGGAAATTCAGACATGCTGCATCATGGATGAATCTTAAAGATAATATGCTAAAACAAACAAACAAACAAACAAAAGACAGTATGCTATACGAAATAAGCCAGTTAAAAAAGACAAGCATTGTGTGATTCCACTTATATGAGGTACCTAGAATAGTCATATTCATAGATACCAAGTAGAATGGTGGTTGCCACGGGCTGAGCAAAGGAGTGGAGAGCTGGAATTTACTGCATACAGTTTCAGTTTGGCAAGATGAAAAGACTTCCGGAGATGGATGGTGGTAATGATTGTACAGTAATGTGAATATACTTAATGACACTGATCTACATTGACATAGTTAAAATGGTAAATTGTAAGCTATGTGTATTTCACCACAATTAAATGTTTTAATGTGAATATACTGCTGAAAATCAAAAGGAAAGAAACTATACCCTTTAGCTGTTACCCGCTGATTCCACTACCATCATCATTTCCCAGCCACTGATCTCCTTTCTGTCTATAGGTTTCTCTGTTATGGACATTTCATATGGAGAGAATTATAGGTAGTCTTCTGTGACAAGCTTTCACTCAGCATAATGTTTTTAAGTCTTCCTATGTTAGCATATATCAGCAGTTCACTGGATGAATATATTCATATTCCATTGTATGGATCTCCTATACCCATACAATAAGATGGATGAATAATATTTATAGATGAATAATATTCATATTCCATTGTATGGATCTACTATATCAAGCTTATACATTTGTCAATTAAAGGACATTTGGGTTGGTTCCACACAGTACTGCTATAAACATTAGTTTGTAAGCTTTTGTGTGGGCATATATTTACATTTTTCTCGGGTCTCTACTGAGGCGTGGAATCACTGAATCACATGGTGACTCTGTTTAATCATTTGAGGAACTGCCAGACTTTTCCAAAGCAGCCACACCACTTTAAATTCCCATAAGCAATGCTTGAGTGATTTAATTTCTCCACATTCTTGCCAACACTTGTTGATTATTTGACTTATTATAGCCATTCTAGTAATGTCTCGTGATTTTTTATTTTGATTTCCCTGATGACTAAGATATTGAATATCTTTTCATGTGCTAATTAGTCATTTGTATATTTTCCTTGGAAAATGACTATTCAGATCCTTTGCCCAATATAATTGGGTTATGTGTATTTTTATTATTGAGTTGAAAGAGTTCTTCCTGTTTTCTGATAAAAGTCCCTTAGGAGATGTATGACTTGCAGATATTTTCTTCCACTTTATGGATTGTCTTTTCACTTTATTGATGCAGTCCTTTCAAGTACAAAAGTATTAAACTTTGATGAAGTTGGGATCCCTGGGTGGCGCAGCGGTTTGGCGCCTGCCTTTGGCCCAGGGCGCGATCCTGGAGACCCGGGATCGAATCCCACATCGGGCTCCCGGTGCATGGAGCCTGCTTCTCCCTCTGCCTGTGTCTCTGCCTCTCTCTCTCTCTCTCTCTCTCTCTCTCTCTGTGATTATCATGAATAAATAAAATCTTTAAAAAAAAAAAAAAACTTTGATGAAGTTCAGTTTATCTATTTTTTGTTGCTCATGCTTCTGGTGTCATATCAAATAATTAATTACCAACTCCAGGATCACAAAGATTCACATCTATATATTCTAAAAATTTTATAGTTTTAGCTCTGACATTTAAATCTTTGATCCATTTTTAAATTTTTTTATATGGTATGAGACTACACCTAACTACAGTCTTTTGCACATGGCTGTCTAGTTGCCCCAGCACAATTTGTTGAAAAGACTCTTCTCGGGACACCTGGGTGGCTCAGCAGTTGGGCATCTGCCTTTCGCTCAGGGCGTGATCCTTGAGTCCTGGGATCGAGTCCCACCCCACATCGGGCTCCCTGCATGGGACCTGCTTCTCCCTCTGCCTGTCTCTGCCTCTCTCTCTCTATCTCTCATGCATAAGTAAAGATTTTTTTTTTAATCTTTTCTCTCAAGTAAATAAATAAAATCTTTTTTAAAACATGGTTGGGCAGCCCGGGTGGCTCAGCTATTTAGCACCACCTTCAGCCCAGGGCCTGATCCTGGAGACCCCGGGTTGAGTCCCACATCGGGCTCCCAGTATGCTGGGAGCCTCTTCTCCCTCTGCCTGTGTCTCTGCCTCTCTCTCTCTCTCTCTCTATGTCTCTCATGAATAAATAAATAAAATCTTTTAAAAAACAATCAGATGATTGTAGATGTCTAGGTTTATTTCTTTTTTTTTTTTTTAAGATTTATTTATTTATTCATGGTAGACAGAGAGAGAGGCAGATACACAGGCAGAAGGAGAAGCAGGCTCTATGCAGGGAGCCTGACATGGGACTCAATCCCGGGTCTCCAGGATCACACCCTGGGCTGAAAGCAGGCACTAAATCGCTGAGCCACCCAGGGATCCCCTAGGTTTATTTCTGAATGTTATTCTTTTACTATGTCTATCCTGTGCCAGTGCCACACTGTATTGATAAAGTTCAAAACTGGGATATGTGAGTCCTCCCAACTTTGATCATTATCCAGATTGTTTTGGCTATCCTGGGTCCTTTGCAATTTTATATGAATTTTATATCAGCTTATCAGTTTCCACAAAGAAGTCAGCTGGGATTCTGATGGGAATTGCAATGAATCTGTAGATTAATTTGGAGTATCAGCATCTTAAGTCTTCTATTCCATGAACATGGGATGTTTTCCAATTACTTAGATCTTTTCTTTTTTTCAACAATGTTCCTGAGTTTTCAGAGTTTGTTTTTTCTTTTCTTAAATTTATATCTAAACATTTCATTCTTTTTGATGATACTATAGTAGAATTGCTTTAATTTTATTTTGATCACACAATGGAACTGTATATAAATACAATTTATTTTTGTATATACTGTATGTTGCATGTATTTGTATTTTGTATTGTATTGATATTGTATCGTACAATCTTGTTGAACTGATTTGCTAGTTACAATACTTCTTTAGTGGATTTTTTGGGACTTTCCATATATAAGATCATGTCATCTGTGAAGATAATAGTTTTGCTTCTTCCTTTTCAATCTGGATACCTTTTTTTTTCTAGCCTAATTTCTCTGTCTAGAACCTCAGTACAATGTTCAATACAGTAGTGAGAGCAGACTTGTTTATGATTTTAGCAGGAGCGCACCCAGTCTTTCACCTTAAGTATGTTACCTGTGGATTTTTTTTTTCTTCCTTAATTATGGTTTCCTTTGGTTCTGTGAACTTGTTTATAATGATTACTTTATGGTCTTGTAAACATATCATCAGCCCCTAATAAAGGAGCACCAAAATACATGAAGCAAACACTGACAGAAATGAGGGGAGAAACAGAGAATCCACAGTAACAGGTGAAGATACATTGTATATTTATAATTGTTATATTGTCCTGAATTATGCTTTTTTCATTATGAAATGATTTATCTTTCAGAACATGTTTTGTTTTAAAGTCTATCTTATCTGATATTAATATATAATCCAACTTTCTTGTGGTCACTGTTTGCATGATATATTTTTCCATCTTTTTATTCCTGTGTGTGTCCTATAGACAGTGTATAATCCTTTTTTTATTCTTATGACAGTCTTTGCTTTTTAATTGTTTAATCCACTCTGATTTAACATTATTGATGTAGTTGGCTTATGTCTACCATTTTGCTTTTTTTTCTTTCTTATGTGTTTTTTCTCCATTTCTACTTTTCCTGCTTTCTTTTGCATTTAGTGAATATTTCCTATTGTAACATCTTAATTCTTTAATGATTTCATTACTTTTTTTTAGTATTTTTCAGTGACTTTTCTAAGATTTATCATGTAAGTCTTAACGTATCCAAATCAACTTATTTATACTAGCATCATACACAGAAAAAAGTACCTGTTATAATTATTACCATACCATCTATAGACATTTCCTCATCCCATTGTAGCTTTGCTCCCACCTACTTCCCTTATGCTATTGTTGACAAATGTGTTACATTTCTATATGCTATGGGCCCAACGTTACATTCTATACATACTCTTTTATACAGTTGCTTTTTAAATCCATTAAAAGAAAGGAAGTAAAATATGCATTTCTACTATCTTGTACAATCACATAATTTCCTGTACTGGTTGTATCCATCCTCATAGGCTGCCGTAACAAAATACCATAGACTACTTAGCTTAAACACAGAAATTTATTTTCTCACTGTTCTGGAGACTCTAAATTCAAGATTGATTAAAGTAGCAACAGGATTGGTGTCTGGCAAGGACTCTCCCCTTTAGGCTGTAGGCAGCTACCTTCTTCTTGCTGTGTGGTCACATAGCCTTTCCTCAGTATGTGAAAGCAGGAGTGAGAAGAAGCTCTAATGTCTCTTCTCTAAAGAATACTAACCCCATTGGACCAGGGCCCACCCACATGACTTCATCTAGCCCTAATTACTTCTCAAAGGCCCCACCTCCCAGTACATCACGCTGAAGTTAGGGCTTCAGCATATGAATGTGGGGAGGAGAATACATTCAGTCCATGATACTGGTACGCTTTATCATTTTATGTATACTCTTTTTTTTTTTTAAGACTTTATTTATTTGAGAGAGAGCACAACAAAGGGAGGGGCAGGCAGAGGGAGAGGGAGAAGCAGGCTCCCCAGCAAGCAGGGAACCCAGTGTGGGGCTCAATCCCAAATCCCTGGGATTATGACGTGAGCCGATGGCAGATGCTTAACCAACTGAGCGACCCAGGCACTCCATCATTTTATGTATATTCTAATTAGTATTTACTGTAAGATACGTCTGACATCAACAAATTCTCTCAGTTGTTACTCACTTGTGCGAATTTTTATTTTGTCTACATTTTTGTAAAAATAGCTTTGTTGGATATAGGAATTTTGGTTGACATTTTTTTTATCTTTGACTACTCTGAATGTGTTATCCTACTACCTTCTGGCCTCCCTCACATCTGCTGAAAAGTCAGCTATTAATCTTAATGGGGTTCCATTATCAGTAACTAGTCATTTTTTTCCTTGCCATTTGTCTTTGATTTTTAGCATTTTTACTATAATGTCTCTTTGGATCTTATTGTGTTTATCCTGTTTAGAGTTAATTTAGGTTCCTGATGAGTAAGTCATTGTTTTTCAATAAATTTGCAGTGTTTCCAGCCATTATTTCTTGTACTTTTTTTTTTTTCTCTCTTTCTCTCCTCTCTAATAATCCCAGTATACATGTCTTGGTGTGCTTAATAATGTCCCACATTTCTTTGAGGCTCTTTTTTTTCTCTGTTCTTTCTTCTCTAGGTTCTTCAGCTTGCATGATCTATTTCTGTCTGCAAGTTCACTTATTCTTTCTGCTGCCAGTTCACACCTACTATTGAGCTCTGCTAGTGAATTTTTTATTTTCTCTATTTTTCAATGCCATAATATCCTTTTGGTTCTTACAATTTCTGTGTCTTTATTAATATTCTCTTTATTAATATTCTCTAATGTGATATTAGTTAATGTGATATTGTCACCATTTTTTCTTCCTTAATCATGGTTTCCTTTGGTTCTGTGAACTTGTTTATAATGATTACTTAATAGTCTTTTTCTGATGAATGTGAAAAATCTGTTCTTTTTCATAGAAACTGCATATTCCCTGCTTTTATCTAATGTATAGGTCATACTTTTCTGTTCCTTTTTATGCTCTATATTTTTTCCCTGTATCTCTTTTTAAATTAGACATTTTAGATGACAAATTATGACAACTTTGGAGGCTTAATTTTATTTTTTTGTCTTTTTTTTTTTTTTTTTTTTTTTTAAGTAGGTTCTATGCCAAGCATGGAACCCCACAGATCTTGAACTCCCAAGCGGAGGTCAAGACCTGAGCTGAAATCAAGAGTCAGATATTTAATCAACTGAGCCACCATGACCCCTGCTTGCTTACTTTGTTTAGTGACTTACTGGATCATTTTAGTGAAGTCTCTTTACACTCTACCACCCCCAGAGTTCAGCCTCTGATATTATTCCTCAAGCAAGAAAAGCTTTGGGTAGTCTCACAGTCGTCCTAGGATGACAGTGGTTTTTAGTAGGACTCTGTTCCTCTCTTCCTTAAAACAGCCAACTCTTAAATTCTGCCAGTTGGTTGCTGTATTGTTTTTAAAAATGCCTTTGTACATAAATTGCTCTACAAAGTAACCCAGTCAAAACTTGACTCCTTTGAAGGTAAAGTTTTTGGGATCAGTGTTTGATTTTTATTCTAACCTCAAGAAGACTCCTTCCAGCTGTTTTTTCACCTGATATCCTCTTGCAAACTAGCAGGCCTACAGTTTAGCCTGAATCTTGAATTGTCTCCCAGTTGTCTTTACCACAACCTCTGCCATTCTTGACAGCATATGTAGGCTCAAACTTCTTACCTCTCTGTTGCAATTGAAGATAGTTCTCTTTGGGGTGAAATTAGGTACTATTGGTTTTATGGAGTTTACTCCTCAGAACAGTCTCTGAGTGAGAGCTCTGGAACTAGAGATGTAGACAGTGGTGAGCTTCTCTCAGAATAACTTCCTATCTCCCCTATGAGCTGAATATTTGGTGGAGAGTGAGGGGACCACAACCTAGGGTCCTCAGTTTACCATCCTGGCATGGAATCACCACTTCAGGAGCTGCGGCAAGAGTGGTCATGTTGGGTGGGAAGGTGGAGCAATCTTGGTTCAAATACCAGACTCACCTTTCTTGCCAAATCTTGATAGATGTTCTTAAGATGTTTCTTTACTGCTCATAGTTTGACTACTTCCACTAGGGAGCAGTTAACAGAAATGCTGTTGTGCTAGAAGTCAATTTCTAAAAAGTGAAATATTGTTTTAAAAAATACGAAATTAGGGCAGCCCGGGTGGCTCAGTGGTTTAGCGCCGCCTTCAGCCAGGGTGTGATCTGGAGGCCTGGGATCGAGTCCCACGTCGGGCTCCCTGCATGGAGCCAGCTTCTCCCTCTGCCTGTGTCTCTGCTTCTCCCTCTCTCTCTGTGTCTCTCATGAATAAATAAATAAAATCTTTTTTAAAATAAAAAATAAATAAATAATATGAAATTATACAATTCTGGCATCTCATCTTTTGAAATTATATTTTTAAAAGATTAGATGAAGCTTTATGAGGAACAGTATCCGTGTTCCTTAGCTTATCCCATAGGTGTATAAGTATCGTCTTCAGTGTTGATGGCAATATTATGTTATCACTCTAAGAGCAGATGTAATAAGTAGCTAAATTATTGCCAGAAGGAGCAGCTCAGGATCAACTATAATAAAGCCAAAATCATTGTTTGGCAGATGTTTTCTACTACTTCAGTGAGCTACTAAAGTGATGTATCCAACAGGTCCAGTAATGCAGCTGGGGCTTAATGATAATGAGTTTATCCTAGCAGATTGGTCAGGATATGGTCCTTCTCAAAATCATTCTCCCAAAAGCACTAGAGATACATTTATGGTTGATTGTGTTTGATGATAGCTGCCTCTATAGTGCTTACCCCAAAGGCATCTTTTATCTGAAATACTATAGTGGACTTTGGCTCTCATACTAGTACTTGAAAAATTCAAAGTTCATTTTTAAGGAAAACGTTAGCCCTTACTGGAGGTACCTTTGCTGCCTGTCTATTTATTTAATGGGAAATGACCCTATCTTAAGGCCAGTTTTCCACCCCAGTCCTTCAGTTTCCTAGTAAAATATGAACTAAAAAGACTAGATTCTTTTATAGTTAACTACATGCTTTAAATTCATCATGGAATATATTATGATATGTCTGGAATTCAGCATCTGGCAGAGGCTTACATGCTTGCTTCTTTTATCATCCTGGCAGAGTTTTATAACCCTTTGGGTTCACCATTTTGTCTTAGCTGCCAAGAAACACAAAACTAAATTCAGTGCTTAATGAAAGCAACAATTTTATCTCAGGTGGCCTTATCCTATCTTTGTTTTGTCTTTTAAATGTTTTCTTTTCTCTATTTTTTAGTCTATTGAGTTTTTAGAAATAGTTTACATTTGGGAATAGGTAAGCTATAAGTGAGTATTTGTATAAACATGAACATTTAACCAGAAAGCTAAGAAAAATTGGCCATTTGCATTTAAGGGAAAACCTAAAATACTGTGCAGTGAAAATTATTTGATATTTATTTTTATTAATTAAGCATATAGTTTGGTCAAATTCTAATTAGTTGAGAGTTTCATTTATTTTGTCCTACATAGGTACTGTCATCACAAAAATACATAAGCTAGAAATCACCTTGATTTGCAAAAAGGTTATAAGGCGGAAAGCTATATTTTCTTCTGGAGACAGCATACTTGGCTCAGCAGCTGACCCTCAAATGAATTGAAGGTTTATGTTGCAGAGGATCAGTAGAACTGTTTCCAGATGGCTGTGCTCTGACATCTGCTGAGGAATTCTGAAGGAGATTCAGATCATTCACTGAAATTAAATCCCTAAAACAGCATTTAAAAGTCAAACTTCCCAGTCGGTTTTCATTAGATATTTTTAGTGTTTGTTTTTTATACTTACAAAATGTATACGTGCCTTTTTGGAAAATACCAAATAGTATAAATTGTCAAGAATCAGCTATATTCCCACACCCCTAAGTTGACTGTTGTGACATTCGTATTTCTCTCTTTTTTTTCTTTCCATAAAATTTGAAAGAACATATAGGTCAGATGCCTGGGTAGCTCAATCCAGTGAGTCTTGACAATTGATTTGGCTCAGGTCACGATCTTGGGATCATGGGATAGAGCCCCACATTAGGCTCTGCACTCTGCACAGAATCTGCTTGTCCCTTTCCCTCCCCTTCTGTTCTATCCCTGCTCACATCCTCCTTCTCTCTCTCTCTCTTTCTCTCTCTCAAATAATCTAGAAAAAAGAACGTACAGGTCGTATTCATCTTTTTCACTTTATTTTAGTGAGCAATCTCAATTTCTTGGCATAGAATCCTTAGAGGAGAATTAACAGAATAAAAAATATGTCTTGTTTTAAAAAGTCTTAGTACATTTTAACAAAAATCTTCCTTTGCTTTACAATCCTTGTAGGTACTGACTTGTTTTTCTTGTTTTCATATTTAATAAATAGAGACATATCACATTTTAATTTGGTCCTTTGATCACTAATGAAGATGTGCATTTGACTATTTGTATTTTGAATTACATGGCCAAATCTTTCCTCGTAGTTTGGTAAGGTAAGTATTAATCACATAATTATTGATGAGAGGGCTGACGTTCAAAGACATACTACAAATAAATTGAGTTTTGTAAACTCATGCTGCCTTCTGACTCCCAAATCCATGGTGCTTTCCAGTGTATCAAGAATTAAAATGTCAAAAGCCATTAAAATAGCAATATAACATCACTTGAATTTGCAAGAATATCCATTGAGTATATCTTAATAGCAAGTATTAATTTCCACTCATAGTGTATCAAATAGATAACTATGATCTAATCAAAAGGCATCAGGAGTACCCCTTAAAAGTCCAATTTTAAGCATTCATAAAAGGTTATAGGACATTTTTAAAAATTCTTCATACTTTGGTAGACCACGGTAGGTTCTGATTTTAAAAATATATAATGTGTTTATCGTTTCTTCCATCATGGCTTTGATTCCAAAATACAGTAAGAATGCAAAAACAAATGACTAGAGAAAAGAGAAAGTTTTACCTATGAATTATCATAGAACATCTTAGAAACAAGATGAACGTTATAGAAAACGAAGAAGAAACCTTTTGGATCCTTACCATCATTTATCAATCTCTGCTGATCCTATAGAGGCAGTTTTGTACCAATTTGACTGGACTGAACCATAGAATGAGAAGGAACAGCTCTTAAAAAATATAGCAAAACAACTGGTGGAAGTGGCGAGGCCAGTTTTTGTTGCAGTGGACTCTAATACCTTTTCTAATTTGAAAAGTTGATATTATGGCACGCCTGGGTGGCTCAGCAGTTGAGAGCCTGCCTTCGGCCCAGGCTGTGATCCCAGAGTCCCAGGATCGAGTCCCACATCGGGCTCCTTGCGTGGAGCCTGCTTCTCTCTCTGCCTATGTCTCTGCCTGTCTCTCTGTGTTTCTCATGAATAAATAAATAAAATCTTAAAAAAAAAAAAGGTGATATTATTAGTTTTAATTTACATTCATGGTTTTCAGGAAGCTTGGGACCAAATGGATTCATTGGATTGATACTTTATTTTCCTGTTGAATGGTAGAGCATGAACTTCTTAAAGAACTAGGCTTGGTGTTTTATTTTTAAAAGTCCCCTGTTTATACCTTGTCTTCCAAAGGAGGAATTTTTGAAGTTACTACAAAATGGTTTTTCTTTTTTGATATGGAAATATTTGTATTTTTAAAGTGAGAATGGTATTTAAAAAGCTGACTCATTTGCTTTTCCTTTTTTTTCCCCTGACCTATTCTAGTTCTGCCTTTGTAAAAGACCAATTAGAAGGTAATTGAAAATAGAGCACTTATTTAAGAAATTTAAGAGAGCTACTCGTTGCCCAGTCTATTCTTGAAGTGTCTTCATGTCTTTTGGAGGAGATAAGTTAATCTTGGAACTCAGTTTTATAATTCATTTACCTAAGGGGTAATCTAGGACTAGAAAACCGATTTACATTATATAAAACTAAAACCCACTGAAGTGGTAAAGTGGAATGGCAATTTGTAGCTTAGTAGTCTGGGATATTTCCCTCATCTCCGTGCTCTGAATATTCTTATCCCTATTCTGGGTGGCTTCCTGTCACTCATGTGCCTCAGAACTTCAGTAAGCCAGTAGAAGGCACTTAGTGAACAGATCAGGGTGAGGGGGTACTGCATGTCCCACGGGGGCATGTATCTCAGTTAGAACAGAACCTAAAAATCCTCTACCCTATGGTGAAACTTTATGTTCTGCCAGTAGTAGCATGTTTACAAACCACGTCTTGAGTTGTATTATTTCCACAGCTTAGCTAATGCTCATAAGGCATCCCAATCATAATTAACATCAATTTCAGGAAGCACTATTTTTATATTTTGTCATATGGTCCAAAATCACCTTTTATGAAATCCTTTCTTTACCTCCCTTTCTTTTTCCCTTTTATTGAACCACAATGAGTTACTGGCACCAAAAAAAGATAATAAATAATAAAACTTTATGAATATTTTAGTAATTGAAGAACTGTCAGCCTGAATTAGAGAATCATATTTAACTTATTACCAAAATTCTTTTTTTTTTAATTTTTATTTATTCATGAGAGAGACAGAGAGTTAAGGACACAGGCAGAGAAGCAGGCTCCATGCAGGGAGCCCTATGTGAGACTTGATCCCAGGACTCTAGGATCACCCCCTGGACGTGAAAGGCAGGCAGGCACTCAACCACTGAGCCACCCGGGCGTCCCTTATTACAGAAATTCTTAAATGCACATGAGTGTAAGCTAAAGTGCACTGAACCCCCATGTATCCATAACTTCTATAGTTATTAACTAATGACTCATCTGTTCTTATCTAAAGCTCTACTTCATCCTCTTCCCACATAATTTTGAAATAAATTCAGATATAATAGCGTTTCATTCATGAATATTTCAGTATAGGAATTCCTAAGTTTTTTATTAAACCCACAGAACTACAACACTGTTTCACAGGTTAAAAATTGGGACACCTGGGTGGCTCAGCAGTTGAGCGTCTGCCTTTGGTTTAGGGCGTGATCCCATGGTCCTGGGATCAAGTCCTGCATCGGGCTCCCGGCATGGAGCTTGCTTCTCTCTCCGTCTGCCTCTGTCTCTGCCTCTTTTTTGTGTGTGTTTCTCATGAATAAATAAAATCTTTAAAAAAATTCACATGTTGAAAATTTTAATAGTTAACTTTTTATTATATTACTGATATTTATATTACCAACTACAAATATTGCTTGTTTTTACACATTTGTCTTTCTGAGTGTCCCATAGTTTGGATTTTACCAATGGTATCATCATATCTCCCTATAGTCTTTATAATTCAGTAGTTGGATCTAACATATTTTTAATGCAAAAAGTTGTTAAAGTTAGATTAAGAAATTATACTCTGTAAGGAAAGTTTGTTTAAATGGTGGAAAAAGACTGGTAACTAATGGGACTTTCATATATAAATTAAGATTCTGATTATGTGAGGGGCGCCTGCCTGGCACAGTCAGTGGAGCATGCAACTCTTGATGGAGTTCTGAGTTAAAGCTCCACATTGGGTGTGGAGGTTTCTTTAAAAAAAGAAAAAGAAAAAAAGGAATTCTGATTACTGTAGAATTCTCAGAAAGAACTTATAGTATCACTCTAAAACTATTTTCCTCAAAGAATTTGCTAAACAGAAAACTTTAAAGATCTATTGTGACAGATCTCATATTAGCTTGAATCTCAAAGATGAACTTGAAAAATATAGGAAAAAAACAATAGTTTTATACTAACAGCCTTTAATTTTGTCAGTTTTTATGTTAGAATATGTTAGAATTATGTTTTACTGTTTCCTTTATTCTTAGTACATATTTTAAGCAACAAAACATTTTTCTGAATCTCGTCAAATTGCATATTCTCTTTTCGAAAATAAAGCTCAGTGAGATCCAAATAAATTGCCCTTTCACTTTGTAAAGTTAGTTATTTTCTTCCTTTTTAAGTAACTTTGAATAATTAAAAAGTCATATTTAGAATAAGTTGTACAAGAGTAAGAGCAATGAGGGTGCTTGGGTGGCTCAGTTTGTCTGCTTTGGTGTCAGGTCATGATCCCGGGGTTTAAGGATTGAGTCATGCAATCAGGCTCCCTGCGGGGCAAGGAGTCTGTTTCTCCTTTCCCTCTGCCCCTCAGCTTGTGCTCTCTCTCTCTCTTGCTCTCAATAAAATCTTTTTAAAAAAGAATAGGGGCGGGGGCTCTGCGGTTTAGCACCGCCTTTGCCCCAGGGCGTCATCCTGCAGACCCAGGATTAAGTCCCACTTGGAGCCTGCTTCTCCCTCTGCCTGTGTCTTTGCCTCTCTCTCTGTTTCTCATGAATAAATAAAAATCTTAAAAAAAAAAAAGAGTAAGGGCAATGAAATTAGGAGTAGTTTCTTCGTGGTTTTAAAAAAAAAAAAAAATAGTATTGGGACTCCTGGGTGGCTCGGCTCAGTGGTTGAGTGTCTGCCTTCGGCTCAGGTCATGATCCTGGAATTCTGGGATCAAGTCCCGCATCAGGCTCCCGGCAGTGAGCCTATATCTCCCTATGTCTCTGTCCCTCTCTGTGTGTCTCTCATGAATAAATAAATAACATCTTTAAAAATTTTTTTAATTAAAAAAAAATGTTTGAATTAGTATTATTGTCATAAACATAAAGAGACTTTTATCCAAAAAATAATTATAACTTATGGACAATAAAGTTAGATTTTATTTTTACTCCTACTCAATCTGGAAAATAATTTCATTTAAATAAATTTGTACGATTGTTCTTTCAAAGAATCTTTACAGTCTTCTCCATCTCCCTTTGCTATGTTTTTATGTTTGTCTGATTTTTTTCCCCCATAGCTCATCAGTAGGTTACTTGCAACATCCAGGATCAGAACAAGTACAGTTTCCTCGAACTACTTCACCATGCAATTCCCAGCAGCTTCAAAGCCACCAATGTGCAGGTATGAATATAACTGAGAAAAAATAATAGTAACTGAGAAAAAAAGCAGTCATTTGTAGGCATTTCTAGAACACAGTTTTCACCTTGTTATGTGCTGAGATATACCCAAGATATTTAGGATGCCTTGCAAATTCAGAGCTGACAGTTGCTGAATACTTCTTCCTTTTCTGCTTTACTACTGCCACACTGCTATCCTGTTTCTCTTCCTCAGACTCTCCTTCCTTCCCCACCTCATAAATACTGATTCTCTCTGGGATCATTTCCTTCATCTTCATGCTTTCCCTAGGTGAGGCACTCACCTCCCAGATTCCAACAACTGCTTTTTGCCAGCACCTCCCAAGAGGCTACATAGTGAACTGCCTATTGGACATCCCTACCTGGTTGTGTCAAAGGCACTTTAGATTTAATACTTCTCCCTCTTCCTGCGCCCCTCACCTCACCTCCTTTCTAGGGACCAGAACAGTTTTCAAAGTCGTCATCACCTCTCTTCTCTCCTTTTACATTCATGCTGCCACCATTCCCTCAAATCTCATGCCTTCTTTCCTTCCCCTCTGCCACCATTCTTGGTCAGTCTTTTCACATCTTATTTGCAGCAAGTATCTTGCTGATTTCATATTTCCCCCACAACCAACTTTCCTCCTCCCCAACACACACACACACACACACACACACACACACACACACACACTCTCTCTTCAAATAGTACGTTCCTGAAACAAAAGTCTCTTTAGGTCACTCCGCTGAATTGGAAAGGTACATGGATTTCCCATCCAAACTCCTAGCAAGTAAGCCTCCTATTTATACTTATATGTTCAGGTCAAACCAAACTGTGTTTTGAGAAAGTACCATGCTTTTTCATGCCAAAGATACTTGTCTTCCTGTTCCTCCCTCTGCCTGGAATGCCCATCCACCTTCTATTTGCCAAAATCCTGGTCATCCTTAACGTTTGACTCAAAAATCACCTCTTCTACAAAGGCTTCTCTAGTCCTTAAGCCACAGTTTGTTGCTTCTTTTTTCTGCTTCCGTAGTGTCTTACACAATTCTTTATCATGACACCATATTTTATTACAATGATTTCTTGACATATGTAAATCTCTGAGAAAGAGAGAAACAATTAGTGATTATCAAATAAATGACTCTTGGTGTGCATCCAGCACAGGCTGCTGTGGTTGAGGAGAGCTTTAAAATGTACCTAAGCAGTCAGCCCTCTGTGGTTTGCCTAGCCGGTCAGGCTGGCTGTATTTCTAGGGAACTGGAAACTACCATTTTGGTGGCTGTGGTGCAAAGAATCCTACCATACCTTACCCTGAAGGGATGAGTGGCATGCAACAAACCTGCCTAATACTAGTAGTACTGCAGACTAGTACACAGGAGACAGAATAGTCTGTTTATCTTTAGTATACAATTAACAAAGTGTTTGTACATGTATGTGATCACCAGAACTTTTGAAAGTTAGCCAAGGAGGTCTTTGCTGCCTTTTTCAGATGACAACATGTAATAAAAGAGGTTAAATGATTTCCCCAGAGTTACAGGACATTCAGAGTATTAAAATTACACTGATTCCTACATCCCAAACTTTTTCTTCTGAATACTTAATGCCAGTTTTAAAACTAATTTATTTTTAAAATCAAACACTTTTATAGATAATATCTCAAATATGCTACTCTCTGCTAGGTCATGTAGTAGGTAATTGGACTTTTCTGAGTAACTATGGACCTGTTATTTTTAGAATAAGTAAGATGTTTAAGCCTAGAGAGTCCTAGTTTAATTAATGCCTTTTTAAACACACAACACTTGTAACATGAAGCTCTAGGGCTTAAATCTGGATCACATATATGATAGTAAGTTTTTGTTCGGAAATGTGAAATTATTGCCATTTTCTTATTGTTTAAAGATACCCGTAGTTGGTTAAGCATACTGACTGCAGTGTCCCAACTCTGATTTTCAGCTGTGCCACCTCCGCCCCCTGGTGGAGGAATGGTGATGATGCAGCTCAATGTACCAAACAATCCACAATCTCGAGCCCACTCACCCCCGCAGTGGAAACAAAACAAATATTACTGTGATCACCAGAGAGGGCAGAAGTGTGTGGAATTTAGCAATGTAGACAATATTGTTCAGGTAAGATGCTTCTTTTGTTTATTATAATTTTTAGACTTTTCAACATTTTAGTCAAATAAGATGGACCTTACAAGGCTTGACTTTGAATTTGAAATCTCAGATTAGTAAAGAAGTTTGAAGATTCTCTATGTCCATGCTATTTCTTTCAGTAGCAAATATTATTTTTCAATTTTTGCATATTCAAAATATTTTTAATTTAAAAAATCAAGATATACTAGATCTAAAATTTGATAAAGAAAATTGAGTAGTTTTCCTACATTTTCCACATGAACTATTAGTGTAGCCAGAAGGTTACATTACAATACTCTTTATTGTAGAAGAAATACAATTAATAAATGTAAAAGCAATGGTTTAATTTAAAAATCACCATTTTGAAGTCTCGCTAAAATAATGGATCAAAATCATCAGTACATGTCAAGAACATTAGAAAAAGATTTATGGGGAATTTAAAATAGATTAAGCAGAGAACACTTGAAGGAACTGATCAATTATAAGATCTCTGAAAGAAGGTCAACTAAATATTATTTGCCTCCTAATGTGGTATAGAAGGAAGTACACAGCATCACTTACAATGTATTTTATCAAAAACACTGAGCCTAAATCTAACCAAGCCACTAAATCTAGCTATCAATTTACAGAAAATATAGGAAGGGGGGAAAAACAAACCGTGGAATATTTTACTCGGCAAATGGCCTTATTTATTTAAAAAATACATAGCATTTTGAGATGAAGGCTGAGTATTTCATAGATTAAAAATACTTAGGAGTTGTAATCAGATGCAACATGTGGATCTTCCTTGGATATTAAACACTCAAAAGACATTTTTCAGCATTGAGAGGATATTTAAATATGTTAATTATGTTAGTGTGACAATTTTTTAAAAAAATAATAGTTCCTGGGGTGCCTGGGTGGCTCAGTTGGTTGGATCTTCAACTCTTGATCTCAGGGTCGTGAGTTCAAGCTTCACGTTGGGCTCCCTGCTGGGTGTGGAGCCCACTTTAAAAAAAAAATCATAGTTCCTCCAGATAAAAATATTTTTTAAAAAGATAAAAATATTTATTTAAAAATAATTATATACTAAAATATTTGCAAGTGAAATGCTGTGATATCTGAGATTTGCTAAAAACTCTTTAGAAAAAAAAAAAACTCTTTAGAAGGGACAAAATGGGAAAACACAATCAAAGCTGTGTGATGAGTTCATGGAAGTTAATTCTGTTTTTCTGCTTTTATATACTTGAAAGTTTACAGCATTGAAAGGTTTTAAAAATATTTTTTAGTGGCACCGGGCTGGCTCATTCTGAAGGGCATCCAGCTCCTGATCTTGGGATCATGAATTCGAGCCCCACATTGGATATAGAGATTATGTAAACTAAAATAAAATCCTGAAAGAAAATATTAATAAATAAATACTTTTTAAAGATGAACTGAATAAATATTTCAATGCACATGACAAAATCATAGCAGAATATAAAGGGCAAACGTCATTCATAGGCTAGCTCATAAACTTTAAATAGCCCATGGCCATTATTCAGATGAAAATACAAAAATATTTTTTATCTATATAATTGGGAAATTTTAGGAAGACTAATAATTTGCAGAGTTATCCAGTTACAAACTCTCCTGTACATTCCTGGTGGCACTGCAAATTGATAGAACTCTTTTTGGAGGCAGTTTAACACCATTTCTGAAAATGTAGAAGGCTCATAGCAACTCAACACCAAAACCACAAACAATCCAATTAAAAATTGGGCCAAAGACTTCAATAGACATTTTTCCAAAGAGGACATACATGAAAAGATGTTCAACATCACTCATCAGGGAAATAGAAATCAAAACCACAATGAGATGTCACCTTACACCTCTCAGAATGGCAAAAATTACAAAGACCAGAAATAGCAGGTATCAGTAAGGATGTGGGGAAAAAAGGAACCCTTGTACACTGTTGGTGGGAATGCAACCTGGCACAGCCACTGTGGAAAACAGTATGGACTTTACTCAAAAAACTAAAAATAGAAATACCATGTGATTTAGTAATTCTATCGGATATTTATCTAAAGAAAATGAAAACACTAATTCAAAAAAGCAGCTCTGTATTTATTGCATCATTGTTTACAATAGCCAAGATATGGAAGCAACCTAAATGTACACTGGTAGATGAATAGATAAGGAAGGTGTGATATGTATAAACAATGGAATGTTACAACAATGGAATATTACTCAACCACAAAAAAGGATGAGATCTTGCCATCTGCAACAACATGGAGGGACTTAGAGGGCAATATGTTAGGTGAAATAAGTCAGACTGAGAAACAGATAGCATATGATTTCACTCATGTGGAAGCTAAAAACAAAACGAATAAACAAAAAACAGAATCAGACCTATAAATACATAGAATAAACTGATGATTACCAGAGGTAAGGGAGATGGGGAGGTAGACAAAATAGATGAAGGCGAGTGTGGGAGATACAGACGATACAGTAATATGGAATAAATAAGTCATGGGGTGAAAGGCTCAGCATAAGGAATATAGTCAGTGATAAGTGTAATAGCACTGTATGGTGACAGATGGTAGCTTTACTTGTGATTATAGCATAACATATAGAGAAGTTGAATCACTGTGTTGTACACCTGAAACTAATGTAACTGTCAACTGTACTCAAATTTAAAGAACATTTAATGTGGAAGGTACATAGCCTTTGATCCACAAATTTACTTCTAGAACTTTGTCCAGTAAAAACTGTGGAACAAACATTTACAAACAGTAAACAAATCTGTATACACAGATATTCTTGCCTGCTATAACATTGAAAATCTAAATATATCTTGATGTTCAACAGTGATAAACTGATTAAATAAATTACTATATCATTTAGGAAAATATCTTAAGTGTATGTACTAAAAAGAATGGGATACACCTACTTCCCAAATGGTAGTTTCTAAATACCATTCTCTGCTAAAAGCAACCAGGGTTCCTTAGTGAAAATGCTGTTGCCAGGATTCATTCAGGGAAAAGTACAAGATGATTCTGGAACATGTTGCTGAGCCAGAAAGTAATGAAGTACCTTAAAGGATGTTGGAGATGTGTCAGGGGACACAGGACCTGCCATGAATACTTTGGGAATAAAATAATTAGAAATGGATGATCACCCATTGAATAAAATCGAATCCATGAGTCCATACTGATATAAATGAATAAATGGGGGGAAAGTGAAGCTCTTCTTTACAGCAAAATGTGAACTAATAAATATAGAAAGAATGATAAAATTAGAAAATCACCACCTGGAAACCACAAGGCAAGAATCATCACCAGAGGAGAGAGGATTCTAGGAAAAGTGGCAGAGTAGGAAGCATCAAGAGTCTTTCTACCTAGAAATACTTGTACTGGCAGAAACTGTCTGATGTAAGTTTTAAGCTTTAGAATCTTTCGAAGGCTTGGAACTGCCAGGGAAAAGCTTGGGTGATAAATTGCAATTAAATTCAGTCAAATTCAGCTTTTACCCCAATAGCAGCTGCCTATCTTTTACCCCCAACCCCTGACAGGCAACTGTGCATGTTGTTCCTAGAGTAGCTTACAGGAGGAGCCAGGGTGGTCAAAAAGGACCCTGTCCTTCAAATACAAAGGATTTGTGTTATCATCCTAGGTCTCTGCTTCTGATCACAGAGGTGTAGAAAAGGGGACAGTAACCATTATTGTTCCACCTCCCCACATTATTGCAGATCTCTCTATCCCCCACACACATACACACACACTTCTGAGGGACTTAAAGGGCTAGAACCCTGTTTTTCCTCCCTTCATTTTTCTCTTTGAATCTATTTTGGGACCAGGACACACACAGTAAGGACCAGGACAAAAGCAACTGAATATATAGAGCACATGCCCAGGGAAAGGCACAAGCCAAACCCTAAGAAAACCTCAGGGGTATACTTCAGGCCAATCTTTGACACAGTGACAGCCTGCAACAGTCAATAAACAAAAACCATAACAACAACAGAATACAACAAAGCCTGGGAAGGGGGAATATCCAGTAGCCACATTGATAGATCCAAATGTCTAGTTTTCAACAGAGCCACAAGGCATGCAAAGAAATGGGACAGCATGGCCCATTCGGGGGGGGGGGGGGGGGGGGGAGTCAACATAAATTGTCCCTAAAAAAAACACCTGATGACAGATTTTCTAGACAAAGATCTTAAAACAGCTATCTTTGGGTTGCCCAAAGAACTATAGAAAGATATAGAGAAAGACAAGAAAACAATGTGTGAACAAAATGGAAATACCAATAAAGAGATAGAAAACCTAAAAAGAAGCCAGAAATATATTCTGGAGCCGAAAATATAATAACTGAAATGAAAAGTTGACAGGAGGAGTTCAGTGGCAGATGTAAACAGGCTGAAGAAAGAATCAGAGAACTTGAGGACAGGATAGTAAAAATGATCAAGTCTGAAGAAAACACAAAAAAGAATGAATAAAAGTGAACAGAGCCTAAGGGACCTGTGGGACACTAGCAAGTTGACCAACATACACATTGTGGTTGTTCCAAAAGGAGAAGAGAAAATATTTGCAGAACTAATGGTTGAAAACTTAACAAATTTGATAAAAGATATGAATAGAAACATCAAGCAGCTTGACAAACTCCAGATAAGAATTCTCAAAATAGACACACCAAGACACAATATAATCAGTTTTCAAAAAATAAAGACAATATTAAAAACAGCAGGAAAGAAACAACTTGTCCCATGTAAAAGATCTTCAAAAATATTTTCAGCAGAAAAAAATATATTTTTTTATTTGTTCATGAGAGACACAGAGAGAGGGGGGCGCAGAGACATAGGCAGAGGGAGAAGCAGGCTCCCCACAGGTGGCCTGATGCAGAACTTGATCCCAGGACCCTAGGATCACAACCTGAGCCTAAGGCAGATGCTCAACCACTGAGCCACCCAGGTGCCCCTATCAGCAGATTTCTCATCAGAAACTGGAGGTCAGGAGTGCCTGGGTGGCTCAGTCAGCTAAGCAGTTGCCTTCAGCTCAGGTTATGATCCCAGGGTCCTGGGTTTGAACCCCACCTGAGGTTCCCTTGCTTCTCCCTCTCCCTCTGCCACTCTCCTGCTCGTGCTTGCCCTCCCTCTGTCAAATAAATAAAGTCTTTTTAAAAGAAAAGAAAGAAACTGGAGGTCAGAGGCAGCAGTCCAGAGTATTCAAAGTGCTTAAGGAAAAAAAAAAAATGTTAACCAAGAATCCTGTATCTGGCAAAACTACCCTCCAAAAATGAGGTAGAAATGAAAATCCCCAGATAAAAACTGAAACCTACCCTGCAAGAAATTCTCAAAGGAGTCCTGCAGAGTGAAATAAAAGGAACACTAGATAGTAAGACAAAGCTATATGAAGAAATAAAGTTCTCATTTAAGTTAAATACATGAGCAATTATAAAAGCTAGTAGTATTTTTTTTTTAATTTTTATTTATTTATGATAGTCAGAGAGAGAGAGGGGCAGAGACATAGGCAGAGGGAGAAGCAGGCTCCATGCACCGGGAGCCCGACGTGGGATTCGATCCCGGGTCTCCAGGATCGCGCCCTGGGCCAAAGGCAGGCGCTAAACCACTGCGCCACCCAGGGATCCCTAAAAACTAGTAGTATTGTACCAAAGGTCCATAGCTCTACTTTTTACTTTCTATGTAATTTGAGAGACTAATGCACTTAAATATTTTTTAAAACATTGTCTGAAAGGTAGTGTTATAACTTTGATTTGTAACTCCAAATTTTGTTTTCTACATAATTTAAGAGACTAATGCACTTAAAAGAATTAGTAGGGGGCAGCCCGGGTGACTAGGCAGTTTAGCCCCGCCTTCAGCCCAGGGTGTGATCCTGGAGACCTGGGATCGAGTCCCACGTCAGGCTCCCTGCATGGAGCCTGCTTCTCCCTCTGCCTGTGTCTCTGCCCCTCTCTCTCTCTCTCTGTGTCCCTCATGAATAAATAAATAAAATCTTGCCCCTTTCTCTGTGGAATCACCATGGCAGCCGGGACCCTGTACACATATCCTGAAAACTAGAGGGCCTTCAAGGCTCTCATTGCTGCTCAGTAGAGCGGGGCTCAGGTCTACGTGCTCTCCGCACCACCCCACTTCCACTTTGGCTAAACCACACCCCTGAATTTCTCCGTAAATTTCCTGCCTGCAAGGTTCCAGCATTTGAAGGTGACGATGGATTCTGTGTGTTTGAGAGCAGTGCCATTGCCTACTATGTGAACAATGAGGAGCTGTGGGGAAGTACTCCAGAGGCAGCAGCCCAGGTGGTGCAGTGGGTGCTTTGCTGATAGCGACATAGTGCCCACAGCCAGTACCTGGCTGTTTCCTATCTTAGGCATCATGCACCAGAACAAGCAGGCCACAGAGAATGCAAAGGAGGAAGTAAGGCGAATTCTGGGACCCCTGGATACTCATTTGAAAACGAGGACTTTCCTGGTGGGTGAACGTGTGACACTGGCTGACATCACAGTTGTCTGCACCCTGTTGTGGCTGTATAAACAGGTCCTGGAGCCTTCTTTCTGTCAGGCCTTCCCCAGTGCCAACCACACTGGTTCCTTACCTACATTAAGCAGCCCCAGTTCCGGGCTGTTTGGGGGAGGTGAAACTCTGAGAAGATGGCCCAGTGTGATGCTAAAAAGTTTGCAGAGAACCTAAAAAGGACACCCCTCGGGAAGAGAAGCAGAAGCCCCAGGCTGAGCGGAAAGAGGAGACAAAGGCTGCTGCCCCTGCTCCTGAGGAGGAGATGGATGAATGTGAGCAGGCACTGGCTGCTGAGCCAAAGGCCAAAGACCCCTTTGCTCACCTGCCCAAGAGTACCTTTGCGTTGGACGAATTTAAGCGCAAGTACTCCAATGAGGACACTCTCACTGTGGCACCGCCGTATTTCTGGGAGCACTTTGATAAGGATGGCTGGTCCCTGTGGTATGCTGAGTACTGCTTCCCTGAGGAGCTCACCCAGACCTTTATGAGTTATAACCTCATCACTGGAATGTTCCAACGGTTGGACAAGCTAAGGAAGAATGCCTTTGCCAGTGTCATCCTCTTTGGAACCAACAACAGCAGCTCCATTTTTGGAGTCTGGGTCTTCCAAGGCCAGGAGCTTGCCATTCAGCTGATTCCAGATTGGCAGGTGGACTATGAGTCCTATACATGGCGGAAACTGGATCCTGCCAGTGAAGAGACCCAGACGCTGGTTTGAGAGTACTTTTCCTGGGAGGGGGCCTTCCAGCATGTGGGCAAAACCTTCAATCAGGGCAAGATCTTCAAGTAAACGTCTCTTGTCATCGCCTAGCTGCCTGTACCTGCCCTTCAGGGAGATGGGGGTCATTAAAGGAAACTGAACATTGAAAATTAACTAATTAATTAAAATAAAATAAATCAGTCTTAAAAAAAAAAAAAAGAATTAGTAGGGCAGCCCGGGTGGCTCAGTGGTTTGGTGCTGTCTTTGCCCCAGGGCGTGATCCTGGGGACCCGGGATTGAGTCCCACATCGGGCTCCCTGCATGGAGCCTGCTTCTCCCTCTGCCTGTGTCTCTGCCTCTGTGTGTGTGTGTGTGTGTGTGTGTCTCATGAATAAATAAAATCTTTGGGATCCCTGAGTGGTTCAGCGGTTTAGGGCCTGCCTTTGGCCCAGGGTGTGATCCTGGAGTCCCAGGATCGAGTCCCACATTGGGTTCCCTGCAGAAGCCTGCTTCTCCCTCTGCCTGTGTCTCCGCCTCTCTCTCTTTTTCATGAATAAATAAATAAAATCTTTTAAAAAAATAAAATCTTTTTAAAAAAAAGAAAAATAATTAGTAGTTTATGTTTTGGGGCACACAATGTATAAAGGTCAGCAAACAAAAGTCGTGGGGACCGAGCTATAAAGGAGCGGAGTTTTATTGAAGTTAGACTAGTATAAATTCAAATTAGAGTGTTATTACTTTAGGATGTTAGGTGTAATACCTAAGGTAAGCACCCCCCCCCCCCAACCAAAAAGAAAAAACCTAGGGAATATATACAGAAGGAAATGAGAAAGGAATTTAAACATTTTACTACAAAAACTTGAGTAAAACCAAAAGACAGTAATGCAGGAAATGTGTGGGAAAAAGCTGGAAGGCATATAGAAAACAGCAAAATGACAAAGGTAAGTCTCTGTTTATCAGTCGTTGTTTTAACTGTAAAGACAGAGATTGGCAGAATGGATAAAACCACCTGATCTAACTATGCTGTCTATAAGAGACTTACTCTAAGTCCAACGACACAAATGAATTGAAAATGAAAGAATGCAAAAAGATATTCCATGAAAATAGTAACCAGAAGAGAATAGGGGTTGTTATTGCTAACAATAAACAAAGTTAAGACTCTAGATCCAAAAAATTTTCAAGATACAGAAATTCAATACAGCAAGAAGGTATAATTGTTATAAACCTGATTATATGAACCTAATAATTGCTTACCTGATAAAAGACCATCACATAATACTTGGAAACTTTAGTGCCCCGTTCTCAATAATGGATGCCACAATCAGGCAAGAGTTAAGTGAAGAAATGGAGAATTAAACACAACTACATCCGTCTCATGTAAAGAACACTCTACCTGACAACAGCATGCATAGTCTTCCTGAGTACATGGGACATATCCCTGGGTAGACCATCTATCTATACGTTAGGCTACAAGTTCATTCTTTTTTTTTTTTTTTTTTAAGATTTTATTCCTTTATTCATGAGAGAGACAGAGAGAGGCAGAGACACAGGCAGAGGGAGAAGCAGGCTCCATGCAGGGAGCCCAACGCAGGACTCGATCCCGGGACTCCAGGATCACACCCTGAGCCGAAGGCAGGCGCTAAACCACTGAGCCACCCAGGGATCCCACTGTTAAGTTTATTCTTAACAGATTTTAAAAGGTGCATGTCAGCCAGCATTGTCCTCGAAGTTCTACCTAGAGCCATTAGACCAGAAAAAGAAATAAAAAGCATCCAAATTGCAAAGGAAGAAGTAAAATTTTCTGTTTACAGATAATATGATCTCCTCCTAAGACCCTTAGAAAAAAATAATAACCTCACAACAAAGGAACCTGGCAGACACCACCTTACCCAAGTGATGGGAAGTATACCTCACCAGGACTGTGTTGACATGTGGACCTCAGGTTCCTCTCACAGTGCAGTGAGAAGACCCCATATCCCTTCTGTAGCACTGCTTACCCAAATGTATATTATGAATTTGGGAATGAGGAAGCAGCAGCAAATTCAAATTGAGGGACATTCTGCAAAATAACTGATAATCAAAATGACCTTCAGAAACTGATCTTCAAAAAGGCCAAAGTCATGAAAGAAAAAAAAGACTAAGACTCTGTTCCAGATTTAAAAGAAAAAGGGACACCTGGGTGGCTCAGTCAGTTAAGCATCCAACTCTTGATTTCAGCTCAGGTCTTGATCTCAGGGCTATGAATTGAGTTCCAGCCCTGTACTACTTCAAAAAAGAAAGGAAAAGAAAAGATGAAAGACACGACAACTAAATGCACCTTTTGATTCTGGACTATAAAGGGAGGTTTTTTGTTTGGGTTTTTGGTTTTTTGTTGTTTTTTGGTTTTGTTTTGTTTTTTTGGTTTTGGTTTTTGGAGGTTTTTTTTTTTTGGTTTTTCAAAGGTTTTTTTGTTGTTTTGCTATAAGGTATGTTAGTAGAACAATTGGTGAAATTTGAATAAATCACAGATTACATAATATTGCTGTATTGTTAAGTGCCTGATTTGGATCCTTTTTTTTTTCTAGGACTTTTCTTAGAAACATCTTTATTTCAAATGTTCCTAAACACTCCACTGCATATATCACATTTTTTTTATATATCACATTTATATAGATTTTGACGATTTGACTCTTACTTATATAAAATGTCCTTGTTTTTAGGAAAAAGACACAAAATTATTAAGGGATGACATATTGTAAGCAACTCATTCTCAAATAGTTTGGAAAAAATCAGTATATACAATATATATAGAAAGAGGTAAAGATTTGAAAATATACAGGGAGAATTATATAAAAATATAAGAAAATAATATTTGAGAAATCTGAGAATTCTTTGTAATATATTTGGTAACTTCTTTAGGGATAAGTTGTTTAAAAATGAAATGTTAGGGGATCCCTGGGTGGCGCAGCAGTTTAGCTCCTGCCTTTGGCCCAGGGCGCGATCCTGGAGACCCAGGATCAAATCCCACATCGGGCTCCCGGTGCATGGAGCCTGCTTCTCCCTCTGCCTATGTCTCTGCTTCTCTCTCTCTCACTGTGTGCCTATCATAAATAAATAAATAAAATTTTTTAAAAAAAATGAAATGTTAGGGGCAGGCTGGGTGGCTCAGCAGTTTAGCGCCACCTTCGAAGAACAGAGCGTGATCCCGGAGACCCAGGATTGAGTCCCACGTCAGGCTCCCTGCTTGGAGCCTGCTTCTCCCTCTACCTTTGTCTCTGCCTCTCAGTCTCTCTCTGTGTCTCTCATGAATAAATAAATAAAATATCTCTTAAACAAATATGTATTATATAAACAGTTGAACATGACAAAAAGAATGTGATAAATGTGTATTTTTTCTTATGGAGAATGTTCCTATCCAGATCCAAAAGTCAAGATTCAAAAATATGATGTATAGTCTACTTCTGTTTTTGTGAAACATAGACGTATGAATGCATATACATAGAAACAGTCTGTTCCAGTGTTTATCTTTGGGAGTTGAAAATTATAAATTTTTATGTTATGATTTTTTAAAAAACAAGTACGTATTTGTAATCAAAAAAATAAGAAATTTTGTTCAAAAGTTAATTTGCAAGAAAGTGACTAAAATGCTAACCAATTTTTTTGATATGATTACAGCACAGCCCTCAACTCAGTAGTCCCATTATTTCACCAGCTCAGTCGCCAGCACCAGCTCAGCTGACCACTCTGAAAACTGTCCGTCCCTCTGGACCACCCCTTTCCATCATACCTCAGTTTTCTAGACCTTTCGTACCGGGGCAAGGTAAGTGCACGAAATTAGTCACAGCCTCAGAGGACTCTAGGGCATCCCTTCCCCTGGATGTTGGATGGAACTGTTGAATCACTGTATTGTACCTCTGAAACTCATGTAACACTGTATGTTAACTACACTGGAACTAAAATTTTTTTAAAAAATTGAAGATAAAAGACATCCCTTCCCAATCACTTTGTGATTTCTTTTGGTACTGCTTTCAGTTCTCCACAGGACTGCATTTTCATCTTCCCCTGGGCATATTTGTTTATTACCGTATGCTCTCTTAACCTTAGTGTTTCATCACTAGTTAATGATTACTATCTTAGTAATTACTTCGATTAAATAATTACTTGTGTTAGAGTTAAAATGACTTTAACTTACTAGCCTTAGACTCCGTTTCTCTATAGTAGTAATGCATGATGCTATAAATCCATAAATTTGTTTTTTATTTCTAATGTCTTTATTACAGTAGTGTATATCAAGAGTTTATTCAAAAGTGTATTCAACTTATTATTGAGGCTTCATTGAGGGCCTCATTGTGCCCGTGACATACAGAAATGAATAAGATGAAGTCCTCATCCTCACTGACCCTCTCAGTCTAGTTGGAGGAACAAATAGCAAATGGATGATTATAAAATAATATGGAAAATATTGATTTTCTTTTCTGGAATTTATCCTAAGAATAGTGCACACAACAATTTGTCCACAGAAGAGTTTGGTCTATAGCAGAAAAATGCAAAACCTAAATGTCCATTAGTAAGGATTAGATTTGGTTTATCTATATAAGGAATACTATGTAGTTATCCACAAATCATGTTTTAAAGAATTGTTAAAAGAAGAAATATTCACAGTACAGTGAATGATTTTAAAAAACAGGTTATGCAAAGAGGAGTGGGAGATACAAACTTCCAGTTATGGAATGAATAAGTCACAGGGATAGGAAGTACAGCATAGGGAATATACTCGGTGGTATTATAATAGCATTGTACACTCGTGATTGGTGTAGCATAACATATAACTTGTCTAACCACTGTGTTGTACACCTGAGACTAATGTAGCATTGTGTGTCAACTATACTCCCATTTAAAAAGGTTGGGGAGGCAGGCAGCACTTGGCTGGCTCAGTTTGTAGAGCATGTGACTCTTGATCTTGGGGTCATGAGTTTGAGCCACATGCTGGGCATAGAGATTACTTAATTTAAAAAAAATATTTTTAATTAAAGAAAAAGTTATATAGGCATTTCAAAAAAGAAGATACACAAATGTCTAGTAAATCTTTGAGAAGGTGCTCAACATCATTTATTATTCATTAGGGAAAAGAATATAAAAATCCAAATGACATATCACTTTGCCCCACTAGCATGGACATAATCAAAAAGATTAACACCACTGCATGTAGGTGAAGTTACAGAACAGTTCAAATTCTTGCACATTGGTGTAGAGGTGTAAAATCTTAAAGCCACTTTAGAAAAAGATTTTAGTTTCTTACAAAGCTGATCACTTACTTTGCAATGCAGCAAATCCACTTCTAGGTATTTACCCAAGAAAAATGAAAGCATGTCTATGCAGACTTGCACAACAACATATATATCCACCTTATTTTATTTTGATTACTGCTGTCTATAGTTCATCTCTGTATTTCAAAAGAATACTGCTCCATAGGCCTAAACTTAACTCTGACTTTCTTGCAATTGTTTTTTATGCATCTTCATGCTTCTCTGATCTCAACGTTAAGCCATCATGGCATATCTGCCCTTCAAATAGTGCTTGAGAAGGAGCAAATCTGTCCTGCCAGAGAGCTGGCCTAGCACCTTCACACTGTTGTTCATCTGAAAAGAGCTCCATGGAGTAGGGGAAGGTCTGCACCTTGCTTTTCTGTTACGAAGCTTTCAAGAGAAGGGATATATGATTCCCTGAAGTGTTTTTCTAGCACCTATGCATAGTCCCTCTCCAAATACAGAATATGCTGAATTGGGGAGCTTATGGATAAAATAAAATGAGAATTTAAGAAACATTTTTTAAGATTTATTTATTTATTTCAGAAAGGCGTCCCTTTTTTTTTAAGTTTTTTTTAAGATTTATTTTAAAAAAATAAAAATAAATAAAAAATAAATAAATAAATAAATAAAAAGATTTATTTATTCATTCATGAGAGACACAGAGAAAGAGGCAGAGACATAGGCAGAGGAAGAAGCAGGCTCCCTGCAGGGAACCTGATGCGGGACTCAATCCCAGGACCCTGGGATCTGTCTCTGCCTCTCTCTCTGTGTCTCTCATGAATAAATAAAATCTTTTTTTAAAAAAGTATTTTTCAAAAAAAGTAGTGACTTTAGAGAAGTAGAGAGCTTACTGTTTTTCCAGGATTTTTTTCTTTTCCTAAAATGTAAAGTATATTAATTTTTAATCATCATAGAAAACGTGGATTTTAGCATCTCAATTGGGTGGAATGTGTATTACAGTTATTTTGGAGGATCGCATATGGAATGTCAATGTAAATTAGGGAAGTTTCTCTCCATCCTATCCCCTGTCTACATAGTTCCCACCACTTTCCTTCCTCCATAGCCACTGTTATTTGTCCTTACACCTCTCAGAAGTTTACCCCAGCTCTTTAGGAAAACGGAAACTTTTAATTCTTTTTAAAAATATGTCAGGACCTACACTTTTTTATTCTACCAAATGTGTTTCCCCTACGCATCTTAACTCTTTTGGACATTTTAGAAAACTTTGGGAAATACTTTTATACCTGAGCAGAGAAAAATGTAAAGATGTTTTTTTATTGACTTTCAGGAGATGCCAGATATCCATTACTTGGCCAGCCTCTGCAGTACAACCCTCCTGCTGTTCTGCACGGACACATTCCAACCCAACAGGTGTAAAGCTCGCGGTCTGACGACCTAGGCTTTGTTGGCAGAACATCATACTTGTGTTGCAGAGAGTGTAGCAGGCCCTGGGTCCACCTGTTGGCGCTACACAAGGGAGACCTGTGTGCCTCAGCCAGCGAATTTATCAGTGTTGTCTGGCTGCATTGAGCCTGGGTCTGGCCCCCCTGCGAGCAGACAAGGGAGATGGTGGTGTGCTGTTTGCTTGAGCAGTCATGCTCTAGTGCTGTCCAAAAATGAGGGGTGGGGGAAGGTGTGGCTGAGGCATTAGGGCACCCTTGCTTATGCAAGTGTCTGGTCATAGTGAGGGACAGGAATGCCATTGCACAGGGGCTGGGATTGGATTTTTTTCTGTTGAAGTACAAAACCCAGACTGAGTATCTTTAGGTGTTAAGTGTTTAAACATTACAGTCACACATTTTTCAGCATTCTTAACCTTATTTTTCATCTGTTTGTGGGTCTTCAGGGTCAATCTGGCAATAGGCATGGAAATCGAGGAAGGAAACAAGCTAAAAAAGCTGCATCCACTGACCTTGGTGCAGGAGAAGCAGGTATGTCCCTGAGAGGCAATTGGATGTGGTTCTACAAACTGTTGACCAGTTCAGCAGTCTTTAAACAGAAATGGGTCCTCTGCTTCCTAAAGTCCTTCACAACATTACAGGAAGTTATGCCATCTATAATAGGGCTCTTAAAATGTGTTCTTTTAATTGTCTCATTTCAGATTTCAGAGTGCAGTAAGGTACTGGTGGATTTAGGAGGGATGCAGGGACCAAAGGGGAAAGTTCTGTGTGAAAGGAACAGATAGAATGATATTCTTTGCCTCTGTATTTGTGGAGAAAGGAAGTAGTCCGTACACCCACATAGACATAGTCTGATGAACAAATAACTGCCTTTCTGTGGCAGAGCACTTTCAATTATGTACTCCACAGCCTTGGGTGGCTACAGCAAGTGCTGTTATGTTTATTTTACAATGAGAATGGGAAGTTTGGGAAACAGCCCAAGATCACACACCTAACTAAGGGGATCTACTATACAATGCTGTATTTTCTATGTACGGTGATCAGGAAAGACTGAGGTGGGTAGTTTAGTACCAATAGCTCTATACCCCCTGCCTTAGGGATCAGTAGGAATGATTTAAAAGATGGCCGTAATTGTATTTTTGTGGGTTTGAATGGCTTCACAAAATCCCATTCATTTCTTACATCATATTTGGGCCTTTAGTATTTTCTGCCCACCATTTTGGTAACAGGGATTAGTAATTCTATACCTTTTCCATTCTAGTTGTTGGGAAGGTCTTGGAAATTACTGAACTACCAGATGGAATAACTCGCATGGAAGCAGAGAAGCTTTTTGGGGAACTCTTTAAAATTGGCGCCAAGATCCGGTGGCTCCGGGACCCTCAATCCCAGCCCCAGCTGCGTCGTCACCCACTCTGCTGTGGCAGCGGGGACAACGCCGTCAACCCTGAACGCTCTAAGCCCAGTGACTTGGCCTCCACATATACCGTCTTAGCCACATTCCCCTCCATTTCAGCTGCACAGAATGCATTGAAGAAACAAATTAACTCGGTTAACAAGTTTAAGCTGAGAACAAGCAAGAAGCACTATGACTTTCACATTCTGGAAAGGGCAAGTTCTCAGTAACAGAGCCACCCCGGACCCTTGGCCTTTATGATTCCCCTGTCCTCACCCATCTTTAATTGGCTTGGTATTTGGAGCTTCTGTTAACATGATAGAGACTCCTAGGACGTGTGGTCATGGCGTTATAGCTTTTGAAGACAGGCCAGTGATCCAGCAAAAGGGGAGAATTACACATTTCACCCCAAATGACTTTAGGAATCCACATCGGAATGATACAGAGTTAGCAGCTTTTTCTGAGGAAATGCTGTTCAAATGCCTCCTAACTTTTATAGTTATTTTGTTTTATATTTCTGAATTCTTGTATCAGATCCAAAGCTCTATTGTACAGCAAATTATTCTTCAAAGTGATTACAACCAGTTGCAACCTGTATTTCTTTTTTGCAGCCAGCACAATGTGACCCAACATAGAATTTGGGGGGAAAAGAATGCAGGAGTGGAATAACCAAGTCAAAACCATGTACTGTCTTTTTGGGGGGCTGGAGGGTGCCTAAGGAGAGCCCACAAATAGAAGATTACTCTTCCCCTGTATCTCTAAACACAAACAAGTTTCAGAAAATACAGAGCTCCCTTGTAGGGTCCTTTTCTTATTCATTCAGGTAGTATGAACATTAAGTGTAAAGTAAATTATGTTCTTAACACTTCTTAATCAAACCACTTAGATTCAAAGGGGAATAGGAATCATTTTAAGCAGGAAAATACTTCCACTTTTTTTTTTTTAAGCCTCCCTCTGATAACTAAATGCCACTAATTTGCATTCCCCTCCTTGTGGATTTTTTGTCACCTAAGGAAATGCATTTGATGAGTGCTGGAAACTTCTTAAGTGGTTTAAAATTTGTTTTCATTGTTTGCAGCGGATCACTGGACATCAAAGATTCATTGCACTTATGAACAAGGAACCTTTTTTTCAATTTCTGTGTAATTTGCAAGGCTGTACAATGTGTGCTGATGCAAGCCTTTTTCAGTTCAAGAGAATAAATGTTTACAAATATAGACCCATTTTGTCTTTTGTAAATTAAAAAACACCTTTTTAATCGGTATTGAAGACTTAACCTGTCTTAAATATTTCAATTTTAGATTTACAAAAGATGGTAGACAGTAAACACACTCATTTTATGAAAGTCCTACAAAGCATCGCTTTCTCAGTGGGAGTGATTCCTGTGGGTATGATTCACGTCATTTTGTTCTATCATAAAGTTAATACCAATCAACTAAAGACAGTTTTGAGTATAAATATACTTAAAGTCAGACAACTTTTTAAAAAAGAGAACATTATGTTTAGCTGGATGAAGAATCTGTGGTTTTAGCAGATAAATTGAGCAACCATTTGTCCAGGTTAGCTCAAATGCTTTATAGAAAGCTTTCTCTGTTTGCAAGCTGAGCACAAAGTGCTTAGGAAACCCAAAAGGTGGGAGTGTCTGCCATCTGCAACTTGCCTGGAGCCTGGTTTGCTTCCAGCCCAGAAAACAACAGGTTTTTTGCAACTCAAGAGCAACAGGTGTTACCAGACTCTGGGGCAGATGTTCACTCACTCTAAAGCTTTTGCAAAGTCCAACTTGATCTCAGGGAATCCCAGGCCTCCCCAAAAGCTGGTACATCCTGATGTTGAATATTGTACTCCTGGGAGAAGTTGGAGCTGCCTTTGAATCATGTCAAATTAAGGAGCCTTGCACAGAGGAATAAGTAAGAATGAGCACCGTGAAAGTGCCTCATTTCCACGGCCCATTGAATTTTTATTATTTTTGACTGGAGAGAGTCAAAGGAGAGGATGCACAGTTAGGGCCATCACTGCAGCAAGAATCATTACTCAGTCATACATGGGGGATGGAGACCAAAAAAACTAAAACCTTTGGGGTTATTTCAATTCTCTGAATATGTAACTTCTGCAGTAAGATTCCTGGTAAATGTAAGTGGGTTGTTGTTTTTTTTTTTTTTGATTGAGATATAATTGACATACAATGTTATATTAGTTTCAGGTATACAACATGATTTATATGTATTGCAAAATGATCACAATGTCTAGCTAATATCCATCACCTCATATAGTTATCAATTTTATTGTGTGATGAGAACTTCTTTTGAGAGAGAGAACCTGCATCCATAGGGGTCCAGCAGAAGGAGAGAGCGAATCTTAAGCAGACTCCACGCCCAGAGCAGAACCCATCACAGGGCTCAGTCTCACAACCCTGAGATCATGACTTGAACCAAAATCAAGAGCTGCTTAACTAACTGAGCCCCACACACACCCTTTATGTGTGATAACTTTTAAAACATATTCTCTTAGCTACTTTCAAATATACAATATGGTATTATTAACTGTAGTCACCATACTATACATTAAAATCTGTTTTTTCTTTCAGCCCTTGGTTTACCCTCCCCAGAGAAAATAGGTCAGAAACCAGAGCAAAGCTATTATGAAGTCAGCTCTTAGCCATCCGCCTACCACCCCTGCAATTCCCTGACAGTCACATGGGAATACTACTGAAATTGCCAACCGCCCACATTACAAAAATATGCACACATTCCCTGGGCTATATTCCTCTGTTCTTTTTGATCCTCCAGAATCTGATTTCACCTACAGAAAAATGGTGGGAAGAAGAAGCACATACAGGAAGCTTTTAAGATGTGATTTGGCCCAGACTTTAAACCTTCCTAAAGACAGCTTCAAATGTCCCACAGCCTTGGCTGTGGATTTTCCCAGAGCACTGACCATATTTAGGGACATGTAGTACTTTTACCAATAAAACAGTCCATTCTAAAAAAAAAACAGTCCATTCTTTTTTTTTTTTTTTTTTAAGATTTTATTTATTCATGAGAGATACACAAGAGAGAGAAGCAGAGACACAGGCAGAGGGAGAAGCAGGCTCCATGCAGGAGCCCGATGTGGGACTCGACCCTGGGACTCCAGGATCACACCCTGGGCTGAAGACAGGCACTAAACCACTGAGCCACCCAGGGATCCCAAAACAGGCCATTCTTAACTATGCCAATAATAGCAGCTCCAGCAGTCCTTTGGGAATGATAGAGGTCACTTTATAAGTGACCACTTTTTTTTTTTGTCCACTTTTGCTACTGTATTAGAAAAATGAGAATATGGCTTAATGTTTTTAGGCACTTGGTCCATGAAGAACATGAATATATTAGGTATGTGTTTGTGAACCTAAAGCACAAAAAGTGTTTGCCGTGGTGCCAGCAGTAATTAATAATTGTCATCTGAGCTGACAACAAAATAGGTGTCTGAACCCTCACCCAAGCTTAGCCATTGTTTTTTCCCACCAGGAAGGACCTGCAGCCTGTGACTAGTGTGGAAACACAGGCCTCAGGAGAACCACAGTGCCTGAGTGGCTTGAGAAGAGTCAAAGCCAATACATCCACAGCTACCTCAGGCAGCTGCAAAAGTTGGGTTCTCCACATGTCATCAGCAACAGAAAAACTGCAGATGTAAGATATCAGCAGAGGCTAGCCTCAGGGCTTTTGTGAGGAAGCCAGATCCCCTGTCCCATTATGAGTTGATGCTAAAAGAAACTCAGAAGCTCACATGAACACATGAAGTCTATAGGCCTTCACCAGTCCAGAAACAGGAGGTATGGTGGCACTTTTATCTACCTCATGCCTACATATACTCAGGCTGCATATGACATATTAGTTCTTTCTCCCTTTAGTGTCTACCCTTGGAATCATTTTGGCTTGATTTCACCAGCATAAGAATATTGGAAGTGTATAACGAAAGACAGTAGGAACTTCTGAATCCAAAAACTGATAAAAGTTAGTTCTTTGAAAAGGAGGGGGAAGCATTGAAATAGATAAATTAGCTACGTAATCTCCCCAGCACCGCCCCCCCCCAAAAAAAAAAAAATCCCAGACTGTTTGCTGTTTAACGAACCACCCAGAATTGTGTGCTTTGAAGGCAGACCTCAGAAAGATTGACTTGGCTCCTCTCTACCTGAAATTAGCAGCCCTCAGCTCAGGATGGGTTGGGCTGAAAGTTCCAAAGTGGTGTCATTCACATCTGAAGTCCAGGGGCTGACTCCCCAATATGATGTGATGCCTCAGTTTTCTATGTGGACACTCGAGGTATTTCACTCTCCAAGGATGCTCTGTCCACGTAGCTACTCCAACAGCATAGCCTGGGCTTACATATAGTTACCACGCTGTACGTTAGCTCTCCAGAACTTATTCATTTTACGACAGAGTTTACCCATTGCCTCCTCCCCACCCCAAGGTGCCTGGTTTCTGTAAGTATGGGTTTTTTTAGATTCTACATATAAGTGAGATTGATCATACAGTATTTGTCTTTCTTTGACATTTTATTTAACACAATCCCCTCAAGGTTCATCTATGTTGTTACAAATGGCAGAATTTCCTTCTTTTTTTTTCTTTCTTTTTTTTTTTTGTTTTTTTGTTTTTGGGTTTTTTTTAATGGCTGAATAATTAAAGGCCTCTTAAGACCTGGTCTTGGAGTCCCAGAATGTCATTTCTTTTGCATTCTACTAGCAAAACAAAGTCTTGGAGCCAGCCCACAGCAGAGGAAATAAACTCCGCCTCTTGAAGAAGGAGGTGCCAAAAAGTGTGGAGGATGAAAGATGTGGCTGCAGCCATCTTTGGAAACAATTTGCCACAAACACAAATACACAAGAAGTCCCATTGACTCTGCCTCCCAACCAAATCCTGAAGCTGACACTTTCATCTTCATTACCCCCACCCAATCCAAGCTATCGTTATCGATGTGTGAATACTGACGTGCCCTTCCTGACCAGTCTCAGCTTCCACTCTTGCTCCCATGTCCTCGCATAGCCAGAATGATCTAAAAGATAATTGCCTTGCCAAAATCCTTCGATGGCTTTCTAGTAATTTTTTTTTTAAGATTTTATTTATTTATTCATGAGAGACACAGAGAGAGAGAGAGGCAGAGACACAAGCAGGCTCCAAGCAGGGAGCCCGACCTGGGACTCAATTCCAGATCTCCAAGATCACACCCTGGGCTGAAGACGGCGCTAAACCACTGAGCCACCCAGGCCGCCTGCTTTCTAATATTAAATAGCAAATGTTTATCCTGGCTTACAGAGCTCTGATCTGCATTTTAGTCTCTGATCTTATCCCATACCACCCAGGCTGTCTGCACTTGTTCCCTCTACCTGAAATGCTTTTTCCGTGAACTCTGCCAATTCCTTTATCTCTCATATGTCATCAGCAGAGAGATCTTTATTAGCTACCCAACTGCAATCTTCTTTATCACTTTATCTCAATTTTCTACGTATCATTTACCACTATTAGGTCTTTTGTTTTTGGTCGACCATTAGAATATAAGTTCCATGAGATCAGAGATCTTGCCTATCTTGCTTGTGGCTATATTCCCAAGCACCTATTAGTTGTTCAACAAATATTTGTTGTCTGTTTAATGACAAAGAGAGGATCAGAAGAATCTTAGCTTCCAGCTGTGGTCATTTTGCTATCTTGAACTCTCCTACTAAGTGATGTCAGGAGATGGCAGGGAGCTGGAATAGAAGGATGATACACATACCGTGCTCTGCTTTCTTGGCATTTAGTTTGGTTCCTTAATGACTGAGGCTGTGGCAGTGCTGTTTGGTCACAAAAGGAAGTGGAATAAAATGTGCATATAAATCCTCTAGCTGGGTAATTTTTTTCCCCTGGGTAATCTTTTAAAATGCAGATCCTAATTCAGTAGGCCTGGGATAGGGCTTGAGTCCCACATGTCTAACAAACTGCCAAGTCGATGTTGCTGGTACTAGAACCACATGTGGAGTAGCAAAGCACTAAGTCATCCCTATTTTCAGAGAAATAATTCAAAGTACATGGCTATAACTGGGATTTGCCTAGACATCCTGAGAGGAAGAGGTTATTAATATTCTAGGTGATGAGAAAACTCATATTAGTTGAAAATCACACAACCCTGACATATCAGTAGCTTCATTAATTCCACATGTAAACAAGAAACAAGCATCTTCAACTAATGTGGAAAAAAGCCAACAAATTACTCATTTTATAGTTTGGCCCCCACAATATCACATCAGCACAAATATTTATGAGTTTTTCCTCTTTAATTGTGGTCTACATTATCCTATATTCCGCTGTCACCAAAACATCATTCTGTGTGGAGGACATCTGTCAAATTTTGACACCTTTTGAATACCCTACTTCTATATTTGGGGACATTCCGACATTACAAGTCCTTCTTCCCAAAAAGAGTGGCTAGGATGACTCAATTGCCAGCTTCCCTTTTGCTCAGAAGACCATGGCTATGATAGGACTTGTGATGAGACTCCACTAGCCACATTCACATCCAGGAGAATGGGATCAGAAAGACAACAAGAAGAGGAAGCAGGTGCTGCACAGAATTCCTTGTAGTTGTATTGTTTCTGTGTGTACTATATAAATGATCTGGTTTCATTCTTAAAATAATCCATTGAAGTCAGTATTACTAGCTACCATACTGAATAGAGCAGATACAAAACATTGCATTTCTCCATTGCAGAAAATTCTAGCAGACAATGCCATCCTAGAAAACTGAGATAAAGTCTCCTACATCCTTGGTGTCCAGTAGAATTTTACATACAGTAGACTCCATAAATATTAGCTGAAGACTGCAAATACAGTAAATATCAAGTATGGATCGTGCAGTAGAGCCTGGCTGGCTCAGTCAGTAGAGCATGTGACTCTTGATCTTGCAGTCATGAGTGTGGATCCCAAGTTGGGTGTAGAGTTTACTTGAAAGAAAGTATGAATTGTATGATTTGAGAGTATAAACTCAAAAATATGCAGAGATACAGAGTAGAATAGTCAACATGTCTTCTATCTTTGGTAGCATAGGAGAGCAGTGTAGTATCTAAAGTCCCTGCCATTTCATACCTGGGCAACTGCACCAGGTTCTGAGTGCTCTCTCCACATACCTTCCCTTATTCCCCTCACCATCTACTTTCCACTCTGCAGTCAGGGTGAACCTTTTTTTTTTTTTTTAAGATTTATTTATTTATTTTAGAACGAGAGAGAGAGAGAGAGAGAGAGACTGAGCAAGGGAGGGGCAGAGGGAGAAGGGAGAGAGAATATCAAGCAGACTCCCCCACTCAGCACAGAGCCCAACATGGAGATCAGTTCCACAACTCTGAGCCAAAATCGAGTCAGACTGTTAACCAAATGAGCCACCCAAGCCCCTCAGGGTGAAATTTTTAAAATACAAATCATATATCACTTTCCTGTTAAATACCCTTCAGTGACTCTCCACAGTCCAAAATCCCTAACTTCACCTCCTAGTCTTGCATGCTATGACCTTTGCCTACCTACCCCTCTAGGCTTACCTGACACTTGCTAGATTCCTAGTCACACTGGACTTCCTAAGCTCCTTAAACATGCCATATTGTCTCCAGAGTTCTATGCAATAATGATCTCCTGCCAGAAACTGGAAACATCTGTGGCAGAGTTCGGTTAGTTTTTCGGCAAACTGTGAGAGGATGGAGGTCTCTTCCCTGGCACGTTGCTAGATTAGATTTTCCAGTCCTCTGCACCTAGATGGCCATGTGTCTGAAATTTAGCCAACAATGTGAGCAGAAGTACATGCCTGGCTCCTAAAACCTTCTGAGAGTTTCCTTCTGTCCTTGTTAATCAGAGTAGGGCCTAGAAGCTAGCTGTTATTAGTATCACCAGAGGGCTAGATAGATAGATAGATAGATAGATAGATAGATAGATAGATAGATAGATAGATAGATAGATATGCAAAATCTCAGGTCTAACCCCAGATCTACTTGAATCAGAATCTATGTCTTTAACAAAGATTTCCAGGTGATCTGTAGACATTGAAATCTGCTTGTTGGCTGCACGTAGAGAAGCTATTGGAGATCTCTGGGGATCAGCCCCTGGACGGGAAGATTCAAGAGGGGCAGCCCTGGTGGCGCAGTGCTTTAGCGCTGCCTGCAGCCCAGGGCGTGATCCTGGAGACCCTGGATCGAGTCCTACGTCAGGCTCCCTGCATGGAGCCTGCTCCTCCCTCTCTCCCTCCCTCTCTCTCTCTCTTTCTTTCTGCGTGTCTCTATGAATAAATAGAAAATCTTAAAAAAAAAAAAAATAAAAGGAAGATTCAAGAGTTCTTGACTATATGGAGGCGGGCCCCATGCACCAACTCCCCTTTATACCTCTGATTGGCATAGTCTGTGAAGTGAATGAAAAATAAGTCTTTCTGAAATTTGAGGATTTTTTTTCCCACATGTAGCTTACCCTCTGCCTGGAACATTTATTATTGCCACCTTACCTCCACCTTCTGGCTAATTTGTGCTCACAATTCAGATCTTACCTCAAATATCATTTCTTTCAGGTAGCCTACTCTTCCTCCAGAGCTCCCAATTTCGGTACTCCAAACTAAGTCATTTCTGCCAGTATTTTTTATCTTTTTTTAAAGATTTTATTTATTCACGAGAGACAGGGAGAGAGAGAGGCAGAGGCACAGGCAGAGGGAGGAGAAGCAGGCTCCATGTGGAGAGCCCAACATAGAACTCAACCCCAGGACTCTGGGATCACAACCTGAGCCAAAGGCAGAGGTGCAACCACTGAGCCACACAGGTGTCCTCATTTCTGCCAGTATTAACCCTAATAATATCCTATACTTTCTCTTCAAAGCATTAATCACAACGGTAATTATATGCGTAATTGGCCAATTAGTTCCTTAATGTTTTTCTATCCATCAGTATGTAATTTTCAGAGCAGGAAAAATGAGTACCGCTTTTGTTTACTAACACATTCTCAAATCCTACCAGTGCCTTTCTCAATAAATATTTGTCCAGTAATTAAATAAAGAAATTATCTGGCTGAGTCAAACACTTTGAATCCTGAAAGGCACACATTTATTTTTCTTAAGCATGGTTTTGGCAGGCAGGCAGAAATAATAGCTAGCATGTGGAAAGCAGCTAATTACTATGTACCTAGCACTTGCTCAACACTTATAAAGGTACCTTCTTTATGACAATAGCCCTAAAAGAAAAGTTTCTATCTTTATCCCAGTTTATTAGTGAGGGAAATTAAGTGTGAAAGGGGTGAAGAAGTTTTCTCAAGGTCACACAGTAAATGTTGGCTGTATAAATGAACCAGGAAAGCCTGACTCGAGAGTTCATGGCCTTAACTACTTCAGTTATTGCCTTAACCCTTGCTAATATAGTGCCACTTTTTGTCTTACTCACCTTGATCTCTATGAAGCCAGAAAAGAATGCCATCCCATCTTTACTCATGAAAATGTGATTGTTGTGAGTGAAGTTCGGAATATATTCAAGAATTTCTTCTCTTTTTAAATTTATATGCATCCATAAGCCTTATCTTGTAACTAAACTATTCTCTCACTGGTCTACAGGCAAGTGATTATCCTTTGTATAATCTTTGTAATTTTTTTACAGGTTTCCCTCTTTCACTCAAGAAAAAACAAAAATAGAGATTATTTTTCCCTTTACATGTTTTTTATATAACGGCTTTGCAATATATAAGTCATACAGCCTCCTCTGGTGGTAAACAGGTACAAGCTTTTATGAACAACAAAAAAAGAGGTCCCACGGTGGGACTTTATATTTCAAGATGATAATACCAGTCCAGCTTTGATTTCTTCTTCAAACAATGGTAAAGGGCTGGCACTGAGTCATTCACCTTCTTATGATTATTGGAATATATCTGAGTGGCTAGCATTAAGAATTCCATTTGTGATGGGTTTTTACCTGTGCAAGTTGATGTAGAAATCTTTGTGGTGGGGAACCTTTGGCTTCATGATACTAACAACCCAGTTGATCCACAAAAGGCATAAGGCATTGTGGGAGATAGATTAAATAGAATTGCAGCTTTTTATCTTTTGGAGGAAAGAAGACATAAACCCAGAAACTTCAATAGCTACATCAAATAAAATGTTCACAGGAGAAAACGACTATGAGAAACTGCACTCTTCCTCCAGATGTGCCACTTTACCTTACCAATTGTCTTCAGGTTCTCAGATGGAAGCCAATCCTGAGCAGGTTGGTGAAATACCAGACAACATCGTTTGTATACTTATGCCTGTCTGATGCCAGCTGAAGATGTACAGCACGGTTGGCAAACTCAAATACTTAATACTTGATAGTGCCAGAGAGTAAATAAAAAAGCAAAGTATAGGACACCTAGGTGGCTCAGGCAGCTAAGCCTCCGACTTTTGATCTCAGCTCAGGTCTTGATCTCAGGGTCATTGAGTTCAAGCCCCATGCTTGGAGCACATGGGCTTGGAGCCCACAATGGGTGTGGAGCCTACTTTAAAAAAAATATTTTTTTAATGCAAAGCTTAAAAGTAGGAGAGGCTGTGGCAGACTAGTGTACACATGAATTTTCTCAGACCGCAGTCATTAAGAGCATCAGGAGACCAGATACAGCTCATGGGCTTCAGCACAAGTGCAGAACCAAAACCTTCAAAGCTCCCACACTGCCCAGACTCAAAGGGAGCTGGGGTCCTGTATGGGATAAATAGCTGCATGACCATGGAGGCGCCTGGGTGGCTCAGTCAGATAAGTGTCTGCCTTAAGCTCAGGTCATGATTCCGGAGTCCCAGGATCAAGTCCTATATCGGGCTCCCTGCTCAGTGGGAGTCTGCTTCTCCCTCTCTCTTTACCCCTCCCTCAGCTGATGCTCAGTCTCTCTCTCAGATAAATAAATAAACAAACAAATAAACTCTTAAATATATAGCTACAGGACCTCTATGAACAAACCTGAAGCAGGCTCTAGTGATGGTCACAGAGGAGAACTTATAGAGTTCAAGAGTTGGAAAACTAGAGAATTTATGGTCTGCCAAATGGAATAGTTCCCCATTTCGGCCCAGAACCACTGTGGATAACCCGTCTATTTTTTATGACCAGAAGCCAAATTTGCGAATTCACAGTGGGGTCAGGCATGCGGGTCAAGCTGTTATAGTGTGTGTTCTTCCAATGGTCATAGACATACCAAGTAAAACCTGACTTTCTCTTCAGTGCCTCTAGACCCAAGAACAGGCCTGCTTTCTAAGATCCCTCAAAGAAGAGCTCATTGCAATGAAACCATTCTTTTTGTATCAAAGAAGTCCGTAAATCCTTGAAGCCTAGCTCACAGGAAGTCTTTTATCTCAAGAACCCAGTGTGGTAGTGGGAAGGAAAACAACAGGATATAACTATTAATACTGTATAACCATATTTCATAATTTGCCTGCTACACATCAATAAACAAGCTTCTCTTTAAGGGTCTGAATGTAAAATGGAACTTAACTTTTCATCATTGATTGAAGTCCAAAATAAGATTGATGCCATTTCTTCCAGGAGACCATCCCTGCGCCTTCCTTCTTCTCTGCAACACCCTGTACATGGCATTTTCATTTTACCCAAACTAATGTGTTATGGTCACCCATTTATATATTAGTCTTTTCCACTGACTAGAATGTAAGCTTTTTTTTTTTTTTAAGATTTTATTTATTTGACAGAGAGAGAGAGCACAAGTAGGCAGAACGGCAGGTGGAGGGAGAGGGAGGACAGACTCCCCACTGAGTAGTAGCCTGACAGGGCTCAATCCCAGACCCTGGGATCATGACCTAAGCCAAAGGCAGATGCTTAATTGACTGAGCCACACAGACGCCCCAAGTGTAAGCTTTTTGAAGATAAATATAAGATTTTTTTAATATATAAATATATATATATTTTTTAAGATTTTATTTGTTTATTCATGAGAGACACAGAGAGAAAGAGAGAGAGAGAGAGGCAGAGACACAGGCAGAGGGAGAAGCAGGCTCCATGCAGGGAGCTCGACGTGGGACTTGTTCCTGAGATTCCAGGATCAGGCCCTGGGCCGAAGGTGATGCTAAACCACCGAGCCACCCGGGCTGCCCTTGTTTATACTTGCTACACACCCCTGTAGATGTTAGAGGTTGAGACTTCAGTCATATACTCTTGTCTCACCTCGCTTTGCATATTCCATAAGCGATAGCATCCTCCAGAACCTCAATTATCTCTCATATGTAAAGAATTCCTACCTCTAGGTTTAAGAACTGTTTTCTGAGCTCCAAACCTAATATCTGCAGACTTAATATCTCCACTTTGTGTCTCCAGCACTCCAAAAACATGTCTAATTAATCCTGAACTCACATCTTCACTCACTCCTCCCCCTCAACCTGCTCTTCCTTCAATGTTCTCCCTCTCCATAGCACCTTCTATACAATTTCTCAAGACAGAAACCCAGGATTTCTTCTGGACTCCTCCTTCCTCAAATTCTGTATCTAATAAACCAACAAAACCTCTTGGGTCTGCTTTCAACAAAACATCAAAGGTATCCACTTCTCCATTTCCTTTACACATGGACAGTAGCCTCTTAAACCAGTTTCTTCACATTTACCCATTCCACTTCCAATTTAAATTGTAGCATACTCGCATGTTAAAAACACAGGTCTTATATGTAACTCCTCTGTTTAAAATTCTTCAATGGCGGGGCACCTGGGTGACTCAGTGGTTGAGCATCTGCCTTTGGATCAGGGTGTGATTTGGAGTCCCGGGATGGAGTCCCTGCTTCTCCCTCTGCCTATGTCTCTGCCTCTATGTATCTCTCATGAATAAATAAATAAAATATTTATAATAAATTTAAATAAAATTCTTCAATGGTTTTAGAAATATATTTGCAATCTTTAACATGACTTCCAAGGCCCTGTATGATCTAATTCTTGCCTATTTTTCCAACCTTATCTGCACCAAATTCCCCTTCCTATGTTCTAGTAACACGGGACATTTCAGTTCAAGTGTACTGTTCTCACTTGCCTCAGAGGATTCACATTATTGTTTCCCCTTTTTTTTTTTAAACAAATTCCTTTTTAAAAAAGAATATTTATTTATTTATGATAGAGAGAGAGAGAGAGAGATAGAGAGAGAGAGGCAGAGACACATGAGGAGGGAGAAGCAGGCTCCATGCCGGGAGCTCGACGTGGGACTCGATCCCGGGACTCCACGATCACACCCTGAGCCAAAGGCAGGTGCCAAACTGCTGAGCCACCAGGCATCCCCCCTGTTTTCTCTATCTTGATTAGTCTTCTCCTTCACCTGGTTAGGTTTTTCTCCCTGATGTGTCATTTTTTTCTTAACTCTGCTCTCCATGTTTGGTCACATCATCACACACTTCTGAAGCACTTAGAATCTCCCCTTTTGTGACATTCATCCTCACATACAATCACTTGTTCAATGTCTGCCTTCTTCTTTAGATTGTGCAGTCACAAAGGCAGGGCCCTTGTCTGACTGCCTCACTTTACCCATGCCAATTATGTATGTCTAGCTCCTAGTAGATGAGCAATAAATATTTGATAAATGAATTAAAGGCTATGAATGGTTCTTACATTGTTTAAGTCTAACATTAGAAATAAAGACATCACTCTACTGAAAGAATTTATAGGTAAACTGAATTTTAAGAAATCCATTTAAAGTTGATATACAAGAGGCCTGATTAGAAAAAGGTAAATATAAATTGGATTGCAAGCTGTTAACTGTTTTTAGGTAAAATATTTAGAGGAAAGAGGTGTTTTGGGCAGCCCAGGGCGTGATCCTGGAGACTGGGATCCTGGAGACCTTGCATGGAGCCTGCTTCTCCCTCTGGCTGTGTCTCTGCCTCTCTCTCTCTCTGTGTCTCTCATGAATAAATAAATAAAATCTTAAAAAAAAAAAAAGAGGTGGGGATCCCTGGGTGGCGCAGAGGTTTGGCTCCTGCCTTTGGCCCAGGGCGCGATCCTGGAGACCCGGGATCAAATCCCACATCGGGCTCCCGGTGCATGGAGCCTGCTTCTCCCTCTGCCTGTGTCTTTGCCTCTCTCTCTCTCTCTGTGACTATCATAAATAAATAAATTAAAAAAAAAAAAAGAGGTGTTTTCAGATGTAGCACCTTAATTCTGCAAAGATTGTCAAATGATTGTACCGCCGAGGGGGCAATTCAATCGATGTAGGATGTATAATATAATAATCTATGCAACTTAAAAAAATATAAACCTTAGCTAATAGTTCTTAGAGGCTGTAATTCCAGAACGTATTAAATATGGATCAGTTTTCGTTTTATATTTTTAATTTTTTTTAAATGATTTCATTTTTAAGTAATCTCTATGCACAATATGGGGCTGGAACTCACACCCCAAGATCAAGAGTCACGTGCTCCACCGACTTAGCCAGCCTGAGCTCCGGGTCAGTTATTTTAATGGCAACTAACCACGAAATGCCATATCTCGATTAGAGGACATTCTCATATGAAATTGTAAACAAAAGCATTACCTGACCTCCTCTTTTGTATTACCATGGAAAATGAATCGTTATTGTCTGTCTCTTTTTTTTTTTTTTTTAAGATTTTATTTATTTATTCATGAGAGACACAGAGAGAGGCAGAGACCCAGGCAGAGGGAGAAGCAGGCTCCCTGCAGGGAGCCCGACGTGGGACTGGATCCCGGGACTCCAGGGTCGCACCCTGGGCCAAAGGCAGGCGCTAAGCCGCTGAGCCACCCAGGGATCCCGATTATTCTGTTTCCAAGTTACTTTGGGAAGTAGCTGTGGCAACAGCGTAGCCAGTGTTTTGAGGTTCCGGACCGAGGCCTAGCGGACAACTAGTGAATTGCCGGGGCCCTGCAGTCTCCCTCCAGCCGCCCTGGGGTCAGGGGCTGTCTGGTACCACGGAAGGGGGCTGCGGTGGTTTTCACCCTCTCTTCCCCTAAGTTGGGCTGACAAGTTCAGCAGAATCAAAGCCCACTTCGTTCCATACAGAGAAACACCCCCTATCGCACAACGGCCACTAATCATTAAAAAAAGAATTACATCGTCCACAATTAGGGCTCTCCTCGGGGCGGAGCGGGGACGACTTCCTCCATATGTAAGGTGTCCAAGAGCATCTCCTCCACCAGGAGCACCGCGTCCGCTCCCCTCCTCTACGACTTGAGAAAAGGCGCTCACTGCCGCCCCCTTCAGCCGTTCCCTCGGAAACCACAGTCACATCTTCCACGCCAGGGGAAAAGCGAGCCTGGGAAGACTACCACTCCCGTCATGCCTCACGCGTCGCGCCGCCGACGCGCCGTAGCGGCGAGTCATCTTTCCCACCGGCTTTTTCCGCTTCCGGAACGGCGGGGTCTGAGGCCCAGCGGCTGCGCGCACGCCCCAACGTGCCAACGAGACAAGGCTCTGGGGCGTGGCGCCGACGGCGACGTGTTGCGTCACGGGACGCAGGGAGCGCCCGGCCCGCGCGCTTGCGCGCACCCCGAGGGGCTGCTGACTGGATTGCGAGCCTGCGCGGAGGCGGGGGGCCGGCCGCTGGGGCTGCGGGGGCCGCGGGGCCGACGAAGGGGAGGGCGGGGCCGCTTCGGGACCGCGGCGACGACACTCGGAGCGAGCGCCTGGGCCCGAGGAGAGCGATGTTGTGGTTCCAGGGCGCCATTCCGGCCGCCATCGCGTCGGCCAAGAGGAGCGGCGCGGTCTTCGTGGTCTTCGTGGCAGGTGAAGGGGGCGGGGGCCCGAGTTGTGGCCGGACGCCCCTCCGGCCTCGCTCCCATCCCAGGGCGCCCCTGCCCTTGCTCGGCGCTCCGACAGACCCGGGCCGCCGTCGCCGGCCTCCCAGCGCCTCCGTCGTCCGTCGGGGGCTCGCCGGGCCCGGCCGGGCCCCCGGCGCCCGCTTCTCCCCTCACCCCGGCCTGAGGCGCCGTCCCCGCCTCGCCCCCGGAGCGCGCGGAGCCCCGCCCACCGCCCTGGCGGAGCCCGGGGCCCGCGGCCGCGTCCCGCAGGCCCCGCCCCCCCCGCCCGCCGCGCTGCGGGGCGCCCCGCACGGGGTGGGCGCAGGGACCCAGCAGCGCCTGCTCGGCGCCCGGGTCACCCCTCTGTCCCCCCGGACGCGCTCCGCGACGCTTGAACGCGGGTGTAGCCTGAGTGTTTAGGTGCGGGTAGAGACAGGTCGTTCTGCAGACGGTTGGGTTCGTAATTAGTTGTGGACTGTCAGGAAGAAAGCTGTGTCATCGGTAAGCCACAAAGAGAAGCCACCTGATGTTCACGGCTGCTGGCGGTCGCACGTTCCTGAAACGCAAACTTTTGAGCTTTATATAGGTTGGATTTTTCTTTTTTCTTTCTTCTTTTTTTTTTTTTTTTAAATAATAATGAGAGGGGGCAGAGAATCTAAGGTGGAATATTTGCCGAGTCGCAACTTGATTTTTGTGCCGTTTGTTGAGAAGAAGTCGACGTTGAGTCCTTGGTTCGTTTTTGTCGTCTGCCAGGCCTGGTATCTGTAGTTTCCAGAGCGTGAGCTAACTCGTTTATCCTGTGTTAGCTCTGGTTTGTTTTGCTCCGTCTTTTATTACTGCCCTGTTTTATGACAGAAATCTTCGGGATTTACAGTTAAAACCTATGCCTGTGTGGTTTTGCTGATTCTCATGACATGAATCAAATTCGCGCTTGTGACTTATGTTACTTTGCGGAGTATTATTATTATTTTTTTTTAGGATTTTATTTAATTATTCATGAGAGAGCCACAGAGAGAGGCAGAGACACAGGCGGAGGGAGAAGCAGGCTCCATGCAGGGAGCCCGAGGCGGGACTCGATACCGGGTCTCCAGGATCATGCCCTGGGCCGAAGGCGGGCGCTAAACCGCTGAGCTACTCAGGGCGTCCCCGCGATGTATTATTTCAACTATTTGTGTTTAATAACGGTGCACTTATTAACTTACGACTCTCGAGAGTCCAGATAACAGCTCTGTAACTTTGTGCACTGCAGCGAAGAACAAATGCTAAAATAGGAGTTTCGCTTAACCTCAGATTTGAAATTGATGATTGAGTCCTACCAAATTTTTAGTTCAGTGTTGTTAATTAGAAGAGCAGTTTGATCCTCCTATGCTGTTTTAGAGTTGAATTTCGCATACATAACTGCTGTAATCCTGTAAGGAAAAAAAAAAAGTGGGATTAAAAAAGGGTTAAAAAGGAAAGGAAAATTAAATGATAACTCTGCTTATTGAGAGTATGGTAATAGTTTTATGGCACTTTAGATGTTTTTCAAATAAATTTCAGTTGATTCCTGTGGTAAGTAGAACAGGTTTTATTACACCCATTTTATAGCTGAGGAAATTTACGTCCACAGTGGTTAAGTGACATGCATTAGGGTCACAAAAAGTATTTCCATCTTGTCTTGACAATTTTTTTTTTTTTAGCAGCTTCAAGGTGTCTTTTTTGTTTTTGAGAAAAACAGGGCAACTGTAGACTTCATATATTAATGAAATTGGTGTAGAAATCAGGAAATCTAGGATGATAGAAGTCTTTTTTTTTTTTTTTTTTTTACTTATTTATTTATTTACTTTAGAAAGTGAGGAGAACAGAGGAAGAGAAATCCTCAAGCTGACTCTCTGCTGAGCCCGGAGCTCAACACAGGGCTTGATCCGAGGACTGTGAGATCATGACCTGAGCTGAAATCCAGAGTCAGACAGTTAACTGATTGAACCACCAGGTGCCCCTATGGTAGTCGTTTTTTAAACGAAAAACACAATTGATGGTGTCTCAGTGTTCCTAGAAGGCACTTTTAGGCTAAATAGTTAATTAGAAATAAATGTTAGATTTAATTAACCAACATTTGGAAACAGTAGTGCTGATTATTTGTGTAGCAAAATAAAGTTGGAGGTCTTTGGGGCTCTGTGTGTGTATATATACATTCTTCAGTTAACCCTTTACTGATGAGCACCTATTAGATGCTTGTAGAATATCATTGACTCAGTTGAATGTTGGAAGACTAAGCAGTGTGTCAAAGGAATTTGTCCTTTGACCTGTTCAAAATACCGTTGGCTTTTCTAGAGTTCTAGGAAGTTAATCTCCAACACTAGGTAGGATTAGTTTCATGCCAGGAATATGTAGACAGCGGGGTCTTGAAACTGCAATGCTTAACATGTTGCGTAGACCTTTGTTCATATCCAGAACTCATGATTTTCTGGTATGGGATACCTCAACAATAATAAACTAACTCAGTAGGAAATTAAAAAAATATCTTTCAGGTGAGATGAAGTCATCTTAGGGGTCTATTTTGGTTCATATAACCCCTCAAGTGGGAAGCACTTTAGGCAAGTTGTTTAGTGAAATTTTCGTGCATGAATTAAAATTGTAGTATTGAAACTGGAGAGATTACTATTAGTTCAGACAAGAATTTAACAAGTATTTTCAAAGTATTATGATTACGTAAATTGAATTAAAACTGAAGTTTGTTTGTTTTTTTTTTTAAAGATTTTATTTATTCATGAGAGAGAGGCAGAGACACAGGCAGAGGGACTGTGGGATCCTGGATCAGGCCCTGGGCTGAAGGCAGGCGCTAAACCACTGAGCCACCCAGGGATCCCCTAAAAACTGAAGATTTTTATTCTATTCATGGGAAGGTAGAATATCTGACAGGGAAACTGAAACAAAGGTGTCAATTCACAGACTTGTGTTGCTAGTGGGCTAAAATTTTTTTTTTTTAATTTATTTTTATTATTTTATTTTATTTTATTTTATTTTTTCTTTTTTTTTAAAGATTTATTTACTTAGGAGAGACACACTGAGAGAGAGAGGCAGAGACACACAGGCAGAGGGAGAAGCAGGCACCATGCTGGGAGCCCGACGCGGGACTCGATCCTGGGTCTCTAGGATCACACCCTGGGCTGAAGGCGGACGCCCAACTGCTGAGCCACCCAGGCGTCTCTGGGCTAAAATTTTCATGACAAAAAAAAAAAAATTCATGACAGACACTATTTACTGCCTTTTTTGGTTCATACAGACCACAAAAGCTTTTAGATTTTTGGCTAGTTGACCTTTTCTGGGTTGGAATTCCTGGCTCTACTAGGGTCTGCAACTCTTTGCTTCTGAGTTTGTATTCTTTTTTTGTTTCTTTTTAAGTTTTAATATCTACACCCTATGTGGGGTCAGACTCGGAACCCTGAGATCAAGAGTCTCATGCTCTTATCGGGTGAGCCAGCCAGGAACCCTTGATTGGTCTTTTTAAGTGTCTTTAACTTTGGATATTGCTGATACTACCGAGGAAGGACACATTTTCTTTCTTTTTATTTTTTTTAAATATTTTATTTATTCATGAGACAGAGAGAGAGGCAGAGACACAGGCAGAGGGAGAAGCAGGCTCTCTGCAGGGAGCCTGATGTGGGACTTGATCCCGTGACTCCAGGATCACGACCTGACCTGAAGGCAGACGTTTAACCGCTGAGTCACCCAGGCATCTCTGGACACAACAGTTTCTGCTAAAATTTTAGGCCTATCTAACTCCATAGCATAGTTCATATACTGATTAATAAGAAGCTAAAGATACTGAAGTTGGCAGTTAATCTTACTCTGTAGAGTTAAGAAAGGTCTCAGTGGATTAAGTAATTCTGTTCAACCTTGTATCTCTGTTGGTCAAGCTGCTATTGCTGCCATTAGAGTGAATTATGGACACACACTGCTAATGGGGATGTGATATTTGGGAACCTCTCCACATGGTACAACATAGTAAAAAGTACCAACTTCAGAAGTAGGAGATCTGTACTTCAAGCTGCCACTTGACAGCCCCACTTAGATGCCTCATAGGATTCTCAAGTGTGAAAATGTATTTACTCTGAATTTGTTTTTTTCTCCCACCAGTGTTGTACATTTAGTAAATGGCACGACTTTTACATCCAGGTGGATAAATCCGAAGTGTGGAATTCATCTTTGTCTCTCAACCCTTTTGTCTTCTCTTGTCTTGTGTTCCCTGTTCATGACATTCCTAGTCACAGGCCTTTTCCTACACATAAAGTCCTGCTTAGTGAACTGTTCTGGCTCTTGACGTGGCTCAGCTTTTTCATCCTTTAGGTCTTACCTTAAATGTTGCCCTAGAGAAGCCTTCCCTGGCTGATCTAAAAAAGGTCTCATTATTTTCTCTCCTAGATTTGTTCTTTTTTCCACAGTGTTTATTACTATAATTATTTATAACTGTTTACTAAACAAGTAATTTTTTGTACCTTTATATTCTTAAGCTCCACTGAGGGCAATGTCTCATTTGTTTCACACTTAGCTTGCAGCCTAATGCCTAGGACTAAGTAGTAAATGTGGAATAAAATAGTGAATGCATGGAAAAAATGAATAAAAAAAGGTGTCTCATGCTTCACAGCTTTCTCTAAAACGTGTTTATAGTAAGAATGTTCCCATATAGTTATTTTCCAGGTTGATAATTTTGTCATTTAATTGGAATTTTACATTTCACCCTATAGTGTTTGATGATATACCCAGAATAATGTCACCGCAAATGATAGTTTTTCCCATTTGCTTCCTCAACATCTGGGAGTTTGTTAATGGGCATTCTTTTTGGTCCTGGTCTGTGGATTCATTCTAGTCCCTGTTCACTTTTCCATGGCCAGATTTGTCAAGCTCCTATTCCTGGATCTCATCTCACATAGAAAATATACTCAAGTGTTCAGCATTAGTCAATTATTGTAGATATGCCAAGATATTTATACCAGAGATTTAGCTTTTTTTAAAAAAAAGGATTTTAGGGGCAGCCCCGGTGGCACAGCGGTTTAGCGCCGCCTGCAGCCCAGGGTGTGATCCTGGAGACCCGGAATCGAGTCCCACATCAGGCTCCTTGCATGGAGCCTGCTTCTCCCTCTGCCTGTGTCTCTGCCTGCCTCTCTCTCTCTCTCTCTCTCTCTCTCTGTGTGTGTTTCTCATGAATAAATAAATAAATCTTTAAAAAAAACATTAAAAAAAAAAGGATTTTATTTATTCATGAAAGAAACAGGCAGAGACATAGGCAGAGGAAGAAGTAAGCTCCCTGCGGAGAGCGCAGTACAGGACTTGATCCCAGGACCCCAGGATCACAACCTGAGCTGAAGACAGCTGCTCAACTACTGAGCCACCCAGGTGCCCCAAGAGTTTAGCTTTCATTCCAGAAAATACTTGCTCTCGTGGAGCCTGTATTGTATCGTGGAGCCTGGTTGAAGGAGACAGACAGTAAACATAGTAAGTTAAGCACATAGTCTACCAGAAGGTCGTAAGTATTACAAGGAAAGAAAGGAAATTAGGGAATTTTGGGACTGTCTAGAGGCTGTTATTTTATATGTGTGTATGTGTGTGTATATATATATATAATATTTATAATATATATAGGATTTGAGCTCACAACCCCAAGATCGAGATCCTCTACTGACTTAGCCAGCCAGCTGCCCCTAAAGACTGTCATTTTAAGGTAGGGAATAGGGAAAGCTTTATTGAAAAGATAATATTTTAATAATGATTTAAGGGAGTTAAGTGTTAACCATGTAAAAATCTGAGGGGAGACCATTCCAGGCTGAGGAAACAACTAGCACAAAGACCTTAAAGTGAGTGTCTTTGTGTTAGCAGAATATGAAAGAAGGGAAAGAGGAAATGAGGCCAGAGATGTAACTGGAAGCGTGAGGCTATTCGAAGAGACTTTGGCTTTTACTATGAGGGAAATTGGGAGCCATTGTAGGATTTTGAGCGGAGGATTGATGTGATACAACTTTTTGATGAAAATTGCTGTGTTAAGAATAGCCTGAGCAGCTCTGCCACATCTGCTGCATTCAGATGTCAGGCTGGTGACATGCCAGAAAATGTCGACCTCACTATGAAGAGATGCACAGTTATTATGAAAGACCTCAGAGGAACCCTTTGAAGGAATTTCAGTCACATCAGTGTAGAACTCCGTCTCCTTGGAGAGAAAAAGAAGAGGCTCCAAGTTGACAAATGATGGGGAACTAGAACTTGCCCCTATTTGCACTACCTGTAGTTAACGTACAGTACGTACATGATGGGGATGGTTCCTGGCTGGCTCAGTCAAGTAGAGTATGTGACTTTTGACCTGGGGTTGTGAGTTTGAGCCCCATGATGGATGTAGAGATTACTTTAAAAAAAAAAAAAAAAAAAGCTCAAGGGACCTACACTCGGCTTCCATTACAAGGTGAGGTCTGCGTATGCTCACTTCCCATCAACATTTATTCAGAAGAATGGTTCTCTTGTTCAAATCTGAATTTCTTGAGTGAAAAACACCTGCAGGGTTCAGATGAGGCCCAGTGTTGCTTATTCAGTATCTCAAGCCCAGAAAAATGAGTTAATTCTTGAAGGAAGTGACATTGGACTTGTATCAAAGTCAGCTGCTTTGATTTAGCAAGCCACACATTTAAAAACAAAGATATCAGAAAATTTTTGGATAGTTATCTATGTTTCTGAAAAAGGAACAGTTCAGCAGGCTGAGGAATAAGATCTAAGTTGTCCAGCTACAACAACAGCTAGATAGCTGCTGGATGATTTTTCAGATCTATTTGTGGTATTTTAAAGATACAATAAAAGCTGTCTTTTTTAAAAAAAAAAAAAAGCTGTCTTGATGGGGGTGGGGTGGAGAATAGATGGAGCTAGGGAGACCATTTGAGGGTGGATTAAATTGGGAAAGGGGGCTGCAAATGAGAAGAAAACAGTTTATGGAAGAGTAGATACAGAATTATCTCATTTTTGTGAAACAAAAAAAGTGTGACCTGAGAACTTTTTTAGACTGTAAATTGGCAGAGGTGGTTCACCCTTGAGAAAGCACTTAGCTCTGCTAAACCTCAGAAATATTTTTCATTGACCTACTTGGGTAAGGTTCCTTCTGCCCACCACTAAGTGGTTATGTCAATGTCTAGATATTATAAGGCTAGAAAGGAAGCAACCTCTTGATGGGTATAACTTTTAAAACATTTTGTGGGGCAGCCCGGGTGGCTCAGCAGTTTAGTGCTGCCTTCGGCCCAGGGTATGATCCTGGAGACCTAGGATCGAGTCCCAGGTTGGGCTCCCTGTGTGGATCCTGCTTCTCCCTCAGCCTGTGTCTCTGCCTCTCTCTCTCTTTCTCTCTCATGAAAAAATAAATAAAATCTTAAAAAATTTTTTGTCATTGAAGTATGATATACAGTATATTAAGTGAAAAATATTAAGTGAGCAGCTCAGTGAACTTTTATATATTAACACACTGGTATAACTCTCATCCAGATAAGATAGAAATATTTCCAGCACCCCCAAAAGCCTCCTTCATGCTTTTTTCCAATCAGTAGCACCTTCACCCAACTAGTCACTGTGTTGAATTCTATCACCATGGATGAATTTTGGATCAATGTAACTTTTTTTTTAAGATTTATTTATTTGTTTTACAGAAAGAGTGTGTGCACGTGCACGAGCAGAGGGAGAAGAAGAGAGAAGCAGACTCCCACTGAGTGTGGAGCCCACAGTAGGGTCTCAGTCTCACAGCCCTGAGATCCTGACCTGAGCGAAAATCAAGAGTGGATGCTTAGGGACACCTAGGTGGCTCAGTGGTTAAGTGTCTGCCTTTGGCTCAGGTCATGATCCCAGAGTCCTGGGATCAAGTCCCACATCAGGCTCCCTGCATAGAGCCTGCTTCTCCCTCTGCCTGTGTCTCTGCCTCTCTCTGTATGTTTTTCATGAATAAATAAATAAAATCTTAAAAAAAAAAAAAAAGGATGCTTAACCAACTAAGCCACCCGGATGCCCGTGGATCAGCATAACTTTTATAATTAGCATGCCTCCTATTCTAAAAGGCAAGTCCCAAACTGCAATCAGAATTGCACCTGCTTTTGTCTACCTTGGAGGAATTCTGGAGAGTGATGTTGTGGTGTGGAGAAATTGAACTCAGCAGAAAAGTGCTACATAAAGGAAGTGTGTTATGCGCTTATTTTCTAAAATCACATCTACAGGAGTGCCTGAGTGGCTCAGTTGTTGGGGATCTGCCTTTGGCTTAGGTCATGATCCTGGGGTCCCAGAATTGAGCCTGTCTTGGGCTTCCTGTTGAGCAGGGAGCCTGCCTCTCCCTCTCCTCCCCACTTTTTTAAAAAAAATCTTTTAAAAAATAAAATAAAATTATGTGCACAAAATGCAAAATAGCCAATGTAAATTTCTACTATGACTTCTAATTATTTTGATACTATTTACTTCATAATTTGGATGCCTTTTTTAAGAAAATTGTAAAGTCTAGACAGCTTCATTCTTTTTCATTACATCTTCATTACTGTTTTTTTGTTTTTGTTTTTGTTTGTTTTAGCATCCTGAGCTGTTTTTCATGACTTTTTATCATGTTAACAGTGCATATCGTCAAACTTTGCATTTTATGGGAAATTTTTTAATTTGGTAGAAAATAGTGTTTGTTGAAATTCTATATTCTGAGTGAAAAGAATCAGCAGATACTGGCCTTATAAGTATCCTTGAAATGTTTTACAGGTGATGATGAGCAGTCTACACAGATGGCTGCAAGTTGGGAAGATGAGAAGGTGACAGAAGCATCCTCAGACAGTTTTGTTGCTATTAAAATCGATACCAAAAGGTTTGCTTATATAGATGTTAATTTTTAAAGTATTATGACCATTGTCTTTTGTTGTGCTTGATGGTGATACTCTTAAGACTGTAAGAATGTTGATTTTTCTCTAAGGCATTATCAGAGACTTTAAGTTCTGATTGCCATTTTCCAAATAATACATTATGGTATCTTGCTGAAAAACTTTTGTTCTCCTGGTGCACCAACCAACAATGTGACGTGCACAAGTAATGCAAAAGAACTGTGATCCTCAGCATCTAAGAACTTGGAATTAACTGTAAATTGTATATCAATTATCTCTGAAAGGTTGACTATTCTTTTGGATCCTATTTTTGGGAATGAAGTTGTTTAGTTAAATGGGCATAAGGACTTTTTTAGGTCCCTCACAGTACATTCTTGTTTATTTTCCTCCCCTTTTTTACAAAAGTGGTAGCATTTTGACATACTTTTTTGTATCGTTTTTATAATTGCATAATTAGTTTTTACTGGTGGATATTTAGGTTTGGAATCATTTGTTATTACAAGGTACTGCACAAGTAAATCATAAGCATTAATATCTTGTTACAAGTTAAGATATTGTATTCAAGTGTACTTGCTACTGAGGAAGCAACATGGCAGATACTAACTTGATTTTTAGTCACTAGATTCAGCAACTAGTTTGTGGGTTGCAAGAGCAAGTAGCTCTTTAATCTAAAAATTATTTTTAAAAAAAATGTCTGTAAAATAAGAATTGGATTTTTCTCCTTGCAACAGATGACTATGAAAGGAACTGGTCCTTTCAGAAAAATACTTTTAATTGGTACAGTAAATTTTTATAAAAACAACTGAGTATTTGGGAAGCATTTGGATGCATCTAGTGATTTTCTGTTTGATTTTGTTTTACAGTGAAGCCTGCCTACAATTTTCACAAATCTGTATCCTTTCAATGAAGAATTGGTTTGATACATATTTTGCCTGAGGATTTCCCTTTTTTTTTTTTTTTTTTTTATTTGGTTAATTCATGATTTCAAAATTGTTCATTTAGGAACTCATGCATTCTTGTTTATGGAAACCATACTACTATGTGTCCTTTGAGATAATACATTGTAGCAAAGGGGATCTATGGGGAGTTTTTTTTAATGTCAGTATCTGGAAAGCAATATGTAGCAGTTTGGTTGGAATGTTAGAAGCTGTCTAGAGGTAAAATAAGATGTAAAAGTTAAAATAGGGGAGAATGTAGTGGATGTTCTCAGATATATAACACAAATAAATCATAAATCAGTTTACCTATCACATGCATGACAAGCATACTGATATGGCAGTTGAAATTATTTGGTAAACATGTTAGCTGATAACATTGTAAAATTCACAGAGATTTGCTTTGTTATCAATAGTATTTCATAAAATTATCCCCTTGTTTTTCATGAATCGTTAGACTTAATTAAGTTGTACAGATCCCGTAGTGTGTGTTCCATCCAGTTTCTTTATTGGAGACAGTGGAATTCCCTTGGAAGTGATAGCAGGAAGTATTTCTGCAGATGAACTTGTTACCAGAATTCACAAAGTCCGGCAGGTAAGAAGGAACAGAATTTCTTTGTTATAAATGTGGGAAAATGATACGTCAGAAACTTGACATTGGAATATTTTTGGAGCTACTTTGTATAATCAGAAACCTGTCATGCCATTTAACTTAAAAGGTGGCAAGTACTGTCTTCCTGGGTTGGTTTGGAAAATAGCATTGTGAAGTTATAAGTACCTGTACCTAATGAGTGACTTCTTACTCTCCATCTCTCCTCCCTCACTCAACTGTTAATACACATCACTGTTACTTTGTTGCAAGAGAGAGATTGCATATTAAAAGTTCCAAACTGTATTGCTTGGCACATTTTGAGGAACTTAATCAATTTCTCATTAGCATCCTCTTTGGGCAGATGGCTAAGATAGCTTGAAACTCTTTTTCCTTGAATTCTAATTTGAAGGAAAAATCAGTGTGCTTTTTTTCATGCTCTTGTCACATTGTAGTTGAGTTCCACAGTGTGATTATTCCATGTTTAGGATTAAATAGTTTAGGATCATCTACTTAGAAAGTTTGGTACTTTTCCCTTCTACAGAGACAGTTGACTTACTTATAGTTTGGCCTCATCTGCCTGGAGGTTTAGAGGCTTACCTGTTCATTAAATTCCAGTGTGTTTTCTCCCTAGATGCACTCATTAAAAGGTGAAACATCGGTGGCAAATGGCAGCCAATTAGAAAGTTCAGTCTCTACTCCACCCACCTCATGTGAACCTAACAACACTTCTGAAAACTCTCAGTCCAGAAATGTGGGGCTTTGTGAGACACCACCCACTTCTGAAACAAAGTCAGATTCTGCAACAGGTAATTTTTAGTGAACCCTTTTGGATACAGATAAAAGTAGCCCTTCACTTTGTTTTAAAGGCCAGGGATTAATATCCTTAAAAATAAAAATATTGTGTTTCTCCTCTGTCACATTAATTTAACTTAAAATTTAAGGGTTGCCTTAAATACAGGTGTTGGTCATATAGTGGCAGAAAAGGATAAAGTCAGTGAATATGCCTTTCAAATCCAAATAGGCAACAGTCCCGAATAGTTGATTTGTAATTTCTTTTTACTGTGCTGTAGTTCAGGAACTGTCATTATGACACTTAGTAATTTTATAATTATCTTTTCAGCCAAAGGATTTTGAAAGGTTCACATGAACTAATGTATTTAGAATTGTTTTTATAACCTATAAGATACTATACACATTTAAAAAATAGTATTTGCGAAAAGAAATAGTATTTGCATTTTTAGATATTAGAATTAAAAGGTAATTGTACAATAGAGCTTGTGGAAATCAGAGATGTGACTGCAGAAGGGTTGATAGAAAAAGACAAAAGAAAAGTTATACTGTATGTTAGGGATTGTGTTCAGAGTTGCATGGTGTGATACGTCTTTGTATTGGGCATCAGAGAGTGAGATAAATCAAGAGATTAGTAGATTAGTATCCTAAAAGATAATCCTACTCTAGCATCCCAGATAGATAATTATCAAGCCTCTATTTAATGACAGGAAACTCATTATGTTGAAAGGAAGCCTATTATCAAAACCCTAGTTTTTAGAAAAATTCTTCTCCATGTTGAGATGAAATTTGATGCCCTATAACTTCTCATTAACTTTAGAGCTATTATGAAGTTACATATAACAGGTTTTGAATATTTGAGGAATAACTGCCAGGTCCCCTCTCAGTAGTCTCATTTTGAGGTTTTACATCTATAGATCAGTCAAATTCTGGATGTGTACACAACTAGGGGATGCTGTAGTCACTGTAGCTCAATTAGCTGTTAAGCAGGATACTTTCACATTTACCTGGATATTTATCATTGCCAAATTCTTGATTCCCTTTTGAGTATGTTTTCCTCTGTTAGCACTTTCTTTCAGCCTGAAATTTTTCCCTTAACATTTTTTTTTTTTTAAGATTTATTTATTTGAGGGAGGGGCAGAATCTTCATGCAAAATCCCTGCTGAGTGAAGAGCCCAGTGCAGGGTTCTGTCTCATGACTCAGGAGAACGTGACCTGAGCTGAAACCAGGCGTCTACATTGACTGAGCCACCTAGGCACCCCTTGCTTATTAGCATTTTGTTACACAGCTCTTCTGGCAAAATACTTCTCTTTGTCTCTGAAAAATAAAAATGTCTGTTTTATCTTCATTCTAGAAGGATATTTTTGCTGGATACAAAATCTGGGGTTTCCAGGTTTTTTTGTGGGGGGGGGTAGGGACCTTTTAAGGATCTTCTGGTCTCCATAGTTTTCTGATGATAAGTTTCTGTCCGTAGCAGTGTTTCCCCATATATGGAATGTATTGCTTTTCTCTCTGCTTTCAGGATTTTCTCTTTGGTTTTCAGCAGTTGACCATAATATGCCTATGCGTTTCTCTTTGTGTTTATTCTGCTTGAGGTTTACTGAACCTCTTAAGTCTGTAAGTATATGACTAGCTAAATTTGAAGAATTTGGAACCATTATTTATTAAAATATTTTTCTCTTTTTCTGTTACCTTGCTGGAAATAATTACATGTATGTTAGGCTTCTTGATATTATCCCACAGATTGACTTTCTTCTTTTTTTTTTTCTCTTCTTTAGATTGGATAATCTTTTTGATCTATAAACACATTGACCTTTCTTTATCATCTCTCTCTGTTCTTAAGCCCATTTAGTGAATTGTTATTTTGTTTTTAAGATTTTTATTTCTTAAGTAATCTCTACACCTTTACACCTGGGGTGTAATGTTCTCTCCTAACTGAGCCAGCCAGGTGCCCCCAGTGAATTTTTATTTTAGATAAAATTAGGTAATACATTTATAATAAATATATTAGCTTTTAGTTATATATAACTTTTTTAAGTTAACCATTTTTTAATAGACTTTTAAATTTTATTTTATTTTTATTTATTTATTTTTTTAATTTTATTGATTTATTCATCATAGTCACAGACTGAGAGAGAGAGAGAGAGGCAGAGACACAGGCAGAGGGAGAAGCAGGCTCCATGCAGGGAGCCCGACATGGGACTCGATCCTGGGTCTCCAGGATCGTGCCCTGGGCCAAAGGCAGGCACCAAACCGCTGCGCCACCCAGGGATCCTATTTTTATTTTTTTAGAGAGGGAGAACTTGTGCAAGTAGGGGAGGGAATGAGAGAGAGAATCTTAAGCAGTCTCCATACCCAACATGGAGCCCATGTGGGGCTTGATCTCATGACCCTGAGATCATGACCTGAGCCAAAATCAGGAGTGAGACTAAGTGACCCAATAGGGTTGTTTTAGGGCAGTTCTAGGTTCACAACAAAATTAAGAGGAAGGTACAGATTTCCTATTTTCTTCCTGCTCCACTATCTACATCCTCCACCAAAGTGGTACATTTATTATAATGAATCCATATTTGACACATCAAGCAGAGTTCATAGATTACATTAGAGTTTTCTCTTGGTATTGTACATTCTATGAGTTTAGACAAATGTATAATGACATGAATCCATCGAAATAGTATCAGTACAGCACAAAATATTTTTACTGCCCTAAATGTCGTTCTCTGTGCTCTGCCTGTTCATTCTCACTGATCTTTTTACAGTCTCCATAGTTTTGCCTTTCTCAGAATGTCATATAGTAGTCTTTTCTGATTGGCTTCTTCCACTTAGTAATAGGCATTTAAGCTATCTTCCCTGTCTTTTCATCACTTAATAGTTCATTTCTTTTTATTCCATTGTCTAGATGTACCATAGTTTACTAACTCATTCACTCAATGAAGGACATCTTGGTTTCTTCCAAGTTTTAGCAATTATGAATAAAGCTGCTGTAAGAATCTGTGTGCAGGTTTCTGTGTGAACATAAATTTTTTTACTTCCTTTGAGTACGTACCAAGGTTGTGATTGCTGGGTTGTGTGCTAAGAATATGTTTAATTTTATAAGAAGCCACCAAGGTGTCTTCCAAAGTGGTGGTACCATTGTGCAGGTAAAATAATTCTGGATTTTCTTATTCTTCCTTCCATCTCCCTTTCCTCTTCTAAGTTTTTACTTTGAAATAATTTGACTCACAAAAAAGTTATAGTAGTTATCCTCAGTCCATGAGTACCTTTTACCATCATTTTATTCAACTTATTTTTTTTTTTTAAAGATTTTGTTTATTTATTCATGAGAGACACAGAGAGAGAGGCAGAGACACAGGCAGAGGGAGAAGCAGGCTCCATGCAGGGACCCCATGTGGGACTTGATCCCGGGTCTCCAGGCTCACGCCCTGGGCTGAAAGCGGCGCTAAACCACTGAGCCACCCGGGCAGCCCTCAACTTATCTTTTAATTCATTTCATTTTTCTTTATTTCATTGAGTTATAATGGCTACTTTAGAGTCCCTTGTCTGATATTTCCAGAATCTAGCTCATCTCAGGGTTGGTCTTTGTTTACCTTTTCTCCAGAGAGTGGGTTACATTTTCCTGTTGGATCATGGTATCAAGACATTTTGGATTGTATCTTGTACATTGTTGTAGACACTCTGGATTGTGTTATATTCTTGCAAACAGTGTTGATGCCTTTGTTTCAGTAGACACGTATTTCAGTTCATACTCAGGTATGAATAGAGCTCTAATCTTAATTCTTTGTAGTTTTTTTTTTTTTTTTACTTCATTATGGAAAATTTCAGACTTATACAGAAGTAAGGAAAATAGTAAAAGAAATACCATGAACCCACTATCTTCAACTTCTGCTAACTCATGGCCAGTGTTGTTTCATCAGTGCCTTCTACTCTTTTCCTCACTTATTATTTAGAACAAATCTTAGGCATTATATAATTTCATTTTTTTAGGATGTCCATTTCATTATTTTATTTTATTTTAGATTTTATTTATTTATTTTGAGAGACAAAAGGAGAAAGCATGAGCCAGGGGAGGAGCAGAGAGAGAGGGAGAAGCAGACTCCCTGCTGAGCAAGGAGTCCAATGCAGGAATCTATCTTAGGACCCTGGGAGCATGACCCAAACCCAACTTCCTGAGCCACCCAGAGGCTGGAGTTTCATTTTATTTTTATTTATTTATCTATTTTTTATTTTTTAAGTTTTATTTATTTATTTGTGAGAGACACAGAGAGATAGAGATTGAGAGAGAGAGAGAGAGAGAGAGAGAGAGAGAGAGAGAGAGAAACATAGGCAGAGACACAGGTGGAGGGAGAAGCAGGCTCCATGCAGGGAGCCCAACGTGGGACTCAATCCTGGGTCTCCAGGATCATGCCCTGGGCTGAAGGTGGCATTAAGCCGCCGAGCCACCTGGGCTGCCCTCATTTTATTTTTAAATAAATGCTAATGCTCAGATTAGCATTGGAGAATGTGTAGAAGATCCATTTTTTAAACGTTAATTTCATTTTAACTAATGAGTTAATTAAAATAGGTAAGACATTCACTTGGTCCAAAATTCAAAAATGTAAAAAGGACATCCTATCCCTCAGGCACCCGACTCTAGTCCACTAATGTTCCAGTTCTATTTATTTATTTATGTATGTATGTATGTATGTATGTATGTATGTATGTCACAGAGAGAGAGAGAGAGGCAGAGACATAGGCAGAAGGAGAAGCAGGCTCCATGCACCGGGAGCCCGACGTGGGATTCGATCCCGGGTCTCCAGGATCGCGCCCTGGGCCAAAGGCAGGCGCCAAACCGCTGCGCCACCCAGGGATCCCTAATGTTCCAGTTCTTTTGTGGCCATTCAGAAATATTTTATGCACATGCAACAAGTAGGTTTAACTTTTTTGCCCCCCACCCCCCATTTAGCCAACCAGTAGTGTACCATAGACACTATCTTGCTTGCTTTTTTTTTTCTTAAACATATTTTCTCAGACATTTCACACTGACAAGGAACTTCCTCTTTTTTTAATGACTTAATATTTTATTGTATATTGTAGGAGGATTTATTTAGCTTGTCCCTGTTGATGAGTAGTAACATTATTTCCATACTTTGTAATTTCAAATAAAACTAAAATGAACAGCTTTCTGCCTCCAGTATTTCATACATTTGAATAAATACCTATCTAGTAAATCTTGAAAACTAGTTCACTTTTTGTCATCAATATTCATTTGCTTGGGGCACCGGGGTGGCGCAGTGGTTGAGTATCTTTGGCTCAGGTTGTGATCCGGGGGTCCTGGGCTCAAATCCCATGTCAGGCTTTCTGCAGGGAGCCTGCTTCTCCTTCTGCTATGTCTCTGCTTCTCTCTCTGTGTCTCTCCTGAATAAATAAAATCTTTAAAAAAAAATTTCATTTGCTTTCTCCATGTAATCATTTTAGTTTTGAACTTAAAACAGTCAAAAGTGAATTCTAGAGTTCGGAGTCATAGAATTTTTTCAGAAAGAAGAGATTGACCCATGTGTGTGCAAAAGTTCTAAAATACTTCCTTTTTAAAATATTAATATATAAAAGATGAGAACTAACTCAACTGTATTTATTTATTTAGTAGGCTCCATACCCAGTGTGGAGCCCAACTTGGGGTGTGAACTCATGATGAGCTGAGGTCAAAAGTCTGTCACTTAACCAACTGAGCCATGTAGGTGCCCCTAAAAGTTGAGAACTTTAAAAAAATAGCCACAATATTGTCATCCCTTAGGAAATCTAGAAGGTTAACAGTAATTCCTTTTTATCATTATCTAGTCAATATTTACATTGCACAAAATGTTTGTTTGGAGTCCATTATATTGCTATTGATTGATGAGTTGTTTTTTTTTGAGTATTTAGATTCCCATTCTCACTGGATTTTCCTGTAGCTTCCCACAGTCTGGATTTCACTGCATTCTTTTTTTAAGTTTTTATTTTAATCACCCAGTACTCATCACAAGCGCACTCCTTAATATCCCTGTCACCTATTTCATCCATCCCTCATACCCATCCACTTCCCCTCTGTTAACCATCAGCTCTCTACAGTCTGTTTCTTGGTTTGTTTCTCTTTTCTCCCTTTGCTCATTTGTTTTTCTTAAATTCCCTATATGAGTGAAATCATTTGGTATTTGTCTTTGGCTGACTTTATCACTTAGCATTGTAAGTGGCTCCATCCATGTAGTTGTAAGTAGCAAGATTTTATTCTTTTTTATGGCTGAATAATATTCTGTGGTGTTTATATACCCCATCTTCTTTATCCATTCATCATTCAGTGGACACTTGGGCTGCTTCCATAATTTGGCTGTTGTAAATACTTCTATAAACATAGGGTTGCATGTACACCTTTGAATTAGTGTTTTTTATGTTCTTTGGGTAAATACCCAGTGGTGTGATTGCTGGATTATTGGTTAGTTCTATTTTTAACTTTTTGAGAAATCTCCATACTGTTTTCCAGAGTGGCTGCACCAGTTTACATTCCCACCAACAGTACAAGAGGGTTTCCCTTTCTCCACATTCTTGCCAACACTTCTTAATTTTAGCCATTCTAACAGGTGTGAAGTGGTACCACATTGTAGTTTTGCATTTCTCTGATGATGAAAAGATGAGTATCTTTTCATGTATGTGTTGATAATCTATCTGGTTGTCTTCTTTGGAGAAATGTCCATTCATATCTTCTGCCTATTTTTAAATTGGATTATTCATTTTTGGATGTTGAGGTTATTTTCTTTAAGATTTTATTTATTTATTAGGATTTCTATATATTTAGAGAGAGAGAGCATGCGAGTGCAGGGAGGAGCAGAGACGGAATGAAAGAGATGAGCAGACTCCTTGCTAAGTCCAGAGCCCAGTGCAGGGCTCAACCCCATGACCCTGAGACCATGACCCAAGCCAAAATCAAGAGTCGGACGCACAATTGACCAAGCCACCCAGGTACCCCTAAGGTTTTATTTTTACGTAATCTCCATACTCTACATGGGGCATTAACTCACAACCCCAAGATTAAGAGTCACGTGCTCCACCAAAGAGCTAGTCAGGCACCCCATAGATGGTGAGTTTTGTAAGTTCTTTATATATTTTGGTTACTAACCCTTTATTATATATGTCACTTACAAATATCTTCTCCCATTCCAGAAGGTGCCTTTTAGTTTTGTTGATTATCTAGTTTGCTGTACAGAGTTGTCCCAATAGTTTATTTTTGCTTTTGTTTCCCTTCCCTCAGGACACATATCTAGAAAGATGTTGTTACAGTTGATATCAGAGAAACTACTGCTTGTGCTGTCTTCAAGGATTTTTATGGTTTCAGGTCTCACATTTGGGCCTTTAATCCATTTTGACTTTATTTTTGTGTATGGTGTAAGAAAGTGGCCCAGTTTCATTTTTTTGCGTGTAGCTGTCCAGTTTTCCCGGCACCTTTTGTTGCAGACTCTTTTTTTCATTGCATATTCTTTCCTACTTTGTTGGAGATTAATTGACCATATAGTTGTGGCTTTATTTTTGAGTTTCCTTTTGTGTTCTGTTGATACTTGTGTCTACTTTTGTGCCAGTACTATACTGTTTTGATTACTGCAGCTTTGTAATATAACTTGAAGTTCATCATTGTGATGCCTCCAGCTTTGCTTTTCAAGATCACTCTTAGCAACTCTGGGGGGTTTTGTGGTTCCATACAAATTTTAGGACTGTTCATTCTAGTTCTTTGAAAAATGCTGTTGATGGGATCCCTGGGTGGCGCAGTGGTTTGGCGCCTGCCTTTGGCCCAGGGCGCGATCCTGGAGACCCGGGGTCGAATCCCACGTCGGGCTCCGGGTGCATGGAGCCTGCTTCTCCCTCTGCCTGTGTCTCTGCCTCTCTCTCTCACTGTGTGCCTATCATAAATAAGTAAAATAAAATAGAATAAAATAAAAATTTAAAAAAAAAAAAAAGAAAAATGCTGTTGATATTTTAATAGAGCTTATATTAAATGTATAGATTATTTTGGGTACTACAGACATTTTAACAATATGTGTTCTTCCAGTCCATGGGTGTAGTTCAATGTCTTTCCATTTCTTTGTGTCCTCTTCACTTTCTTTCTTTCTTTCCTTTTTTTTTTTTTTTTTTTTTAAAGATTTTATGTATTTATTCATGAGACACATGAGAGAGAGAGGGGCAGAGACACAGGCAGAGGGAGATGCAGGCTCCATGCAGGGAGCCCGATGAGGGACTCAATTCCGGGACTCCAGGATCACGCCCTGGGCTGCAGGCAGGTGCTAAACCGCTGATCCACCCAGGGATCCCCTCCTCTTCACTTTCATCAGTGCTTTATAGTTTTCAGAGTACTGGTCTTTCACCTCTTTAGTGACACCTAAATTCCTAGGTGTCTTAGTATTTTTGGTCTAATTGTAATGGGATTATGTTCTTAGTTTCTCTTTCTGCTCCTTCGTTATTGGTATATAGAAATTCAGATTTCTGTGCAATGGTTTTGTTACCTGTGACTTCATTGAATTCATTTATCAGCTCTAGCGGTTTTTTGGTGGAGTCTGTAGATTTTCTCTGTGTAAAATGTCATCTGTAAATAGTGAAAGTTTTACTTATTTCGAGCCATTTTGATCCTTTTATTTTTTGTTGTCTGATTGCTGTGGCTAGGACTTCTAATGCTATGTTGAATAAAGGTGATGAGAGTGGACATCCTTATCTTGTTCCTGACCTCAGTTTTTTCCCCATTGAGGGTGATGTTAGCTGTGGATTTTGTATGGCATTCATTATGTTGAGGTATTTTCTCTCCAGACCTACTTTGTGGAGGGTTTTTGTCATAAATGGATATTATGCTTTGTCACATGTTTTCCCTGTCTATTGAAATGATCATATGGTTCTTATCCTTTTTCTTATTGATGTGGTATATCATGTTGATTCATATATAAATATTGAGCCACACTTGGAACCCATGAATAAATCCCATTTGTTTGTGGTGATTGATTTTTTTTTAAAGTAAACTCTACCCAGTATGTGGAACTTAAGCTAGACCCCAATATAAGAGTCACATGCTCTACCAACTGAGCCAGCCAGGCACACCATGGTGAATGATTTTTTTTTTTTAATGTATTGTTGGATTCAGTTTGATAGTATTTTGTTGAGGATATTTGTGTATGTGTTCATCAGAGATACTGTCCTGTAGTTTCCTTTTTGTGTGTTGTCTGGTTTTGGTATCGGGGTAATGCTAGCCTCATAGAATGATTTTGGAAGTCTCCCCCCACCCCCTTTTTTTCCCTAGTTTTTGGAAATATTTGAGAAGAACAGCTACTAACTTCTCTTTAAATGTTTGATAGATGGGCAGCCCCGGTGGCTCAGTGGTTTAGCACCGCCTTCAGCCCAGGGCATGATCTTGGAGACCTGGATCGAGTCCCATGTTGGGCTCCCTGCATGGAGCCTGCTTCTCCCTCTGCCTGTGTCTCTGCCTCTCTCTCTGTGTGTCTCTCATGAATGAATAAATAAAATCTTTAAAAATGAATGAATGAATGTTTGATAGAATTTGTCTGTTGAGCCATCTGGTCCTAGACTTGTTTCTTGGGAGTGTTTTGTTTACTGATTCAATTTCTTTGTTGGTAATTGGTCTGTTCAAATTTTCTGTTCTTGTTTCTGATTTGGTAGTTTATATGTTTCTACATGTTTATCCATTTCTCCTAGGTTGTTCAGTTTGTTTTCATATATTTTATTACAGTATTCTCTTAAAATTGTATTTCTGTGGTGGTTATTTCTCTTCTCTCGCTTTGTTAAATCTATTTATTTGAGTCCTTTCTCTTTTTTTTCTTTTTAAGTTTGCCCAGAGGTTAATCAATTTTATTCTTTTCAGAGAACCAGATCCTGATTTTATTGATCTGCTTTTAATGTTTTTTAGTTTCTATTTCATTTATTTCTGCTGTACATTATTTCCTTCCTTCTGATTTTAGACTTTGTTGGTTCTTTTTATAGCTCTTTTATGTATAAGGTTAGGTTGTTTGAGATGTTTCTTGCTTCTCCAGTTAGGCCTGTGTTGCTATAAATTTTCCTTTTAATACTGCTTTTGCTGCATCCTAAAGGTTTTGATCTAGTGTGTTTTCATGTTCATTTGTTTCCATGTACTTTTTATTTCTTCTTTTATTTCCTGATTTGACCATTCATTGTTTAGTAGCATATTATTTGTGGTCTTTCCAGATTTTTTTTTTTAAGGAGTTCCCACTTATTTATCCATGAGAGACCCAGAGAGAGAGAGAGAGAGAGAGAGAGAGAGGCAGAAACACAGGCAGAGGGAGAAGCAGGACCCTCCCAGGAAGCCCAATAGGGGACCCAATCCCGGGACCCCAGTATCACGCCCTGAGCCAAAGGCAAATGCTCAGCCACCGAGCCACCCAGGCGTCCCTTTCCAGATTTTTTCTTAATGGTTGACTTCTTGTCTCATAGTGTTGTGGTCACACAAGATGCATGGTATGACTTAAATGTTTTTTAATTTTTTGAGGCTTGTTTTGTGGCTTAATATATGATCTTCTCTGGAAAATATTTAAAAAGAATGTGTTTCCTGCTGCTTTAGGGTGAAATGTTGACATATCTGTTAATCCATTTGGTTCATTGGGGTGTATGTGCCCCCTTTTAATGACTGTTTTCGTATTATTTGGGTAAATATCTAGTAGTACAGTTGCTGAGTAGTAGGATAGTTCTGTTTTTGACTTTGCGAGGAACCTCCATATCAACACTGTCCAAATTCCCAAAATATGGAAAGAGCCCAAATGTCCATCGATGGATGAATAGATAAAAAAGGGAGCAACCCGGGTGGCTCAGTGGTTTAGCGCCGCCTTCAGCCCAGGGCCTGATCCTGTAGACCCGGAATCCAGTCCCACTTTGGTCCCCGCATGGAGACTGCTTCTCCCTCTGCCTGTGTCTCTGTCTCCCTCTCTCTCTATCTCTCTGTGTCTCTCATGAGTAAATTTAAAAAAATTTTTTTAAAAATGATGCGGTATTACATACACACACTGGAATATTACTCAGCTGTCAGAAAGAATGAAATCTTGCCATTTGCAAAAACATGGATGGAACAAGGGTTGCTAGAGGGGAGGTGAGGGGGGAAATAGGTTAAATGGATGATGGGCATTAAGAGGACACTTTTTGTAATAAGCACTGGGTGTTATACCAGGTGATGAATCACTAAATTCTACCCCTGAAACTTAACACTATACCATGTTAACTAACTAACTAACTTGAATTTAAATCTTCAAGATGAAAAAAATCCATCTGATTCAGTGTGTCATTCAATGCCATTGTTTCCTTACTGATGTTCTGTTTAAATGGTCTGTCCATTGATACAAGTGTGAGGTTCAAGTCCCCTATGATTATTGTATTATTGATTATTTCCTTTATGTTTGTTATTAACTTTTTTATGTTTATGGGTGTTTCCATGTTGGGTACATAAATATTTACAATTACTATATTTTCTTGTCGGGTCATTCCTTTTATTATTATATAGTGTCCTTCTTTGTGTTGTTACAGTCTGTATTTTAAAGTCTGTTTTATTTTGTCTGATGTAAGTATTGCTACTTTAGCTTTCTTTTGACATCCATTTGTGTGATAAATGTTTCTTCATCCCCTTACTTTCAGTGTGGGTATAGTTAGGTCTAAATTGAGTCTCTTGTAGGCAGTATATAGATAGGTCTTTTTTTTTTTTTTTTTTTAAGATTTTATTTATTTATTCATGAGAGACAGAGAGACAGGTAGAGACAGAGGAAGAAGCAGGCTTCACACAAGGAGCCTGATGTGGGACTTGATCCCAGGATTCCAGGGTCACACCCTGAGCTGAAAGCATACGCTCAACCTCTGAGCCACCCCAGTGTCCCAAGATGGGTCTTTTTTTTAATCCATTGTCACTCTGTGTCTTTTGATTGGGGTTTAATTTTTTTTTTAATTTTTATTTATTTGTGATAGTCACAGAGAGAGAGAGAGAATGAGGCAGAGACACAGGCAGAGGGAGAAGCAGGTTCCATGCACCGGGAGCCCGATGTGGGATTTGATGCCGGGTCTCCAGGATTGCGCCCTGGGCCAAAGGCAGGCACCAAACCGCTGCGCCACCCAGGGATCCCTGATTGGGGTTTTAGTCCATTTACATTCAAAGTAATTATTGATAGACATTTTTTTTTTTTTTTTGCCATTTTATTACTTGTTTTGTGGTTGATTCTTGAAGATTTTCTCTGATCCTTTATTTCATGGTTTGCTGATTTTCTTCAGGGATATATATATAGGATTTCTTTGTTTTTATTTTTTACATATTTATCAGTGGTTTTTGGTTGGTGGTTTTTTTTTTGTTTTTTTTTTTTTAAGTATTTTTATTATTCATGAGAGACACACAGAGAGAGAGACAGGCAGAGACACAGAGGGAGAAGCAGGCTCCATGCAGGGAGCCTGTCATGGGACTTGATCCCAGGTCTCCAGGATCATGCCCTGGACTGAAGGCGGCGCTAAACCACTGAGCCACCCAGGCTGCCCTGGTTGGTGGTTTCCATTAGATTGTATGTAACATTTTGTGTATATAGTAGTCTGTATTAAGTTGATGGTGATTAAGTTTGAACCAGTTTTACTCTCCATGTTTTAGATATATGGTGTCATATATTTTACATCATTTTTTTGTGTGAGTTCCTTGACTGATTTTTTTAAATACTCATTTTCACTGTTTTTGTGTTTCCTGCCTTCATATTGTCATTTTTAGTCTAAGTTTTTTCTACTTAGAGTCCCCTTAAATATTTCTTGCAGGGCTGATATAGTAGTTACGAGCTCCTTTAGTTTTTGTTTGTCTGAGACACCCTTTATCTCTCCTTCTATTTTAAATGATAGCCTTGCTGGATAGAGTATTCCTGGCCTTGCTGGATAGAGTATTCCTGGCTTCAGGTGTTTCCTATTCAGCACTTTGACTATGTCATATCACTCCTTTCTGACTTGCAAAGTTTCTGGTGAAAAATCCACTGATTGCCAAATAGTGTTTCCTTGTATGTAATTGTCTTCTTTTGTCTTTCTGCTTAATATTTTTTCTTTTTTTTTTTTTTTTTTTTTCTTTTTTTAAGATTTTATTTTTTGGACAGCCTTGGTGGCTTAGCAGTTTAGTGCCACCTTAGGCCAGAGCCTGATCCTGGAGACCAGGGATCGAGTCCCGTGTCAGGCTCCCTGCATAAGCCTGCTTTTCCCTCAGCCTGGGTCTCTGCCTCCTTCTCTCCCTCCCTCCCTCTCTCTCTCTCTCTCTCATGAATAAATAAAATGTTTTTAAAAAAATTTATTTTTTAGTAATCTCTACTCCCAATGTGGGGCTCAAACCAACAACCCTGAGATCAGAAGTCACACACTCCATTGATTGAGCCAGCCAGACATCCCTTAATATTTTTTGTTACTATACTTTGCCATTTTAATTGCAATATGTCTGGTGTGGATCTGCTTTTATTGATTTTGTTGAGGGTTCTCTATGTGTCCTAGATCTGGATATCTGTTTCCTTCCTCAGATTTGGGGACTTTTCAGCTATTATTTCTTCACGTAAATTCTCTGCCCTCTGTTCTCTCCTGGGACCCCTGTGATACAAAGGTTATGTTTGATGTTGTCCCTGAGTTCCTAAGTCTGTTCTTGCTTTGCATAATTCTTTTTTCTTGCTTTTGTTCAATTTCATTACTTTCCATTACTCTTGTCTCCTAGGTCATTAATTCATTCCTCTGCTTCCAGCGTGCTATTCATTCCATCAAGTGTGTTTCTCATTTTGTTTATTGAGCCATTTTTCTCTGCTGTTATTTCTTATCTCTGTGTTAATGGTCAGTGATGTCTTCTTTTCTCAAGTCCAGTGAGTATTCTTATCATTGCTTTAAATTCTCCATTAAGCATGTTCCTTATATCTATTTTGCTTAGATCTCCAGCTGTGGCCTTGTCCTGTTCTTTCATTTGGACACATTCCTCTGTCTTCACATTTTGTCTAAGTCTCTGTGCCTGTTTTTGTGTGTTAGGAAAGTATGCTACATCTGTTTTTGAGGGTTATGGTTTAATGAAGAAGAGGTCCTGTAGTGCCCTGCAGTGGAGTGTGTGCTTTGTGCGCTCTACTGTTGTATCCTGGCTGTGTTATGCATCAGGCCACTTGTCTGCAGATGCTGTTTTTGTCTCTTTGTTTGTTGTGGACGGAGTTTGGTCCCTGGGCTGTAAGTGGCATATTTTAACTAGGTGTGCCCTGGTCTGCTTATGAAATGCAACCTGTCACCACTGGTGCCAGAATTGAGGCCTCACTATATTCCCTGAGTTGGGAGATATGCTGTGAGCAGGGATTTAAGCTGGTCTTTTGGGGGAGGGGGCTAACCATGCTGAGACTGGGGCAAACATGACTGGGAAGGGTAGTTTTTCCAGAGCATGAGGGAAGCAGTTAGGTAGCAAGTGTGGGTTCTTTGGTACTTCCTGCTTGTGGCTTCTATGCTGAAGGGTGAGAGAGGGAAATGGCACAGGCCAGTTTTTTGTTTCTGGAGAGGTCTCCCTCTCAGTGCTGCTTCTCTGGGACAGGATCTGAGATAAGCAACAGAACTCCCCACTGTGTGCCCCAGGCACTCTCCAGATCACTATTTCCATGCTGCATGTCTTTGGGCTGTTTGCCTTGCTTTTTCTCCCAGGGCAGCTCCAGAGTCCTCTGAGCTCTCAAAGCCAGGCACACTGAACTTTAAAACTCCAAGCTTTAAGCCCCACTAGTTAGAAGAACTCATGACACTTGGGCCCCCCTTGCTTTCCAAGGCATTTGCTTTGAGGACTCATCTTCCCCCAGCTGTCCCTTGTCTTGTTTCTTGCCCTTCTCCATAACCACAGTCCTGTCCCCACCTCAACATCCATCATTTGTTTCTCTTCCAAACTGTATCTCTGCATTTCTTCTTGGATGTGGCTTTTCTACCTTTAGTTGTGGAGTTTGTTCTGCCAATCTTCAGGTGGATTTCTGGTGTATTTAGGATGATTTGAAAGTTATCTATTTGTATTTGTGGGATGAGGCAGTCTAGGGTCCCCCTACTTCACTGCCATCTTCCCCCTCCACCTGGATTTTGCTGCATTCTTATGGTATTATGTAAATATTCCTCAGTAGCTCAATGGTTGAGCATCTGCCTTCAGCTCAGGCTGTGATCCCGGGATCCAGGATTGAGTCCTGCCATTGGGCTCCTCGCAGGGAGCCTGCTTCTCCCTCTGTGTCTCTCATGAATAAATAAATAAAATCTTTTAAAAAATACATTTAATACACCTAAATTACTGAACATCATAGCTTAGTCTAGCTGACTTTAAACATGCTCAGAACACTTATAGTAGCCTATAGTTGGGTGAAATCACCTAACACAAAGCCTATGTTATGATGAAGTGTTGATTCTCCGATGTAATTTATTGACTAATGACTGTATTGAAAGTCAAAACAGAATGGTTTTATGGGTACAGATTGATCCGCGTATGTTATTTGTTTGTCCTTGTGATTTTGTGGTTGGCTGAGAGCTGCTACTATCCATTATCACAAGACAGTTCCATAGTACATGTCTGTAGCACAGAAAAAGATCAAAATTGGAAGTATGGTTTCTAGAATGTGTATCACTTCTATACCATCATAAAGTTGAAAAACTGTAAGGCCAAACCATAGTTAATTTGGGGACCATCTAGTACTAGTGTAGATACAAATAACTTCTCTAAGGAATCACTCTGGTCTGCAGAAGCAAATCACTTGGGGCAGTGTAAGTCTAGAGTAATACCCAGGATCATGTGTGGCTGTGGCTACTCTACTGGATGGCATAGATACTGGACAGCAGTGCTCTAGAGTGAATACCTATGATCAGTCATGCTTACTCTACTTTTGTTATATTTCCCTCCTGCCAGAATAACACTTCATGTTTTACCTTTGACCCTGACTTTGGTGGCCCTCAACAGGGTAACTGCCTCATTTTGCACTTATTCACTGTTGTGTCCAGATCCAAATGCTAGAATTAGTAATTGCTTCTTTCTTTCTCTCTCTCCCTCCCCCCGCCACTCCTTCTCTACCCCTCTTTCCCCCCTCTCCCTCTCATTGTGGGGCTCAAACTCTCAACCCTGAGATCAAGAGTTGCCTGCTGTAGCAACTGAGCCTACCAGGTTCCCCAGTAATAACTCATTTCTTACCTTCATTTTTAGGAAACAATTGTAATGTTTAAGAAGATTAACAAATAAAACACAAAACATTTATACCTTTTAAAAACCAGCATTAAATACATTACTCTTTTCATTTCTTTTTATTAAATAATTAAGGAGGAGAAAGTTCAGGCCATGCCAATCTGTCTCAGGAGCCTGGTGGATGTTCAAATCAGAGACCTACGGAGGACCTCACTGTCAGAGTGGAAAGGTTTGCTCTAATTTTTGCAAGTAGTATTTTTAAGAGAGTGGTTTTCAGTTATTTCATTAATTTGAGTAAAAGTTAATTTGAATAAAACTTCATACAAATAAAGTTTCAGAATCTTCAATTGAAATTTTTTATTACCTGACCAACTTGTTTATATACATAAAGACTATATTCTACAAGAAAGTTGGATATCTCTGAAGTCATCAGTCAGCTTTAAGTCTGATCACCCTCCTAAGAATCTCTTTTTTCACTGGTTTTTGGTACGTGTGTTTCTGTCATTTCTACTTTTAACCCTCTATACCATAGAATAGTAAGTTCCAGATGTGAAGAACTTGAACTACTTTTATGACTGTACTGAGCCTTGGTTTTGCATAAGTGGGTATCTATTAAATGTCATGTTATTAGTTCTAATAATCAGACACAGATTTCTGACTTTTTGTGGTTTGTAGTTTAGTATTTTTAATAATACAGAAACTACCAAATTAAAGTTCTGTATATTATGATTCTTAAGTTATATGAATTAATGGTAAAGGATAAAGTAGGAATATTTTTTTAATCCTGACCTGAAACCCCCTAGTGTTATATGAAAGTTAAGAAAATTCCTTAGACTTGCCAGTTTTTTATTCATACAGATGCTATGGGGAAACAAGTTTCAAAATGATTACTGACATTGGCTCTTTGGGTTCACTCATGACTAAGAATCAGCTTTGTTTCAGCAAAACCTAGATTCTGATGGTTCATTGTAGGAGTCCGGGCAGGGCCAGGATCTTAAGCTGAGAAGGATGGATCTGCTCACAGTGGTGAGAAGTGGTAGAAGGCTCAGAACTTCTAACAGCAGCAAACCAAAGTTCCCAGTGGCTCATCCTCTTTGTTTCATTCTGTTTTGCCAGCACCAAGTCCACCACTAGGCATCTTTATTTGTACCAACTTGGGGTGAAGTGACAATAAAAGATTAGAAAGGGATTTAGAGAACTGGGAATGAGAAGACACACTGCAAGTAGCCCTTTATTGTAGGGTGTGCTTATGTGCTCTTTAATTGCAATGTGAAAGGGGAGTTTGTGTTGTTTCATAATAGCCTCCATTTTTAGGTAAGAGAGTGTCTGCCCATGTCTGCCTGCATGACATGTCTACAAACAGAATATAATATACCATCTTTAATTAAAGGATAGTTATATGTATATATATATTGATGTATATAGTATGAAAGACAGTTTAAGACATAGAACAAAATGTTTCTATGAAAGGAAAATTAGGCATTTTTTCTTTGCTTTGTTCTGAGGTTGCCAAACTATCTTCATTGAGCATTATTAAGTATTTTATAATTAGTAAATCAGAACAAAGTGGATCTACAAGTTGTTTAAGATCCTTAAACTGAAAAAACTTCAAAGCACTCTTGAAGATACATACATGTATATATTTTTTAAACCATATACTGTTAGAACCTGTTATATGAAATGTATGTGGATTAGGGCCTTTTAAAAAAGGATGCTAGTGTTGAAGTTGGATGAAATGTTGGCATACTTAACTAATGAAACACTTTTCATTGGGAAGTAACTGTTATCTGTTTAAACAACTTCTGAAAAATACAGGTCATATAGTTAAAATCATAAAAGCATTACAAATTGTTGCTGAGATTAATTTATCAAACTCAACTAACCAGTAAAGCCTAGGTCCTAATATAGATTAATTCATACTCTATGGTTCTGTATTTTATTCATCTGAGTTGTACTTAATTAGGATTTTATTTCTTTTATGGAATCGGATTCCTTGACATTGAAACTAAAAATAATAACCTGTATAATATTCCTTTCCCAAATGACCTCTTAGCTCATCATTTATACCCTTCAGATGACCTTCATCCGCACCATCCTTTTTCATAGACTCTAGTGTTTATGCCTTTGACTCACCTATCCTCTGCAGGTTATTTGACTCTGAAACCCTAATGTAACTGCTAGTTTCCCTGTCTCACAGAACTGAGCTACAGTGGTTTTTCATAGCCCAAATAAATTTGACCCATCAAATGGCATAATCTGATATTTATAGGATTTTGTCATACTAACCTCTGCAAAGCAAAATTTATGTATTTTTTTCTAACTGTGATGATATTTTAAAATTTCTGTGCTACAGATTAAAAACTCAGCCTTAAAATTTGGCAGGTTGGATTATTAAATAAAGGATTCTCACCTTCCTCTCAAGCTGTAACATCTGTTTCCAGAGACAAAGTTTATGGAAATTAAGTACTTTCCACTACATCTTGGAGGTTTTTTTTTTTTTTCCCCTAATCTGGCTTCAAGGAAACGTAGTTTTGTTAGGGGGAAAGGTGACTAAACCTAATTGATGTCAGCTCAGAAACTCATCTTGTCCTATACATATTAAGAAAAAAAAAATCTATCTTAAATCGTCTTTTCAAGAAAGTAAACTTGATGTTTTAAGAAACAGATTGATGATTTGTAATTTTGAGATCTCCATTTTTCTTCCTAATAGTAATTAAAATATATACAATGTTTTGTTTTCAAAGCCAAAAATGTGGAATTAGAATCTTTATTTTTTTTTTTAAATATGTCCAATGTGGGATTGAACTCAAAACCCTGAGATCATACCAACTAATCCAGTCAGGTGCCCCTGAAATTTGAATCTTTTAGCGTCTCACATGAAAAGATACATCTTTTACTTAAATTTTGCTTATGTTTTTATGTCATATTTAAAAAGTGGCAGAAATCTCTGGGAAAGATAATACATGTAATCATTTAATTGTACCATCATTTCCAACCTAATTTGGGAAAGGTTTCAAACCTCAAAAAGTTGAAGGAATAGTATAGCGACCCTTTTTTTTTCCCCCAATTTATTTGAAAGTTGCAGGCATCGTTTTATTTTACCCTAAATACTTCAGTGTATATCTTCTAAGAATAAAAACTTTGAGGTTTTTTTGGTTCTGAGCAGGGGCTACAGTCTAGGAAGGGGTCTGGGAGTCTGTACCTACTAATTCATGCCTACCCTATGGCTCAGACCAATGAAAACCATATAATATTTGATTCCCAAATGTGGGAGTGATGAAACAAATGAAAACAATTCAAAGATCCATCAACAGAATGAATTGGTCAAATAACAGAATATTATGCAGCAGCATTCATTTGGGGAGCTATGATGAATAGGGCTGCTATATGAACATTCTTATACATATCTTGATGGATGTATCTTTTAGGTGTATTTGCAGGAGCAGAAAAGGGCCATACATACTTGCCAGTTATCCAGAGTGGTACCAATTTATCACTCTGCTCAGCAGGAAGACATTTTGTGGATCCTTTTTTTCCCCTGTGTTACAGTTCATATCTCTTATTCTTTTTTGATGCACATATGGCTATAGATTTGCTAGTGACATCCTCTTCGTTCTTTGATGTATGTCCCCATCATTCTTTGAGCACTCCCTTGATTTCTGGCTCGTATTGTTTGACTAAGTTTAGCAGATACTTACACCAGTATAACTGAAATTCCTCTGAGATCGTACCTTTAATGATTAAAAATTGAGATAATTTACATATCACAAAATTGGATTTTAATGTATGCACTAGGTTGTACAGTCATTAATTACTACTGTCTCCTTTCATAATTGTTAGTTTTTAATTGATGACCTTACAGTTGGGAATCAGTTTTGGTATTATCAGTTTTTATAAATGTTTGGTATAATCAGTTTTTATAAATGCTAACCTTCAATTTCTTTGCTTTTACTTTTAACAACTTGTGCTATGTTGCTGTTTACCTCTGTGTAAGGGGGAAAGCATTTGTACCTCATTAAATTATGTACTTATTGAAGATGGTTATGTATATTTTTAAATCAATATCAGATATATTGGTAGGGGGAAGGAGAACTAATGGTTAAGTAGGAGGTGGAACTAGGCTTCTTATAGGCTCCCACTCACTGATTATGGATTTCTCTTGGGGCCAGCAGCCAGGCAGATGAGTTGTTGCTTTGCTTTAAGGTGCTTTTTTTGTTTGTTACTTTGTTTCCCAGTTGTTTCAGCAAAAGGAATCTCCTAGATGTTTTTTATTTTATTTTTATAAATATAAATAATAAGTATTATTTATTATTATTTTAATAAGATGTATCTCCATTAATGTACTACTTTTTACATACAGACTCACTAAAAAACTCGAGGAAAGGAGAGAAGAGAAAAGGAAAGAGGAGGAACAGGTAAAATTTATGTGTATCATCATTTTACTCTTCCATTAAGTGAGGGAATGTTTGACTCCATACTCAATTTGGCAGACCTAGGATGGCTTCCTGTTTTCAGTTGACTGTTGCAGCACAGTGAAGGGAAGTACTTGGCTTCCGTAGTAGGACCATTTTTCTGCTTTATTGAAAATTGCTAGGAATAAGTTGGCCCATCTTTTTCCCTCTACAGTGAGTCTTTTACAGTAAGAAGAAAGGGAATTGAATTAAAATTGTATGAATTTGATGCAGATGAAATTCTTAAGTGCCTTTTTTATGCAAAATAAATTTGTAGATTTTGCTGAATTTTTCCTCTGATGTTTCCACATTCTGGTGCACCATTTATGAGGTTCGAATATCAGAAAGTTATCAGTTCTTTATGCCAAAGAAATGTCTGCTTTGTGTCCTTAGAGGGTAACATTTACTTTACAAACTGAAGACCTGTAATTCTTTTTTCAAATTACATCATAACCTTAATAGAAACACTAGCTAAGAATTTTTTAAGTTGACAGATGTTCGACCATTAACCCATGCTGTTATAAATTCTTCTAGACCCTTAAATTTTATGAAGTTATTTAATTCCTTTTAGCTGTGCCCCACAACCAGCTTTCCCTGCATATAAAATAATTTCTAAGGCAGATTATTAAGTTGTCTTTGAGCTCATAAGACTTACTTTTTCTTAATTTAGAGAGAAATAAAGAAGGAAATTGAGAGGAGAAAAACTGGGAAGGAAATGTTGGATTATAAAAGAAAACAAGAAGAAGAATTAACAAAAAGAATGTTAGAGGAAAGAAACAGAGAAAAGGCAGAAGATAGAGCTGCTCGAGAGCGTATAAAACAACAGATTGCATTGGTGAGTAATAAGTTTATTTTTAATGCTTGACTCTAGTGCAATTGTTTTTCTACACTCAGTGATTTTTTGGTTTACTACTAGGCCATGCACACAAAAATAGTAAATTTTAGTGACTCATATAGTACCAATTTTCAGCTTCCTTTTAGTAGAAATTATATATTAAAATATAGTTAAGGAGCACCCAGATGGCTCAGTCAGTTAAGCGGACAACTCTTAATTTCAGCTCAGGTCATGATTTCAGGGTTGTGAGATTGAGCCCTCTGTTGGGCTCCGAGCTGGGTGTGGAGCCTGCTTAAGATTCCCTCTCTCAGGGTAGCCTCAGTGGTTTCGCACCCTCTTCAGTCCAGGGCATGATCCTGGAGACCCAGGGGATCGAGTCCCTCGACCCGTGGGATCGAGTCCCACATCGGGCTCCCTGCATGGAGCCTGCTTCTCCATCTGTGTCTCTGCTCTGCCCCCCCCGCACCCCCCCATCTCTCATGAGTAAATAAATAAAATATTAAAAAAAAAAATTCCCTCTTTCCCACTGCCGCTCCCCCTCTTCCAAAAAAATATAAAATATAATTAAGATTAAAGTTGAGGGGGTGCCTGGGTGGCTTAATCTGTTAAGCAACTGCCTTTGGTCATGATCCCAGGGTCCTGGGATGGAGCCCAGCATCAGGCACCCTGCTCAGTGAGAACTTGCTTCTCTCTTTCCCTCTGCCTCTCCCCTCAACTTGTCTCCTCCTGCTGTCTCTCTCGTAAATACATGAAATCTTTTTTTTTTTTTTTTAATCATGAAATCTTAAAAAAAAAATTGGGGGGGGGGGGGCATGCCTGGGCAGTTCAGTCAATTAAGTGGCGAACTCTTGATTTTGGCTCAGATCATGATCTCAGGCTTGTGAGATCAAGCCATATGTTGGGCTCCATGCTGGACTTAGAGCCTGCTTTTAAGACACTCTCTCTCCCTCTGCCCCTTACCTCCTCTAAAAATAAATTTATTTATACATATTATATACATATATATTTATATATCTTTATATATACTTATATATATTTATATATACACACATGTGTATATACACATTAAAAATTGAAATTGGATAAAGAAGTTATGGTGTATATGTACAACGGAATATCATTATTCTTCCATAAAATGAATGAAATCTTGCCATTTACAATAACTTGGATGGAGGTAGAGAGTATTACGCTAAATGAAATAAGTCAGTCAGAGGAAGACAAATACCATATGATTGCACTTATATCTGGAGTTTAAGAAACAAAACAAATGAGCAAAGGATAAAGAGAAACCAAGAAGCAGACTCTTTATATAGTTAAGAGAACACAGTGATGGTTACCACAGGGGATGTGGTGGGGGAATGGGTGAAATTAAGGAGTGCACTTTTCGGATGAACACCAAGTGGTGTATGGAATTGTTGAGTCACTATATTGTACACTTGAAACTAATATAACAATGTATGTTAATTATACTGAAATTAAAACAAAAACTTGATAAAAGATTAAAATTGATTTTTTTCTAAGTAATTTTTCTCTATGTTATGAATTTATCAGTAGTCAAAAGATAGTTTTCAAAAATTCTCTAGGGATGTGAGGATGATCTGGCTGCCACATCTGTCATGCCATTGATTGCCAGGGTTGGTTTGACATGAACTGGCTGGGGAACATGTCCCCTTCCTCTCACTGCTCCATGTGTGTCCCTGCTGAAACTGCACTCCCCTGCTAAAGCGTCTAAACAAGCTCTCAAGGTCCATTTATCAGAGAATGTAGTTAGGCTTTTAAGACTCAAATACATCCAGATGAGGTGCTGTATATGGCACTCTGCCTTTCTTTTAAAAAAAAGAAATCCCTAGAAAAGTAAGGAAGTGGTTACATAGCATTCTTCTATTCTTCTGTAGTCACAACTGTTCTTTTTTGGGACATTCAGAACATTAAGACAAATCAAGTTGGAAGTTAGGATGGCTTTACAACAACTGCTTTTAGAATTAAGCAGTTGTAATACATATGAAAGCCATGTCAACCTTAATGTTCTTCATTTGTTTAGGCAACAAATATTTATTACCTACTGTGTGTTAGACTTTTTTCAGGCTCTGATGATACAATAGTAACCAAAGTCAAGTCCTTGTTTGTTTAATAAACAACTCTCTAGTCTCTGACAGTTAATAAAACTAAAAAGTAACAGATTCAGAGTAATAAAGTTTACAGGTGGCTTTAAGAATCTCATGTACAGGATCCGTGGGTGGCGCAGCGGTTTGGCGCCTGCCTTTGGCCCAGGGTGCGATCCTGGAGACCCGGGATCGAATCCCACATCGGGCTCCCGGTGCATGGAGCCTGCTTCTCCCTCTGCCTGTGTCTCTGCCTCTCTCTCTCTCACTGTGTGCCTATCATAAATAAATAAAAATTAAAAAAAAAAAAAAGAATCTCATGTACTTTTATGTTTGTTCCTTGTGTTTAGAAATGTGTGAACAGATCATTCTAGTAATGAAAGATAATTGGTGTCTAATACCTGTTTTAAAGGACCGTGCGGAGAGAGCAGCTCGTTTTGCAAAGACAAAAGAAGAAGTAGAAGCTGCTAAAGCTGCTGCTTTGCAGGCCAAACAGGCAGAAATGGAAGTCAAAAGGGACTCTTCTACAAGAGAAAGAAGGTACTTTATTTCCTGCTAAATTATATGTGTGTACGAGGCCGCTGAGAAGAACAGCAGTCGTGAGCTGCTTTTTAACACTGTTGTGTGCTGTGGCTATAAGTAGTTCCAATAGGACGTAATGACCAGTGTGGCAGTTGCCAGTGGTATTTGTCATTGAATGTGAATGTACAGTGTAACAGTACTAAATAAATCACTTCTAAAAGAAAGTTCAAGGGATCCCTGGGTGGCGCAGTGGTTTAGCGCCTGCCTTTGGCCCAGGGAGCGATCCTGGAGACCTGGGATCGAATCCCTCGTCGGGCTCCCGGTGCATGGAGCCTGCTTCTCCCTCTGCCTATGTCTCTGCCCCTCTCTCTCTCTCTCTCTCTCTCTCTCTCTTTCTCTCTTTCTCTCTCTGTGTGTGTGACTATCATAAATAAATAAAAATTTTTAAAAAAAAGATTTAAAAGAAAGTTCAAGAAACCAATTTTCAGGGGATCCCTGGGTGGCTCAGTGGTTTAGCACCTGCCTTTGGCCCAGGGCGCGATCCTGGAGTCCTGGGATCGAGTCCCATGTCAGGCTCCTGGCATGGAGCCTGTTTCTCCCTCTCCCTGTGTCTCTGCCTTTCTCTCTCTCTCTCTCCCTCTCTCCCTCCCTCTCTCTCTCTCTCTGTCTCTCTGTGTGTCTATCATAAATAAATAAATCTTTAAAAAAAAAGAAAGAAAGCAATTTTCAAAAGACAGAAAACACATACATTGAAATGATGTATTAGGATTCTTTAGTTGTGAGAATCTCAGGTCAAATAAGATTAAGCAAAAGAAAGAATCCATTGGCTCTGCAGTTGGGATTTCCATTGATGGATTTTGTTTAGACATAGCTAGGTCCAGGGATAAAAGATACCATTTTTTCCCTTTTTCTCTCTTTTAATCTCTTGGGGTTTTTTTTTTTTTCCTGTTTTAGCTTCATTCTCAGAGAAACTTTTATGATGAGATCAGGTGAACCCAGGGCCTCTTGGCATCTTTAGAATCTTGAGCCCCCTGATCCCAGAGAGGAAGAACTCTCAAAGCCCATATCATCCACTGAGAATTCTGATTGGCCTTATTTGGCTGATGTGGCCACCTTCAGATCAATCCCTGAATCTGCTTAAATTGGCTCCTGGTTGGAGGAGTTGACATGCCCACTTCTGTGGTGAGGAGGTGGGGAAAATGTTACTGCTAATCATATCAGAATGAATGACAGGTGACAGGGATAAGACAGTTCCAGAAACAAAAATATGTTGTAAAGACAAAAATAGGATTTCCAGTACATCCTAGTTGGATTATGTTTAGTATTTTCTGTACTTTTTTTTCTGAAGTAAAAAAAGTGAGAGCGAGAGAGCGAGAGTGTGCATGCATGAGCGGGGCTGGTTAGGGGCAAAGGGAGAGGGAGAAGCAGACTCCCTACTAAGCAGGGAGCCAGATTTGGGGCTTGATCCCAGGACCTTGAGATCATGACCAGAGCTGAAGGCAGATTCCTAACCAACTAAGCTACCTACATGCCACTGTACTTTTCTATATTTTCTATATTGGAAAATCAACAAGCATTACTTTTGTAATTAGAAAAACTACTGTTTTATTTTGTTTTTTTTTTTTTAAGTTTTCACTTTTAAGTAATCTCCACACCCAATTTGAGGCTCGAACTCAAAACCTAAGATCAAGAGTTGCATGCTCACAGATTAAGCCAGTCAGACACCACAGGAAAACTAACTTTTTATCTTTCTTATTTTTTCAATTTTTATTACATTTATTTTATAATCATGATTTCTCAGTCCTTATTTAGTTGATAGAGTTTGGGGAATTAAATACTCCCTTTTTTGTTGCATATGTACTAGTGGAGGAAGGAGGAAGAGAATATGAGAGAAAAAGCAAAGGGTATGGGGAGCCGAAGGGTGAAGTTAAAGGAGACAGTAAATGTTTATATGAACCTTTCTGTCAGCAGTACCAACCAATGAAGGACAGAGTTCACAAAATAAATTAAAACTCCTTTTTAAAAACTATTTTCCAGAGCAGCCTGGGTGGCTCAGCGGTTTAGTGCCGCCTTCAGCCCAGGGCGTGATCTTGGATACCCGGGATCGAGTCCCATGTCAGGCTCCCTGCATGGAGCCTGCTTCTCCCTCTGCCTGTGTCTCTGCCTTTCTCTCTCTCTCTCTCTCTGTCTCTCATGAATAAATAAAATCTTTAAAAATAAATAAATAAATAAAAACTATTTTCCAAAAGTAATAAAATATTTAAGATTATATTTAATGAAAGTGTAAGACTTTGTGAATGAGAAAACATTTTGAAACAACGCAAATGTAAATACTGGGAAAGACTTTTGTTTTCATAGATCAGAGGACTTAATATTGTTAGGATGGCAGGATGCCTGGGTGGCTCAGCGGTTAAGTGTCTGCCTTTGGCTCAGGTCATGATCCTGGAGTCCTGGGATTGAGTCCCACAGCGGACTTCTTCAGAGAGCCTGTTTCTCCTTCTGCTTATGTCTCTGCCTCTCTCTCTCTCTCTCTCTCTCTCTCTCTCTCTCTCTGTGTCTCTCATGAATAAATAAATAAAATCTTTAAAAAATATGTGTATTGTTAGGATGGCAATACAAAAAGGGCTTAAGAGGTGAAAAGAAAAAAAAAAAGAGGCAGTACTCCCCAAACTGATATGTAGATTCAATACAATCCTTGTTAAAATCCCAGGTGATTTTTATGCCAAAAATTTTGCGTAAAAAATTCATACAGAATTGCAAGGGACCCAGAATATTCAAAATAATCTGGAAGAACAAAGTTGGAAGACTTTTAATTTTAAAACAAAAGATAAGAGTAACCAAGGCAATGTGTTATTAGCATAAGGCATAAGCAGAATTGGCATTGGCATAAGCAGAATTGAGTCTCTAGAAATAAACCCATGCGTTTCCCCAATATTTATAGTAGAAATGTCCACAATAGCCAAAATATTGAAAGAGCCCAGATGTGCATTGACAGGTGAATGGATAAAGCAGATGTGAATACATATACAATGGAGTATTACTCAGCCATCAGAAAGAATGAAATCTTGCCATTTGCAACAACATGGATGGAACTAAAGGGTATTATGCTAAGTGAAATAAGTCAGAGGAGGACAAATACTATATGATTTCACTTGAATGTTGAATTTAATAAAGCAGATAAACTTAGGGGAAGGGAAGGAAAAAAAGATAAAAACAGAGGAAGGCAAATCATAAGAGACCTTTAACTATAGGGAACAAACTATATGGAGGGGAGCTGGGTAGAAAATGGGGTAATGGGGCAATTGGGGGATGGGCATTAAGGAGAGCACTTGATGTAATGAGCCTTGGGTGTTATATGCAGGTGATGAATCACTAAATTCTACCCCCTGAAACTAATAATATACTATATGTTAATTAAATTAAATTTAAATAAAAAATTAAAACCTTAAAAAAAAAACATGTATTTATGGTGGAGAAAGAATAGGCTCTTTAATAAATGGTGCTTGGACACATCCAAAAAGAATGAATTTGAACCCTTCTCTCACACCATATTAAAAATTAACTGAGGGGACGCCTGGGTGCCTCAGCGGTTTGGCACCTGCCTTTGGTCCACGGCGCAATCCTGGCGTCCCCATTGAGTCCTACAGAGGGCTCCCTGCATGGAGCCTGCTTCTCCCTCTGCCTATGTCTCTGCCCCGCCCCCCCCCCTCTGTGTGTGTGTGTTTCTCATGAATAAATAAATAAAATCTTAAAAAGAGATTAAAATAAAATCTTTTTTTAAGTTAAATAAATAAAAAATAAAAAATAACTGAGAATGGATCATCTACTTCAAATGTAAAAGTTAAAATTATAAACTTTTAGAAAAAATGAGAAAATCTTGTGATACTGGAAAAGGGAATGATTCTTAAACATGACACCAAAAGCACAAGCAACAAAAAAAAGGAGTAGAGAAGTTGGACTTCATCAAAATTAAATTAAAGACTTTGTGTTTCTTTCTCTCCCCCCCCCCCCCAAGATTTTATTTATTTATTCATGAGAGACACAGAGGCAGAGACATAGGCAGAGGGAGAAGCAGGCTCCCTGTGGGAGTTAGTCCCAGACTCCCGGGATCATGACTTGAGCTAAATGCAGATTCTTAACCACTGAGCTACCCAGGTGCCCCTAAAAACTTTGTGTTTCAAAGGACATTATCAAGAAAGTGAAAAGATAGCCGCCAGAATTTGAGAAGATAATTGCAAACCATATATCTGATAAGAGACCTGTATCTAGAATACAAAAGTCATTTTTAATAACTTTATATAAAGCAAACAACCCAGTTTAAGTATAGGAAAAGGATTTGAATAGACATTTCTCCAGAGAAGATCTGCAAATGGTCAGTAAGCCGTATAAAATGATGCTCAAGGAAAATTAAAATCACAATGAGATACTGTTTAATGCCCTCCAGGATGCCTAAATTTAAAGAAGGAACAACAGATCTTGGCAAGGATGTGGACACTTTGGAACCCTTCTGTGTACCACTTATGGGATTATAAATATTGAATTATTCAGCAATTAAAAGGAATGAAGTGTTGACACATACTACAACATGGTTGAACCTTGAGAATATAGTGCTGCATGAAAACCAGTTACCAGAAAGTCACACATTCTATGTCCCATTATATGAAATGCCTGAAATAGGCAAATTCATAGAGGCAGACAGTAGATTAGTGCTTGCCAAAGGGCTAGGTGAGGGAGGAGTAGGGAACAATTGCTGATTGATTCAGGGTTTCTTTTTAGGGTGATGGGAATGTTTTGGAATTAAAAAGTGATGGTTGCACAACTATGACTATAATAAAAACCAATAAATTGTATGCTTTAAAAGAGTGAATTAAAATTCACTTGGTGAAGCATGCAACTCTTGATCTTGATGTTGTGAGTTTGAGGCCCACGTTGGATGTAGGCATTACTTGAAAATAAAACACTCTAAAAAATAAATAGAAGAGTGGATTTTATGCTATGTAAATTATATCTTGATAAAGCTATTATTAAAAAATAATAAATGAAGAGGTCTGACATTGTGGGGGAAAACCTACTTTCACTTCCATTTTCTCTTTTAGTGATACTGTTTGAGAATACGTAAGATGTCGATTTTAAATTTCTTTTTTCATAGCACTGTTGCAAGAATCCAGTTTCGTCTCCCTGATGGTTCTTCCTTTACAAATCAGTTCCCTTCTGATGCTCCTCTAGAAGAAGCAAGGCAGTTTGCTGCACAGGTAAATTTATGTCTTGTCTTGAATTGTAGTAAAAGTAGACGAATAAATGGGTTACTGAAATGTAGGAGGGGAAAATGTCCAAACATGATGTGTGGAGTGTAAGTCATGACTTATCTCCAGGAGGGAAGCACCAGACACCTCTGGGGTGTTGTGGAGCTTCCATCAGGTATTAGTGCCATATAGGAAAAGCATATCTGTTTGTTGCACAAAAATAGGGATTTGCAGTATCATACAATAGGCTTTGGAAAACTTTCTGCTTTTGCAAATGATTTTCCAAAGATCTAATCTGAGCAAGTTGTCACCTGTAAAAAGATGCAGTTTTTCTTCCTTTCTCTTCACATTTTCTGTAGGTCACTTTGGGGCTTGCCATTTTCCTGCCATCTGCCAGGTGGCCAAACCTAAAGATCAGTAATCTTTATTTGGTAATAAGTATCTTCTTCAGGAATTTACTTCTGGAATTTGGCCTTAATTCTGAGTAGATGTGAAATTTTATATCTTAGAAAATAAGATACGAGTAATTTCCAGTTACACTTGACCCTTGAACAGTTGGATATAAAGGGTTGCCAACCCCCTACATAGTCAAAAATCCATGTATATCTTATACCGTATGCAAAAAGTGAACCTTACTAGTAACCTACGGTTGACCAGGAGTGTTACCAATAACCGTTGAACACGTTTTGTATGTTATATGTATTATGTATTGTATTCTTACAATAAAGTTAGCCAAACAAAGGAGAATGTTAGAAAAATCTTAAAGAAGAGAACTTACAGTTAGAGTGCTGTACTATTAAAAAATCCATGTCTTTGGGGGCCCACACAGTTCACACCCATGTTGTTCATGGGTCAAATGTAATTTTTATTCTCTGATTGAGTCCTTTTCAAAATGGAATCTAGGCATTAGGTGTCCTTTAGGATCCAGGCTCATCGTATGCCCTACTCTTTGTCTCATGTAGCTTTTCAAGGTTAAAAGTAGGATTCAGATTTTTCCCCTTGACCTCATTTCCCTATTTAGTCTGCTGTCTCACTTACGGATCCTGAGAAGACACCTAAAAAGCTGTCTGCCTTCCTCCACTGGTCAGTTGGGCTGTGCAATGTAAAAACATTTTTGAAAACTCTTTTTCCCTAATCTTACAGTGGAACCAACCCCCAGTAGCTCTTTTATTCTTCTTTTGCCTTGGAGTCCCACTTGGGGCCTCCCAAAAGGGAGTACTTACTCCTGGCCTGAGTCTTACCACTTCTGCCACAGGTAAGTGAAGAGGAAGCCACCTGAGAAAAAATCTTTGCATCAGTCCTATTAGAACTTTATCTCAGTAATCTAATTTTTGTGTTTTTTATGTCCTCATGTTAGAGTGAGAACAATGAGAGATAAATATATGACCTCCAGTAGAAGAAAAAAGTTACAAAAAACAAAAGTGTTAGTCTGTTTCTTTGGAATCTTCTAGGGAGAGAGAAACAGTTGTCTAAGATTTTACAAGTATAGGTGACTTAAAATCATGAAAGTGACCATGTTGCTGCTGCCCAGTGTAGGTTCCTGGATTTGGGATTGTGTGTGTAGCATGGATTGACTACGGACCATTTATTTTTTTGAAACAAGGAAGACGTGTAACTCCTAATGCTATATATATATATATATATATATATATATATATATATATATATATATATATATATATAAAAGGAAAGTTCTGGACTATTCCAGATTTTTAATAGGCAATGCCTATAATCCAAATGTGTATCAGAGAGATAGTAATGTAAGTTTGCCAAAGTATAGTGAAAACCAATGACAAACTGCAGGGATATTTAAAAGGTATATAACTGTTCATTTTTATTCAGTTTATTTATATGGTTTTAGGAACTATATTCTTGCTACTTTGTGGTCATTTTTGAGTTGTAAAAGCTTTTAGGTAATAATTGGATTTGATAGCTTTGAGCTACTTTTTGAAGCACAAAGTTTTTATAAAGGTTTTGTGAGTTTACATTTGAATGAACTTTTTTTTAAGATCTTATTTATTTATTTGAGAGGGAGAAAGCATGAACATACTGAGGGGGAGAGGGAGGGAGAGGGAGAGAGAATCTGAAGCAGAGTCTGCACTGAGTAGGGCCTGACACAGGGCTCGACTCACAACCCTGAGATTCACAACCTGAGGTGAAACTAAGAGTCGGATGCTTAACTGAGCCACTCAGGTGCCCCTGAATGAACTTTAAAATTAAGGCAGTTTAAATTAAAGCAGTCATTTTAGATGCATTTGGGTGTGTAATATCTTACTTTAAAAAGGCATCTTTGTAAAGTTTTAAAACTTATTGTTATATTACAGACTGTTGGCAACACTTATGGTAATTTTTCACTAGCAACTATGTTTCCTCGGAGGGAGTTTACCAAAGAAGATTATAAAAAGAAATTACTGGATTTGGAACTTGCCCCAAGTGCTTCAGTGGTACTGTTGCCAGTATGTATATATGCTTTTTTTCTATCTTTATTGTCCTATTTGTTCTACTCTTGATCATATCTTTTTCTTTTTCTTTTTTTTTTTTTTAAGATTTTATTTATTTATTCATGAGAGGCAGAGAGAGAAGCAGGCTCCTCACTGGGAGCCTGATGTGGGACTCGATCCTGGAACTCCAGGATCATGAGCCAGAAGCAGATCCTCAACCACTGAGCCACCCAGGCGCCCCCTACTTTTGATCATATCTTGTAATTAGTGGAAGGGAAGGCCAAACATGTACTGTGGGTAAATTCACATTGTCCAAAAATGCTAGGTTAATTTATTGTTCCATTATCCTGTGTTTTATATTTGTATTGCTAATGAGGCACTAAAGTATTTTAATTTTTACCTTTTATTCTAACCTCTTTAGATGCACAAAGATGACCAGTAGGAGAAGAAAATAAGAAATATACAGTATTGGTCTAATGTATAGATTTAGTGTTTTATTTATGTATGACCCTACTGTTTACCAAGTATTTAATTTATTTTTATTTTTTAGAAAGATTTTGTTTATTTATTTAGAATAAAATTTATTTTAGAATAAAATCTTTAGAAAGATTTTATTTATTTATTCACGAGAGGCAGAGACCTAGGCAGAGGGAGTAGCAGGCTTCCTGCGGGGAGCCCGATGTGGGACTCAATCCCGGACCCCCGGATCACAACCTGAGCCAAAGGCAGACACTCAGCTGCTGAGCCACCTAGACGTCCCTTTACCAATTTTTTTTTTAAAGATTTATTTATTTATTCATGATAGAGCGAGAGAGAGGCAGAGACACGGGCAGAGGGAGGAGCAGCTCCATGCAGGGAGCCCGATGCGGGACTCGATCCCGGAACTCCAGGATCGTGCCCTGGGCCAAAGGCAGGCACCAAACCGCTGAGCCACCCAGGGATCCCCCTTTTTACCAATTTTTTAAAAAAAGATTTCATTTTAACATAAAAATAACATTAATTTTTAATCATATTAATCATATTTGATCCTCATAACAGTATTTTAATCTCTGATGAAGAGGCTCAGAAAGTTTAAGTGACTTTGCGAAGACATCTCCTAAATGCCAGAGATGGTAGGAGAGCCTGGGTCTATATTTTGGTTAGGATAGTTTTCATGGTTCTGAAGTAGAGCTCCATCTAAAACAATTAGCCTTCCAGTAATCAGGACTAACTTGGATTCACTGAGGTTTTGAAACCTTTCCCTGTTTTTTAATCAGCAAGGAGGACTTCCCTTACTGAAGTTGTTAAATTTCATTAAGAGTTCAGTTCTTTTAAAAATAATTGGTTCATTTCACCAAGATCTACTTTCTAGTTTTAGTGTTTTGCTTACTCCTTTATTTTTTTTTTTAAGATTTTATTTATTCATAGAGAGAGAGGCAGAGACACAGGCAGAGGGAGAAGCAGGCTCCATGCAGGGAGCCCAACGTGGGACCCAATCCCGGGACCCCAGGATCACACCCCAGGCCGTAGGCGGCGCCAAACCACTGTGCCACCTGGGCTGCCCTGCTTACTCCTTTAAAAAACCGCTCCTAGAGTTCCCAGAAGTTTATGTAAAATATACACCCAAAAAAAAAACAGCAGAAGATGGTCATTTTACCTTCCTTCAGTAAACTAAAGTTGGTAGGACTTTGTTTCACAGATAAAAGATTCATCTAGAACTGGAGTGTGGTGATGTGATTGGGCTCATGTAGCCGTTGTTGTAATTTATTTCTTAATTTTTAGGCAGGAAGACCAACTACATCCATGGTACATTCTTCCAGTGGAGACTTTTGGACATTATTGGGGACAGTCCTTTACCCATTCCTTGCCATCTGGAGATTGATTAGCAACTTCCTATTTAGTAACCCTCCTGCACAGACCTCTGTGAGAGCAGCAGCAGCAGAGTCCTCAAACCTTGCATCATCTAGCAACTCAGAGAAAAGGTATGTTTGTGTTTTCCCCATCTGCAGGATGTGTTAGTAATGCCCAGTACCTTATTCAAAATGAGTATTTTTGTTATAAGTACTTTGCCGTCTTTCTATATAAGGGAAAAAACTTAAATGTCCTGATTCTGAAGTTTTACTTTATCATCTTTCCTGAGAAGCTCACTACCTCAGTTTTCTCAGCCACTCTTTTTTTTTTTTTAAGATTTTATTTATATATTCATGAGAGACACAGAGGCAGAGACATAGAGGGAGAAGCAGGCTCCCTGCAAGGAGCCCAATGTAGGACTCGATCCTGGATCCTAGGATCACACCCTGACCTGAAGGCAGACACTCAACCACTGAACCACCCAGGCATCCCTCTCAGCCATCTTTCTAAAACCTACTCCACAGAAACCAACTTTACCTCTGTTGGTTTTATTATTTCATTTGTTGATTTCTCCTTATACTATGACTATAAAGGCAGATTTATTTTTCCAGGTCTAAATAGTAGTATCTTTCTTGCTAACCATGTTTTGTCCAATAAGCTATTTCATTTCATTTGATTAATTTCTCACAATCATCTTGCATACATATTTTTGGGTGTCATTGTGCTTTAGATAGTTTTAACCCCTGGTGGTTCTTTGATCTGCTTCCTGTCTTCTGTGGGTCATTCAGAGAAGGACTAAACTGAGGAAACTGGATATTCACTTGAAAATGGTGCTTTCTTCAGAGTTTTATTTTAGACTTGTCCCTTAATCAAGAGGCCTCTCTTTTATTGCAGATGGCGAAGGTTAGAATGAGAATTTTAAACACCACCAGTAACTTTAGCTCATACCTCTGTTAAGATTCTGCATATTTCAAACAGGCTACTGGAAAGTATTTTCCTGGAAGGTGGGGATCGTAGCTTTTTCTTTTCTTTTTTTTTTAGATTTTCTTTTTTTTTTTTTTTTAATTTTTATTTATGTATCATAGTCACAGAGAGAGAGAGAGAGCCAGAGACACAGGCAGAGGGAGAAGCAGGCTCCATGCACCGGGAGCCCGACGTGGGACTCGATCCCAGGTCTCCAGGATCGCGCCCTGGGCCAAAGGCAGGCGCTAAACCGCTGCGCCACCCAGGGATCCCCGTAGCTTTTTCTAATAATTAACATGATTTATTATATACCTCTTGCTGTTGAACACTGTTAAGCCATTAATGGGCATTATAGCAAATAACACCAATCCTGTGTGATGAGTAATGAAAATCCTTGCCTTTGTCTGCCATCAGTAAGGAGAGTCCGTAGTCCTATGTCCTGTTGACTCTGAATGAAGACTTGTGTGAATATTGTGATTGGGCTGATTTAGCCTTTATCTTGGTTTCTTTTATAACTGTCCTTAGTACATTACTCAAGTGGGGTTACAGGGAAATTCTTCTCTGGACTGGGAATGGCATTCAAACTAGGTCTTGTTAGTGGTGAATTTTAGAATTCTTATTGGGCAATGGATGGAAGCATTTAATTCTGAATTGCTGTTACTTAGCATAGCTTCCTGTGTGGGATTTCTTTCTTTCTCCTTTTCTTTTCTCTTTTTTCTTTTCTTTTCTTTTCTTTTCTTTTCTTTTCTTTTCTTTTCTTTTTTCTTTTCTTTTCTTTTCTTTCTTTCTTATTTATTTATTTTTTTTTGATTAAGAAACTATCCCAAATGTGGGGCTTGAACTCACAACCCTGAGAGCAAAAGTGGCCAGCTCTACTGACTTGAGCCCACCCGGTACCCTGCGGTGTGAGCTTTTAAAACTTCTTTCAAGTAAGGGAAGAGATCTTAGGTTGGTGTAAAGGATGAATGAATGTTTATCTTGAGGGCAAAGCTTTGTGTTCCACTGTTGATCCTCCCCACACCCCCATACCCCGCCAACCCTTGGAGAATGTATTAAAACAGCTTAAATTTCACCCCTGTTTTCCTTTCAATTTTCAGATGCTGAAAAGCCTGTTTGTTCTTAATATTGTTTATAAAAATCAGTCCTTCTTAAAGATTATGAAAGGATTAAAAATTGATCATTGATAATTTCTGTAAATTAGGCTATGAATGGAGCTTGGATAAGCTCTAAGGTGCTGTGTAAGTTATACACATTTTAGTAGATATATCAAGTTTGTGTACGAAATGAAAGATTCATTAGCAGATGGCCCCACTCTCCTGAAGCTTAGAGAGTCATCAAAAGATACATGGAAATGCAGCAGTGACTGGGCTCATTTGACTTGGAGAACAATTGAAGTTAAACTGCCAAAAACCTGTGTGGACTTGTGCCGTGTTAGGAGATAACAATTATCACCCATGGACTCTCTTTAAAGTCTAGCTGCCTGTCCTGATGGAATTGTAGAAGAAACAGCTTTGATTGCTGCTGTTTTCACTTTCTGTCGCCTTTTCTTTTCTCCCTCTTCTTATATCAGGGACCCAGTCAGGAAAAGAGTGCTGGAGAAACGGGGGGAAGACTTTAAGAAGGAGGGGAAGATCTACAGATTGAGGACTCAAGATGACGGTGAAGATGAAAACAACACCTGGAATGGAAATTCTACTCAACAGATGTAGTGTGACAGTACAGTATGTGCAATAATCATTGTTTCCCTTATGATTTAATGCAACTAAAATTCTACTGGAGAAGTGGGACTGCTTTTTTGTTTTCCAGCTGGTCTATAAAGTGTCTCTTTATTTCTGCTTAGTGAGTGGGTTAAAGTTGTTTAACTCCTCAGACAACTCAAGAGATGAAATAACTGGCCCCTAGGTCCTTGCATATATGGTAACCAACTGCTAGAAGCCTAAAAGAATCAAAAGGTCTGTCACAGCCCCCCTTTATCAGCTTTCTTACTCAGTATCTCATATACCCGTTAGCCCTAAGCACTCAGATGACACGTTCTGTTTAGAGCTATTTTGCTCCAGGTCTCTTAAGTCCATAGAAAGTAACTGGTATGTCACTGAGTAATTTGACTCTGAGTCAGAGCATTTTTAACTAGCCAACCAGATGATAATTTATGTTTAACTTTTCTCTTTTTGCTCATCATCTGCAAGCAAAATCTTGTAGTTTTTAATCTTAAACACTGAATAAAAAATCTTTTCCAAAAATCGAAATGATCTTAGTTTTCCTTTAAATTTTGTTATATTAGCATCTCTTTGTTGCACAGGGCTCTGTTGAGGTCATGTGTTTGTCCGTTCCCCCCCCCCCCCCCCCACAGTATTGCCCTGGAGCTATCTCAGGAAAGTAGCTGTGACCACCCTACTTTAAATGTCACTGAAGGAAGTTTTCTGACATATATCGATGCTATGTTACTGTCTGTCCTAAGTCAGTGAGGCATCACTTTGTGTAATGTTATGTATAGTCCGTTCTCCTCAGATACAAAACAGCTTTTGAGTTACAACTAGTTCTCTCTCACCTTCATCCTGAAGGTTTGCTCTGGACAATCATATTTTGAAGACCTAAGCTTACATATAGGTAGCACAAGAAATAATGGAATAAAGATAGGCTCATTTGGTTATTAAGAATTATAAAGAGATTCTTAACCTGATTTATATGATACTTCGTCCCTTTGTTTTTGGTAATGGAGACTACTAACTCAATGTTTGAAAAAAGAGAGTAAGCTTGACAGTTCCTCTTTTATTTAACCTTCCATTTTTAGATTGAAAGATAGTGCTTTCGAGTGAACATACAGATGACTCAATTTTGTAATGGGAGGAAGAAATTTTCTCAGAACAAACTTGGTGTTTTTTCACCTATGAAATAATGATTTTTAAAAATGTTAATAGTGTTGGCAAGGAAACAGCTGGGCTGTAATGTTGGTAAGAGTCAAGACTGGTATACTCCAGAAAACATCAGCAACCTTAAATGTTTTAAACTTCTTGACCCTTTTTTCTAAGGAATGATTATAAATGCAGACAAGGTTTAGGTACAAACATACTCATTAAGTCTTACATCAACTAAATGCCTTCTGCAGAAGTAATTAGCTTTTGATGAGAAATGGTACAGTACTAATTTATCAGTTCAGCTTAATATATATATTCATTGACTACCTGTTATGTGTTGGAAGAAAAAGCAGAATACAAAGTTGTAGATACAATATGATCTCAGCTTTGTAAATACATTTTATATATAGATAGTATCTGTATTAACATAATGTAAAGAAAACAACCAAACATTTAATAGTGGTCTTAGTTCTTTTTGCACCCTAATAAGTTTTCGCGATTTTCTGCGGTGATCATATTACTTGCATACTCTAAAAAGTTTGGAAAATAAATATTTCCAGCAAGCATCCCATTTAAGTAAAGATTTGTAATCTTAAAAGATACAGCAATATGTGACTTAAAAAAACAAAACAACCTTTCGAATGGGTTTTGAAACCTAACAACTTTTAGAAATATACTTGCAGAAACTTGGAATACCTCAAGTCCATTTGCTTGAAAAAATTTAATATAGATTTCAGAGAAATGTACATAAAAGAATAATTCACAATCTTTGAGTAAGAGGATCCCTCAATTTTATATTTTAAAAAGTATAGTTAGGTAAAAAATTCAAAACACTATAGAGGGTTGTAAAATGAAAATGAAGTCTCTTTCTTTGCATCTTACTCTAGTTCTGTTCCCCAGAGGTAACTTCTATTAACAGTTTCTTTTGTAATCTTCAGAAAAATGTTATGCATATATAAGCAAATATGTGATCTTTATTTTTTAAATACGATCATCCTCTTTTTTACTTACACAGTCTTAAAAGATCTTTCCCTATCAACACATAGCTACCTCATTCTTATTAATGGCTGTGTAACATTTTATTTGATAAATGTACCTCAACTTATTCATTCTTTGGTGGCATGCATGGGTTATTACGGGAGATTTTTGGCTTGTTTTTGTTTTTCTATTAGAAATACTGCTATACTGAACATCTTTGGGACAGCATTGTCTTAGCTGTGAAAATATACCAATAGGGTATGTTTGTATAACTGAGCCATAGAGTGTTTGCGGTTTGGATCATAAATGAAGCTGCCAGAGTGCTGCTCCCACCAACAGTATCTAAGAATGTCCATTTCCCCACATACACTTTTTCATCTTTGTCAGTGGTAGATGAAAAATTGTATGCATTTTATATGCATTGTATTGATCACAAATGAAAGTTGAGCATCTTTTAACATTACTGATCATTTCCATTTATTTTGAGAACTGACTGTATTTGCTGGTTTTTCATCTTTATTGATTTATAAGAATTTGATGTATATAAAGAAAATTAGCCCTTTGTCTAGAATATGCTATAAATATTTTCTCCCTATTTATCTTTTGATGTTGATGGTAATTTTCTGCCACAGTATTTGTGTGATCACATTTATTGGTGTTTTTCTTTATGGCCTCTGGGTCCTAAGTCTTGCTTATAAATACCTTTCTTACTTTGAAAATTAATTTTAAAAAATTCACCCATCTCTCTCCTAGTCTTCTCATGGTTTAATTTTTTTACATTTAAATCTGGGATCTGGCTCCCTTTCCAGTGGCTAACATCCTGAGGAGCTAACCTCTTGATGCATCACCATTTGTGGTCTATTCCCTCTGTCCTAATTTGGCATGCCACCTTTGTTCTATGCTTCATGCGCATATGTAGTTTATGTGTATGTGCTTTTTTGTTGATCTTTCTTTTCTGTGCTACCAACCTATTTTTTAATAACTAGCTCCATAATGTTTTAATATTCTTTTGCCCAGATTATTCTTCTTCCCACAAGTTTATTTAATGTGAAACTTTATGCCCCCTCCTCCTCAAATAAGTTACATTGAATTTTGAGATTTAGATGTAATTGACACAATACTGGGTCTTTATGCCTAAGAAATGTCTTTCATACCAGTTTTAGAACCACCCTTACTCCCATCTGACAAACTTTTCCAGTCCATCGATGGAGAAGAATGTTTCTATACCACAAATTGTCAGGTTGCCCCTTGCCCCCCACCAGTGAAACATTTGATAGGAATTTTCTACAGATAAACTCCAGTAAGGAATGCTCGCAGGAAACACAATTTCAAGCATAATCAGACATTTATTTAATTTTAAGTAAACTCCACACCACCTGTGGGGCTTGAATTTAGGATCCCAAGATCAAGAGTTGCATATTCCACCAATCAAGCCATGATTACTCTTTTAAATTTAGTTGAAAACTACCCTTTATTTTTAAATTCTCCCAAATATCCATTCTCTCCAATATCCCAGGTGTCTTATTATTAGCACATTGAGGGGAATTGACAAAGACCACATCATCTTTCTGTGCTCCCAGCACTACTCTGGGTGTGTTTTGTGACTAAAACACACAACAGGAACAGGTGTGCTTTCTATGCCCTGTCTCCAAAATGTGCTTGCTAGAGACAGTGAGACATGGTCCTTTATCCTCAAGAACTGAGAGTAGGGAAATATACACTTCCACTAGAATATGGACAAGCTGTAATAGGGGATATTTATAAGCAAAGTAGTGGAAGGCATGTTTGGGGAAATCAGGGGCAGCTATGTGGAGAGAAAGGTATATTATTTGAGCTGAGACTTGAAGGCATTTTCAGAAAAGGGCATCCTAAGGAGAAGAGTATTTGCAAAGACACAGGAAGATGGGATAGGGATTTACACGAGGTTCAGAATTACCACAGATTGAGAGAGGAAGAAGGCAAACAGTGGAGTTGATTTCTTATAAAAAAGAATTGCTATGGTTTTTACTCATATTTCCACCTTTGAAGTCTCTGAACCTTAAAACAGCCCAATTAAGTGTCTCACAGAACCATCAGATAAGCTCAGTACTTGTATGTTTCCACAAGAACCAGTGAATTCCTGATACTGGGACAAGATGCAGATATTTCCATTTTAATTAGGGACTTAGTGGTCCCTAACAGTGCAGAAGGCCTTTATGAAGTCTGGTATAGGCAGAAGAGGAGATCCAAGGAGTTCTGTGCACAGTACAGGCATATGGGCAAACCACGCTTGTTTGCTAACTGGAGCAAGTGGCAACTTGCAGGTCAGAATGCAGAAATTGTGCTCAGTTCCTGTTGGCCTGCTTGTGTTTTCCCTTGCTTGGAGTGCTTACAGTACTTGTATGACAGAAATGCCACACAACAGACACCAAGAATTGCAAGAGAAAAGAGTACGTACAAAGCTGTCTGGGCTTCTGTCGCACCTAGTGTTAACCCCAGGAACTGAACTTCCTCCTCTCGCATGGGACTGGCAGTAGCTTCAGCATCTGGGAGAGGAAGACAAAGGGCAGTTTATGTACTCATACAGAGGTAGGTAGCAGATCAGCGGTAACCTGTATTACGCCCAAGCTACGTCCTTGGAATAGAGGAGTATCCAGGGTGAGCGCACTGAGGTGATGACCAGATGCATCCCTTTCACTGAGTTACTGAACCTCTGAAGTAGTTGTATTGTTTTAAAAAAATCTCTGTCAACAATTAAAGTGGGTAACTATCTCTTTTCTATAGTAATTTATGCTTTGTCAGTCATTCAAATATTGGGCCCCTTCCATTGTACCAAGCACTAGGTTTGCAGTCATTGTATTAGATCCTCACATCAGCCTGGAAGCATGTGCCTAGTTTCTTGCCTAAGATCACACAGTTAACGGTAGCGCTGGGCCAAGACCAGACGAGGGCCTGGTTTCTAGATGTAACATTTATCCTCAGTTCCATTGTTCCAATCCTAAGAATATTTGGAGCATTCAAAGAAAATAAATATCGGTTGAAGGAAGGAAGGAAAGAGAAAATAAATACTGGAAAGGCAGGCAGTAGGGAATAAACTAGAAGAAAATAGACTGAAAAGGCCCCTCCAACCCTCTGGCTTTAGTCCCTCCCAGAGCCATGTCTCACCTTCTGGCTGGAGACAAGGGTGTGACCCTGCAGCAGGGTCAGGGAAGCCATTGCACCGGACTATAGAGGCGTAGAACTTGGCTGACGCTTTTGGGATCCGAGGCAGAGAAGGGTCTGTGTAGTTCACGAAATGCAGACCAAACTTCTCTGCAAAGCCTGTGGCCCACTCAAAATTGTCCATCAGAGTCCAAACCGTGTATCCTCGAAGGTCCACTTTATCCTGCACAGCTGCTCAAATGCAGAGGCCACAGCATTAGCTTTCTTTGTTTTATAAGACCCCATTCTGCTGACCTATAGAAGCCACACGTGCCCACAGCTCTCCCACAGTCCTGGCTTGCAGGGGAAGGGTCCTCTGTGGATGGATTTAGAGCCATCAGCATTTTTCTAGAAAGGCTCAGCCCTGAATGGGAATCAGGAACATGGGTAGACTACATTAATCCTACTGAGTCATCTGCAATCCTGTCTCCACATATTGGGATACCAGTCGGGAGAGCCTTAGAGAGTTAATGCTCCTTCATAAAGAAAAGAAGTGGCCTTTAGAAAAGATTTTCACTGGAATAGAACTTTTTTTTTTAAGATTTTATTTATTTGACAGCGAGTATGAGCAGGGGGAGAGGTAGGCAGAGGGAAAGGGAGAAGAAGCAGGCTCACAACCGAGCAAGAAGCCCAATGTGGAGCTCAATCCCAGGACCCTGGGATCATGGCCTGAGCCAAATGCAGATGCTTCACCGACTGAGCCACCCAGGTGCCCCGGAATAGGACTTTGTTTCTTCCCGCTGCTGCAGTGCTCACTCCGTCACTCAGCCTTACTTACAGTCCCTTGTCCTACTCCCATCCCAGGGAGTTCTGTTGAGGGTCTCAAACTTTCGCTTAGGAACAGAAGACGCTACAGACAGCCCCCACAGCCTACTCCTCCTCCTCCCAGCCCCTGCCCTCAGCAGGCTGCTGCTGTTCAGGGACATTGGACATCAGGGATGATCCCACAGAGCAGATGACTCTGGCAACTGGGTTTGCTTGCTGAGCTTAAACATAGGAGGGAAAAGACTCAGTACAGCCTCAGTGAAAAACTTAAACCCAACGGGAGTGAGAAGCTGCCTTTCTTCTGACAGGGTCTCCTGTAATGCGGTACTCCCCTAACCAGGGATGTTAGGTGTTTCCAGTAGTGAAAGGTGCACACGGAGGAAGGAATGGGCCTGTCCTACCTTTCAGGGCTTCGTTGATGTAACTGCGGAGGTAGTAGATCCTTAGGGTGTCATTGAGGTCTCTTTCTCCCCGTTGGGACACTCCATTCTCTGTTACATAAATTGGGGGGTTGTTGTACTCCTCCTTCAACCAGTTCAGTATCTTCCTGAAGCCAAAAGGTGTTATCTTCAGCCAGAAGGAACCAGAGTCTGGCCAAGAGCGATCTGTGATGGAGGCGACTCCCCTACCGGTTCAAACATGAGAGATTAGTCTCAATTTGAAAATCCTGAGTCCCCTCTGCACAAAACACAAAGCAGGATTTACACTAGGAAAAGCTTTAGGTTTAGTCTAGACTTGACATTCATAACTAACCACAGAAGAGTCAGATTGTCTCATGTTCTCCCTTTTTGATTAGTTCTAGTCCTGCTGCTCAATGCTGGAGTAGCCGGGACAGGCCACCTGAGCGCTCCGCACCTCTACAGAGGCATGGTCTTGGGCACTCATGGACTGAACCCTCTGTAGGCTGTTCACAGACTGCACCGTGGGACAGTAAGTGTGAAGCGCTCTGGGATTCCCTGATCACAGTCTCCAGTGGGATAGGAGTGCTGTGTCAGGAGAGCCGAGGGCTTCTCGGAGCCAGCTACATCTAGTCACCACCACAGGTGTGGCCACAGGCACCATTTCCTACATTTAAGCTCAGCAAGCAAACCCAGATGCCAGGGTCATCTGTGTGAATACAGGGAGCATAGCATGTAGGCTGTAACCTGCTTCAAGTGCCCAAGACCTTGCGTCTCTCCAGTGATGGACCAGGACAGGGCAACAGGTTGTGCCAAATAAGTACCTGCTGGGGGAAGCACAGAAACTTGGAACATCTCCAGAAGCACTTTTAAAAAAAAATTTTTTTTTTAATTTTTTCTTAGTTAACCTACAGTGCAGTATTGGTTTCTGGAGAATTCAGTGATTTTTCACTTGCATACAGCACCCAGTGCTTATCACAACGAGTGCCCCCCTTATTACCCATCACCCATCTAGCTCATCCTCCCCCCACCTCCCTCCATCACACCTCAGTTCTCTATCATTAAGAGTCTCCTGTGTTTTATTTCCTTCTCTCTCTTTTTTTTTTAAGATTTTATTTATTTATTCATGAGACACACAGAGAGAGAGGCAGAGACACAGGCAGAGAGAGAACCAGGCTCCATGCAGGAGCCCATGTGGGATTCGATCCTGGGACTCCAGGATCATGCCCTGAGCCAAAGGTGGCACTAAGCCGCTGAGCCACCCGGGCTGCCCCCTCTCCTTTCTTTTTCTCCCCTTCGCATATGTTCATCCGTCTTCCTTCTTAAATTCCATATATGAGTGAGATCATATGGTATTTGTCTTTCTCTGCAGAATCATACATTTCAAATAAGGATCAGTTACTTAGATCTTAATGTCCAAATCCTTCAGGAAAAAAAAGTCTTATCAGTAACTTATCTTGCTCAGCTGAACTGGACAGAACATTTTGTTAAATTTAAACACAGGTTACTGGGAGACAGTGCAAGGAACCAGGAGGCAGTGAGAGCCCAGGGGGTTTTTGGACAGGGACCAGCAGGGGAGTATTCTCCGCCCCCTCAGCAAGTCCTACTTTGGGGGTTGCAGAACACGGTGGTGGTGTAGGTGTTTGTTTTAAAAGAACCTGGACAGGGGGATCCCTGGGTGGCTCAGCAGTTTAGCATCTGCCTTCGGTCCAGGGTGTGATCCTGGAGACCCGGGATCGAGTCCTGGATCGGGCTCCCTGCATGGAGCCTGCTTCTCCCTCTGCCTGTGTCTCTGCCTCTCTGTCTCTCATGAATAAATAAAATCTTAAAAAAAACAAGAAAGAAAGAAACAAGATAGAATATATATATATATATATATATAAAATTTTGGGTTTTGGTAATATATTTTTATGTATAAATATACATACATAAAGTATGTATTATGTAATTTATATAATATATATATATTTACATGTTATATTTATGAAGAGAAAGAGAGGTAGTATACCCCTACACACAGGCATACACCTCTGGGATGACACCCACGCAAGGGTTTTCTATTCTTGCTTTCTGATGTTTCCATCATGAGTGTATTTGTGTAATGCAAAAATAGTAGTTTCGCCTTTACCCTGAAAAGGGAATAAAACCCCAACTGTTTTTTATTTTGACTGAAATATATCTGATAAGTGAAACAAATGTGACAAAAGAAGAAAACCAAGGGAAGAAAAAGACTTGAAGATGTTTGACAAAAACTCCAAGCATGTCTGTCTCGGTGGGAAGTACCCTGGAAACCCTAGCTGGTGTGACTTGCAGACTCTCAAAGTATTGCTTAGGTGATTAGGTATCTCGGGAGGGGACTTCTCTTCAGACCTCAGGATGTACGGCATCGGGAGGCAGCTTTCTGAGGCTGTGCAGTAAGAGCTGGGCAAAGGGGCACCTTGCGGTCTTCTCCAGGGATTATTCCAGGTGCCCTGTTGGCCAGCTTACCTGTCTGCATCAAAGGAGGAGATCCATGAGGCATAGTCAAGGTTGTAGGCCAGGATGGTGGTGTAGTGATTGAATCCAAAAAAGTCATAGGTGCCATTGATCCTCCTCTTCTCACTCTCCGTGAACTCCGGGAGCCTGGATGGAAGGAGCCATTTAGAGTGCAGGGCTTGAGCATCATGCTTTGGGGCAGGGGTGGGGGAGCATTCTAACCCACAGGCCTGGTGGTGACGAGGGGGGCAGCTGTCCAGAAGCAACGAGAGTCCCTCTAGCTATTGCTGAGAGCACCCGAGGCTCCTTCCACCAGACCATAAGCCTCACTTCCCTGTGTTGAGGCAGGGTCCTCTCTTCCTGTTGGCCAAGTGGAAATATAAGTGACTTTTATAAACCTTACCTCCAGGGCTACACACAGGGACCCCACGTACACACTGTACACAGACACATTTACTTCAAAAATTAACACACAGTTTCTGATTTTGAAAATAACATCTCGGAGATACATCCCCTGAGATTAACCCTTCATGTTCACAAGGTTATAATATCTTGTAGTTTTTATTTCCATAATCTGCCCTTCCTAAGTTACTCCGTTTCTGTTGTGGTTTAGGCATGCCTCTTTTCTCCAAAGCCCATCGTTATTAGTAGGGGAACTACATTTAAAAATTTATTGATGTTAATAAATCGGTTTTACGGGACTTGGATGTTTATGCTCACATGATTTTACTACACTTTATTTTTTATTTTTTTTTTAAACATCTGATGGAGAACTTTCCACATGTAGTCTAAGTGAGGCTTTTTTACGGAATGTGACGGACATGCACTTGGGTGCAGCACCTACAGGTTCCACAGCCGGATCTCATTACGTATGTGTCCTGACAGGGACCCGGGGGCTGTTAGTTTAGGGTTGCCTGAGGATGACCCTGCTTAGACTCCGAACATTCTCATCTTGACTGAGATTTCTGCATAATTAACCTTCCCCCACTGGGGCTTCTGAAATGCTGGGAGCAAACTAAAGCCCAAACCCCTCACGCCCTCACTGTCCTGCCCAGGAGCCAGCAGTAGCTCTTTATGGCCTGTGACATCAAGGCTGAGCCCCTGTGGCCTTGCCCACCCACTATCACTGGGCCAGCCCCCCAGCTCTTAGTGGCAGGTACCCCACTCATTCCTACCAGGCCAGTGCGCACCCCCTTCCCCTCGGATGGAGCGCCCTCTGCTCTCCCACGCTCCGTTCACTGTCCCGGCCCAGCTTAACCGCCGTCCCACCTTGTCCGTGGGGTCTCCTGTCTCTACTCCGCCCGCTCTGACCTCATCTGAGTTTCTCTACATGAAGAAATCAGGGAAGAGACCCCCAAAGCGGTAAAGTTCCTCTCTTCCCCGCTGGCGTGCCGGCGGCCTGAGGAGCCAGATTTGGAAGCCCCTCCTTACGTGGACTGTACAGGGCCTGGCCCTGGCCCTGACCCGGGCACGCAGCAGGTGCTCAGGCGAGTTGTGTCGGACTAGCGTGCGGACGTGCCTGCTGGAGACCAGAGTCGGCAGTCAGACCTTACGGCACGGCCTGCGCAGCAGGACTTCCCCCAGCCGGGGCAGAGGTGCACTGTAGGGTCGGGGACTGGGTTACTGAGCCTGCGCCCCTGGGCTCCGTGAGGGGAAGCCTCACGGGCCATGTCAGGAATCCATGCCTTTAGAATTCCTTTTATCTTCCCTGTTCGTGGTGGCTTGAGTTCCTTTGGAGCTTCAGGGTTTATTCCCGTAAGGCCAGGTCGCTCTGTCTCCTACACACGCCTCTAATCCCAGCTGGAGGACTCTTGAACCGAGTATGGGCCCTGGAGTCAAGTCCAGGTTTCAGATCCCAACTCAGTCACTTCAACTGCTGGGTAATCTTGCCATATTCTTTGTGCCTCAGTTTATTCCTCTTTAAATAGGACTAAGAGCGCCCACAGAAGGTGGATAAACGTTAGGTGTCCATGTTGCTGTTACTCCCTTGACAGGAAGAGGAGTGGGCCACAAGTAGGACTGTTTGGGTGCAACCATCACCCCCTTGCTGGCCAAATGACAAAAAGGCACATGCCTGGCAGTGACCCACCGCTACCCACATTCACTCCTAGGGTGATAGTGACAGAGTAAATAAGATGATTTGAGGAACTTGTCCTTGCGTGAGGTACTGGGTTGCTAAGAAGTCGGTGCCCTTGAGACAGATTTCCTGGCTGTTCTACAGAGTAATAACGTCCCACCTACCTCTTTCGAACACCTAGCAAGGCCCTGTCCTCAGCTCAGAGCTTCACACGCACAGTCGTTCAGTGTCCCCAGCAAGCAGGGCAGCTGAGAGAGAGCAGGCCTAAAGCAGGCCTCTCCAACCCCAACGGCCACACTCTCCCCACAGCGTCCACCGGGAGCCTCCACAGACCAAACCTCCCCCTGACCTTTCCCTGGGCACATGGACCTACCGAGACTTGGTGAGGCCGGCAGCCAGGCTCCTGTCACGGATCCGTGTCTTCATCACCTCGTTGTAATCGCCGTTCTTGAAAATAGGGTGTGCAAACCAGCCTCCCATAAACTGCAGGTGGGGTTGAGGATGACAGCGGTGGCATCAGCTAGGGGGCATTCCAGGAGGCCACAGCTTCCCGCCCAAAAGTCCGTGACCTCAGAACCACCCCCTCCTCCCACCCCCACCCCCTCTTAAACTCGCCATCTCCTCACGGCTTAAATGCCCACAGGCCCCATCTGCTGTGGCTGGGAAGGGCAGGGCTGCATCTTCAACCCCTGCAGATCAAAAGGAGGCGCTGAGGACTGCCTCGGACTCCAGAGGTGCTGCCTGGCTGCCCTTGCTGGGGGCCCACGAGAAACTGGGAGAGACCAGAAGCCTCTAGGCTGTGGGTTTCCTCTTACCACAAAGCAGATCCTTCCCCATCATCCTAGGGATCAACCAGAACTTTCTGTGGAGGGCGAAGTTGGAAGGCTTTCCTGGCTGCTCAAGGCAAAGGGTGATTCTTCATGGGCTCTGGATTCACAGTCAATCCAACTTTTGGGGAACTTTTCAAGCTATGTTCTTGAATGGGGTCTAGGCCATTCTTACCTTTAGGGAGGACATGTGGCGCCCAGGTGCTATGATGCTGGGGTCCTGAGGCTTTTTCGGTCTCTCCCCCTCCCCCCCTTCCCTGCTGGCTGATGCCTGAAATGTGGGCTGAGGGTAGCCTCTCAGGAGGCTTTGGAACACACACACCCTGGCAAAAGAGGCTTTGCACACTTGAGGTAGCAGAGTGCTCCTTCCTGGGGTAGCTGGTTTTAGGGTATGTGTGTCTCATGACTCTGGGCCGCAGTTTCACAGTTCAACAACTGGCTCATTCTAATGAGATTAGAGCCTAACATTTCCTGAGTTTTGGGGTTTTGATTTCAGGAAAATTATTGCTCGAATTTACCAGTTCTGTGAGGCTAAAATGAGAGATGCATTATTTTTGTTCTAAGACTTAGAACAGTGGACTGACAAATGGGAAAATTAAGCTCTTATTTGCTTTCATTAATTTGATCACTGTTACCAAGTTCTGTGAAGTCTGGCAAACTAAGACCCATGTTGTCCCCTCAGAATGCCGCTGTCGTCAAGCTCCTCTACAGAGCCTTTTAAAAGTGGGGGCCAGTGAAGAGAGAGAGACCCTTGGCTTTCTTTTCTAAAGATGCTGAAGCACCAGAGAGGGTGCTTTCTAACCCTGTCAGAGACTCTAGCAAGAGCCAGGGAAATGCTGAACCCTGACAACGGCCTTGCTTTTCTCTCCTCATGTCAGGGCCTCACACTGAAGAAAGGATCGGCCATTTTGTTGGCATCCGGTTTCTAGTGACTCTACTTTTTTCCTTTTATTAAAGATTTATTTATTTTAGAGAGAATGTGAGCATCAATGGGGGGGAAGGACAGAGGGAAAAGGAGAATCTTAAGCAAACTCCATGCTGAGCATGGAGCCCCATGCAGAGCTTGATCTGACGACCTTGAGGTCATGACCTGAGCCGAAATCAAGAGCTGGACGCTTAAGCAACTGGGCCACCCAGGTGCCCCATGACTCTTACTTTCAAGGAGCAAAATTCCATGACCAAAGATGCATGTAAAGATGTTAAACTCACAGAATTGGAAAATTATGGGCACTAATGAGTTTCACTAAAGGCCCCCCAACTCAAGGAATTCTTAGGGTGAATAAATAAAATTAGATGGTGACACCTACAGGTGGGTGAAGTGGGACACTGCAGCCCAACTCTCTCAGCTACTATAGTCAAATAGGAGACTGAAGAGATGGAATTCCTGTTCGTCAGCTCCAAGCCAGCATTTTATGCAGCAAGGGCTATACATAAAATGATTTTTAAGATTTAAAAGAAAACTCAACCCCAAAGAACTTGGATCACAGCTGACCTGTGATATAGATAGGTCGTCTCTGCTTCATAGATGAGAAAACTAATGTATAAAAATGTTTAGGTGATTTTTCACAAAATCAGGTAATAGCAAAACAGGGTCTTGAACCTAAATCTTTGTTTTGCAATCTAATTCCATTTCCATTAGCTCATGACAGGAAGGAGAAACAGGCAAGCGTATTAACAAAGCCCAGGGGAGAAACAGACCTGAACGTATCTCCTGGCTGCTTCCACATCCTGCTGGTTAGAGGGGTCTCTGGGCTCAGCCCAGTCACTGCTGATGGTGATGGAAATCACGCCACCTTGACTGGCCCGGTACACGTCATTGTACAGGTGCCAGGCCTCAGCGTGAGCCTTTATTAGGTTGTGGCCAACAACGTAGGGGGCAGTGCCAGGCCTAAAGGAGATTCCTGGAAATGCACACATGGATGTCAACAAGGAATGAACACGGCCAAGAAAATCACTCTCTCCCCACAGACGGCTTCTACGTTTGAGAGAGTGTAGATTTCGGTGTCAGGAGGAAGGGAATTGAAATCCTTCACTTGTTTCTAGCTGGCTAACTTTGGGTAATTCAGTCTTTCAGTCTCCTCCTTGCAAAGTGAGCAATAAGAAAGTTGTTGTGAGAAGGCAAGGAGACTGTGTATGTGAAGCACCTAGCAGCACTGTCTGGTGAGAAGATACTCGGTAAATGTTGGTTTCTGTAACCTTCTCAAAGAATGGCTCCTACATCTCAGGCCGGTTTCCCAGCAGAGTACGTGCCTTGGGAGTTTGACATCCTGGCGCGCTCTGGGGAACCTACAGTGGAAGTAAGGGTTGGAGAATTCAGCTGGTAGAAGCAGCTGACACAGACTCCTTGAGAGCGAACATCGTGAGACAGGTCAGCTCTCACGTACTGAAGGAAGTTGAAGGAATGGTAAACCAAAGCACCAGCCGAGGACCAATGGGAGATAAATGTAACAATCTGTGGCTCTTTCCAGCATTTACATGGGATCCCAAGGAATCATGTGAACGCAGATTCACTCTTCTGCTCAGAACTAGAGAAAAGGTGAACTGGATGGTTCTAAAGGGACAAGGACAGATCCACAATCCCTGATTCAAAACTCTTAGGAAAAAAAAAAAAAAAAAAAAAACCTCTAGGGTCCATGTGGTCTGGAAGTACAAGAGTTTTGTGTGTTAGAAAAGTACTAAGTTGCACGTAACATATTTACACATCACAGCACCCAGGACAGCTCTCTGTAATCAAGGACCGGAACGTGCCTGCAGCAGAAACGTCCACACTAAGTGAGATAATGCCCATAAGCAGCCTCGTATCGGTTCAAGTCAGGATGAGCTCAGGTCAGCCAAATCCATTATTGGAAACGTTTGGATTTTGAAGTTGCAGAAAACACAGTGTGGACCTATACAGTCTGATGGCTCATCCTTTCCTACCTCGGTTAGTCCCGGTCTCCGATCTCAGGGAGCTTCCCATCTGAGGCGGGCCAAAAAAGCACAAAGAAATGAAGCCATTTGGACATACCAAGATGTAAAATCCACGTTTAGGAAAAAGCGGTGCCAGAAGGGGCACGCTGCTGCCTGTCAGGCAGCCTTGAATAAGCGGCAGGGATTCCGAGGCACTGCCATGGAGCTTTCCTGGCCTCCTCTTCCAGTGCCACCTGGATTTCAAGTCTTGGTGGGGCTGAGGATGCCACGCTCCAAAGAGCTGACAAGTGGAGCCTGGGCCCCTTACCTGGAGCTGCTGTCCCGTAGCCATAGCCCTGGGTTGCGATGACAAAGGGCTCATTCAGAGTGATCCAGAACTTCACCTTGTCCCCCAGCCTCTGGAAGAGCACGTCTGCATACTCTTTAAAGCGCTGCACAATGGTCTCATTCTCCCAGCCCCCAACATCCTGGAGTGCCTGGGGCAGGTCCCAGTGGTAAATGGTCACCTGTGGAAAAAGCAAGACCCGCAGTTCCATCAGTCTCCTTTCACGGGAACTCACGGGTCCTGTAAGCACCAGCACAGATGCTACCAACGCAGAGAATGAAAAGGCAAAACAGCTCACAGGTTCGGGGGCGGGAGTGGGGGGGGGGCGGAGTGGCAGGGACAGCAGTGCTGGCGTGTGGGAGTCACATCTGGGTCTGAGAAGCCTGGTTTGAGTCCCGGCTCTGCCACCTACGAGCCGTGTGACCCTGGCTCAGGCACTAAGATGTGCACGCACGTCATGGAATTCTTGTGGGGCCTGCGTCACGTAGCAGAGCCCGTGACAAGTGGCCGACACCGGGCAGCTCTTCAGTGTTGCCTCGGTGGTCGTCAGGAATTAGAAACGCCAGCGCTCCAGAACCCGCCTGGGTAGGCTGCTGAGCGCTGAGGCTCTGAGGCTCGAGGAGGAGCGTGGAGGTGTTTTGCTTATAAAGGGGGGACACCCCGGAAACATCATCCAGTGTATCTGGAGGTTCTTCCTGTGGAGCCGGGAATACCTTGCTGGAGGCGGCTCCCTGGCCATATCCACGTCACCCTTCCTGCCTCCTGGCCTTCCCCTTGATGACCTCACACACCCCCATGTGGGCTAAGCCTGGTCTCCACTGGGCCACTAACCATCTTCAGCCCAGACACAGTCTCCCTTTACATGGCAGACCCTTCCCCGGCCCACGTATCCATTCAGACTCTCCTCTCTATTCTTTTTTTTCTTTTTTTTTTTTAAGATTTTATTTATTTATTCATGAGAGAGAGAGAGAGACAGGCAGAGGGAGAAGCAGGCTCCATGCAGAGAGCCCGATGCAGGACTCGATCCCAGGTCTCCAGGATCAGGCCCTGGGCCCAAGGCAGGCGCTAAACCGCCGAGCCACCCAGGGATCCCCTCTCCTCTCTATTCAAGACCCACACCTCCCTGAAGCTTTCCGTGCCCAACGCTTTCCCTTTCCAAGCGTCTCAATGCCCTCAAAGACTGTTCCACTGTTGGCCCTGAGCTATGTGCTCTCTGATGTTCTGAACTGTGTGTGATGAAGTTCATTGTCCGCTGAGACCGTGGGGTCCTGCAGGCAGCCACCTGGCCATGTTCTCTCTCCGCATTCAGTGTAAGAAGTGCTGCATGGCTGGTTCGCTCCTGCAATGTTATCAGTATGAGGGAAGAAGTCCAGAGAGCACTTTATTTAGGGGGGAAAATAGTAACATGGAGATGACATTCTGGCCGCAGTATGTAATCGCAGCCAGAGGAGCAGGGGAAACGCCGAGCTTCACAGAACCGTGCCCTCCAGTGCTTTACCACATATGGCCCAGGTGAAGAGGAAAAGTGTTCTTAGGCTCCCAATTTTAAAATTTTGGTGAGAGCAAAGTAAGCTCACAAGTGAGCATAATAACTAGCTGAAACACACACACCCTTTAGCTGCAGTAATTCTGCTCCTAGGACTACAGGCTATTTAACCCATGTGAAATTACATATGTCTGTGATTACTCAATGCACTCGTGGTTAAAATGGCAAAAGACTGGGAACATCACAGGGAAGAGTTGACAAACAGGAAAGAAAGTAGGGTACAAATAGAATTCCATATGACTTTAAAAGAAAAAAGAATCAACGAGGAGATATGGATATGGAAATATATGTCAGCAATACTGTTAAATAAAAGCAAATAGGCTTTTAAAACTGCATGTATGTCACCAGTATGAAAAAAGAGGAGGAAGGGAACAAACATGCACACATGTAGACATTTCCTGGCTAATCTATGCAAAAGAAGGACATGGGAACCTAGCAAACTTGGCTGCCTTGAGGCAGGGGAACTGGCTGGCTGGGGGTCAGAGATGGAAGGAAAATCATCACTGTGGACTCTCACACTTTTTAAATTCTGCACCATGTGAATTTACTGACAGCTCAAAAATTGAATCTGAAAACAGCATTTTGTTTTTGTAACATGGAGCTCCCTGGCCCAGCAGGCCCCACCCCCACCATTTGGACTTGACCAAGGCCTGACTGGGGCCCGACTTCACCTGGGGCTTGATATTGGCGGCCAGCAGAGCGTCGATGAGCCGCACATAGTAGTTGAGGCCTGCTTCATTGACGTACTTGTTGGTTCCATCTGGGAGGACACGAGACCAGGAGACAGAGAAGCGGTAGTGGGACACACCCAGGTTCTGCAGGGCGACCACGTCCTCAGCAATCTTGTGATAACTGTCACAGGCCACATCTCCATTGTCATCATTCCCAATCTTCAGTGGTGTGTGAGAAAACGTGTCCCAAATACTGAGTCCTTTGCCATCTGCTCTCCATGCACCTTCAACCTCAAGGGGACAAGACATGGTCTAGGTTATTATGCTGTCAAGCCCTCCCAAGTTCCTTTGTCAACAAGGGAGTCGTGAATCAGGATGCAGGTCAGCGCTACCTCTGGGAAACTTCTCTAGCCACCCTCTGATTTCCGAATTCCTACAACTTTCTGTACACACTTTCTGTCCATCCTGGCACTGTCTCTCTGCATCACACTGTTACGAAAGTGCCGACTGACTTCCAGGATATTGTGTCTTTCATCTTGGTGTCCCAGCACTTAACACAGCAGTGTCTGGTGTATGGCAGGTGCTCACTGAAAGTCTGAATGAACAATTGCACATACCTCCACCCCCAATCATGGTCAAACAAATACCAGTGATGCCAGGAGTGGAAGCAGAATTTCTAATCAGGACCTTTATCACCGTTTCTGTGCCTCCTTTACTCTTCCCACCTACCTTATACAGAAAGTGACCATAAGTCACTGGGCAAATGCTTACTTACAGACTTAGGTAATGTGATACATACAAGTTCTAGTATTTAATTTTTCTATTTTTTATTTATTTTGGAAACAGCAAGTGTGCACAAGCAGGGGTGGGGGGAGGGGCCGAGGGAAAGGGAAAGAGAATCCCAAGCAGACTCCCACCAAGCAAGGCACCTGACTCAGGGCTCCATCCCACAACCTTGAGATCATGACCTGAGCCAAAAATCAAGAGTCAATGTTTAACTGACTGGGCCACCCAGGTGCCCCTATTTTACTTTAAAGCACTACAGCACATATGCTGTGATATTATGTAACTGGATGCAGCTAAGGTAGTGTTGGCATCCCAAGAACACACGCCCAGGCTTGGCCTGCACAGCCTCCATGCAAGTGGCAGGTCCCGGGCCAGCAGGCATGCACCAGTGCATGAGATAGCTTTGGTGGCAACGAGATTAGTTAATGCAGGGGGATGGAGAAAATAAGTGACAATGGTGAGGCTATTAGGAACTAGATTTTTTGCCATTAGAGAAAGGAGATACAAATACGGGTAACGGGAAGGCTAGCATGAAGCCTGTGGAGTTGGATTGGAATTGGACATTGGTATGAAGTCTTTTTTTTTCCAATCTACATAGAGCTGGGGTGGATGTAGAAATACATATAAGTGCACATGTGTTTGTGCACGTGTACACACATGTATTTCCTGGATCTGTCTACTGTGAGGGCTGAGGAATGCTGACACCCCAGTAGCAGTGAGCACACCTAGCAGTTAGCCTTCAGTTTCTAAATGCTCCTGTCCAGGAGAAGAGGCCAGGGCTCATTAGAGAAAGGGAGGGTTACAGGGCTCGGGCAGTAAAGGTCCAAGATGATCCTGGAACATTCTGTACCAGAATGAACTAAGGAAGTGACCAAAGAATTATAGGCCATGTGAAAAGGACACAGGATCTGGCTAAAAGGCACTCTCCATGGTAAAATGTGGAAAAATGTGAACATCTGAATACCTAATAATAGCAGAAGTATAACTCATTGAATAAAATAGGACTCCATGAGGCCATACTGATGCATATTTATATAATATGAATAAATAGAAAAGCCAGAGCTTGACCTTTTTGTTGAATGCCACTTAACAAACACAAGAGGAATAATGAAATGAGAAAATCACCATTCGTCAGCGATCACAGTAATAACCAATTCAGGCAAAAATTATCAACAGTTGTTAGAACTAGTGGGTAAAATTTGATGAGGAATAGGTTATAGAGTATCCAAGTAGTTTGCCACAAAATACTTATTATAACTACAAAAAACTTACTAATCTTATGATAGAGAAACCTGGCAAATACTTTCTCATTCAAGGAATGAAATCTGTTTCATATACATACTATATGTGTGTGTGTGTGTGTGTGTGTACACACGTATATATACTATATATGTATAAACACACGGAAAATAAGGCAAATGGTAAAATTTTAACAGTTGACAAATATGAGGAAAGAATACATAGGAGTCCTCTACTATTTTTGCAACTTTCCTGTATGTTAAAAGATTTCCAAATAAAAAGGTTTTAAAAAGAACGCATGATCAGGGCCGCCAAGGTGGCAAAGCAGGTTAAGCATCTGACTCTTGGTTTTGGCTCAGGTCATGATCTCAGGGTTGTGGGATCGACAACGTGAAGTCTGCTTATGATGGTCTCTCCTGCTCCCTCTTCTCACCACGCCCCCCGCCCAGTGTTCACTCGTTTCTCTAAAATAAATAAATAAATAAATCTTAGAAAAAGAGAAAAAGTGAACAATCAGGCTGTGTCTAATCAGGAAGTCCACACTATAAGCACGTCTCATTAATTCTTGCTTCGTACGTGACACTTTGCTGATTAGACAAGTTAATATCACAAATGGTGACAATCATGCCTGCTGACTGCCTGATGAATAGAAATGGGTGCTTGCTGATGCCAGTTTACTCACTCAAGATGTGGGCTGGCCCAAAGCTTTTCAAGACACTCCTTTCCTTGCATGGACAGGGCTTAAGAGTCCTACAGGGTCTGAAACCTGTGCCGGAGAATACATTCCTAACCCTTCCTGTGTCCAGCCATGAACTTGTGGGGCAGTGGTTCTCACCCAGGGCCTATTTATTTTGTCCCTGAAGAGACATTTAGCAATGACTGGCAACATTTTTAACTGTTACAGCTTGGGGAGGAATCTACTGACCTCTAGTGGGTACAGAGCAGGGATGCTACTAATCACCCCGCAGCGCAGAGGAAAGCCTCGCAAAAAGGAATTATCCATGCAAATGTCAATCAGGCCAAAGTGGAGAAAACCCTGTACAGTGGATTCTGTTGGCATGAAGTAAGAGTAAGAGAATGGGGTGTCCGAAATCCTGGCATTTCCTGGAGTGATTCTTTCACTCAAGGTGTCGGCCAGGATACGTGAATAGTCTTTGTATCTGTGCATTTATTTTTTTTTCTGTGCATTAGCAATGTCCAGATTTCACAGAGGAAGACATACACATGGCCAACAAGCATGTGAGAAAATGCTCTGCATCACTTGCCATCAGGGAAATACAAATCAAAACCACAATGAGATACCACCTCACACCAGTGAGAATGGTGAACATTAACAAGACAGGAAACCACAAATGTTGGAGAGGATGCGGAGAAAGGGGAACCCTCTTGCACTGTTGGTGGGAATGTGAACTGGTGCAGCCACTTTGGAAAACTGTGTGGAGGTTCCTCAAAGAGTTAAAAATATACCTGCCCTACGACCCAGCAATTGCACTGCTGGGGATTGACCCCAAAGATACAGATGCAGTGAAACGCCAGGACACCTGCACCCCGATGTTTCTAGCAGCAATGTCCACAATAGCCAAACTGTGGAAGGAGCCTCGGTGTCCATCCACAGATGAAGGGATAAAGAAGCTGTGGTCTATGTATACAATGGAATGTTCCTCAGCCATCAGAAAGGATAAACACCCACCATTTGCTTTGACATGGATGGAACTGGAGGGTATTATGCTGAGTGAAATGAGTCAGTCGGAGGACAAATACTATATGGTCTCATTCATTTGGGGAGTATAAAAAATAGTGAAAGGGATTAAAGGGGAAAGGAGAGAAAATGGATGGGAAATATCAGAGAGGGAGACAGAACATGAGAGACTCCTAACTGAGAAACAAACTAGGGGTGGTGGAAGGGGAGGTGGGTGGGGGGTTGGGGTGACTGGGTGACAGGCACTGAGGGGGGCACTTGATGGGATGAGCACTGGGTGTTATGCTATATGTTGGAAAATTGAACTCCAATGAAAAAAATAAAAATAAAAAATAAAGTAGAAAATGTAATAAAAAAGGGGGATCTCTCCCCTGCATCTAAAAATGACCCCAATGTCCAGATGGCAGAATGTGGTCTGAGACTTCATGGCAACCCAGCAGCGTGGTCTGGGACGAGCCAACCCTCACCCGCCTCGGATACATCAGCAGCTCTAGCTGGCTAGAAAACACCCCCGGCTGCGCACACCGAGTCAGGTCAGCTCACAGCACTGACCCCAACCAGGTTCCACGAGAGCGCACAGAGCACCCCCTCCTGCCTCAAAGGAAATAAACGGAGGCAGAGGATACAAAGCGGGGACTCCCCACTAACTGCCTGGGCCAGTCACTCTGCTTTTTATCTTTTGTTTTTCTGGGAAAAAGCATAACCCCTATATCTTCTGTATGAGTGAGTTTGGTTTGGCGTGCGTCAGCTAGCAACGTGATGCCGTCAGGACACCGAGACTAGCCCAGGCCCACGTGACAGCCATTTTGAGCAAACTGCCTGCTTGGAAGGGACTAGGTAAGAAATAGACCTATTCCAGCAGAGAATCTTCCTGTTTGCACGTCGCTGCCTAAGTGTTCGTGCCCAGATTCACCTGCTCCATCTCGCCTGCCAACACCTGTCTCAGCATGGCCCTCGAAACCCCGCTGGTCTGCCTGAATTTGGGGATGTGAAGAAACGGGGCTGAAGGAAGAGGGCCTCCCAGACCCCCTGCACAGCATCTATACTTCCCTCCCCAGGGCTGTGAGAAGCCCGTGTCCCTGCCCTCCCAGCCCCGAGCCAACAGCCTGGCACGTAATAGGTACGCAACACATGTTGCTGAACTGCCCTGGACTTCTCACCTGATACGCAGCAGTGGCTGCACTCCAGATGAAGCCCTCGGGAAAATGTCCATAGAGAAACTCATCTTCCTTGGGCAGCGGCATGCCGTTGTTGGTGATGACCTCTGTGTAGTACCTGGCGGAGGCTCTTGCCGTGCGAGGCCTATTTCTGTTGTTGAAATCAACATGGTACAGTCCAAACTTGACTGTGTAGCCATTCAGCCACTCAAAGTTGTCCATCAGAGACCACGCAGAATATCCTCGAAGGTCTACGCCGTCAAGTCTATAGGCTGGGAACATTCCAAAGGGAGCAGAGAAGAGCTTTACACCAGGAGGGTGAGGTCCCCAAGAAGCCCGGCCAAGACTAGCATCTCACTCAAGACAATAGCCTCAACCATTAACCTGTGCACACAGCTAATGTGTGCCCAGACAGACAAGTCACCTTGTCCTTTTTGCCAGCACTGGTGCCCTCATAGCAATAATTAATGACTGATCTTTGCAAAATCATATTCTTTTTTGGGGTAAAGGGACAAATCTCAAATCAGGAGTCTCAGCGCACTTTAGAAGTTAAACATACAAATGTGAATTAGAGAAGGGTTTCTTGTTCTGGAGTTCATGGAACTCACCAGAATATAAGCTCCCCATCCTTTTGTTCACTGCTCTTAGGATAGAACTTGTCACATAGTGGTTGCTCAATAAGGAACGGATGGACCCACGAAAATTCTCTGTATGCGTGGGAAGATGACCACATCCTTTTTCCAGTTTCCAAAGGGATACGTAACCCCAGATGGGAAAAGAATTATGGAGTTAGGGCCAAAGAGAGACTTGTCAATGGTGTGTAGCCCACTCTGTCAAACCATGTCAGGCACATGACATATGGCTGCTGAAGATTCTGTAAGGGGGATAGGAATTCTCACATATGGGGATGCCTGGGTGGCTCAGCGGTTGAGCGCCTGCCTTCAGCCCGGGGCCCCGGGATCGAGTCCCGCATTGGGCTCCCCGCATGGGGCCTGCTTCTCCCTCTGCCTGTTTCTGCCTTTGTCTCTGTGTCTCTCATGAATAAATAAAATCTTTTTAAAAAATGAATTCTCACGTACCTTTCAAAGCTTCATTGATGTAGGTTTTGTGATAAAATATCCTATCGGTATCGTCCACTTTGGAATTTCCCAGCCCCACCCCGTTTTCAGTGATGTAAATGGGGATGTCCCCGTACTCTTCCTTGATCCAGTTGAGCAGCCTTCGCGTGCCCCAGGGCGCAGCTCTGTTCACGGCTGTGGAAGGCCACGAGGAGTCCTCCTCCTCGGTGGTCTCCTGGTCCTCTTCATAGGAGGGTGGATTTAACCTGGGTGTCTTGTGCTGCACGATTCTGGAGGAGTAGGTATTGAGGCAGAAAACATCAGCTGTAGCTCGGATGTAGCTCTTCTCTTCCTCGGTGAAGCTTGGCAGGCGGGAGGTGGCTAAGTGTTGAAGCTCACTCCTATTCCCCACTTTCCACTTCATGGCATCAGGATAGTCTCCATTTCGGAAAATAGGGTGGGCGAACCAGCCCAGGGAAAACTGCAGGGTTCGGTCAGCTGCCTCCACGTCCCTCGGGAGCTCCGGTGACTTGGGCTCTGCCCAGTGTGTACTGAGGCTCAAAGAGATGACCCCCTTCTGTTCCTGCCTGTATTTCTCATCATAAGTGTGATAGACTTTGGCATGAGCTTTGATAATTGCATGGCCAATCCTGTAAGGTGCCCAGCCTGGGTCTTTCACCTTTGGAGGAAAATCCCCTGAGCCGTAACCTAACCATGCCTGGTATGTGGGCTCATTGAAGGTCATCCAGAACTTGACTCTGTCCCCAAAGGTCTGGAAACAAAAGTCTGCATAGCTGTTAAACAACTCAATCAAGGAAGGATTTTCCCAGCCTCCAATATCCTGGAGGGCCTGGGGCAGGTCCCAGTGGAATAGGGTCACCATGGGTGAGATGTTGCTTGCCACCAAGCCATTGATCAGTCTGTTGTAATAATCAACACCATATCTGTTGATAGAACTGTTTCTCCCTGTTGGGAAAATCCGAGACCAGGAGAGAGAGAAGCGATAGGCCTTCACCTTCAAAGCTCGAAGCATATTCAGATCGGCATCCAATTGGTTATAGCTGTCACAGGCGATGTCTCCGGTGGAATTGTCTTTCACGTTGTTCCCTGGTGTGTGGGTGAAGTTATCCCAGATGCTGGGACCTTTGCCATCAGCATCCCAAGCTCCCTCGATCTGATAGGCTGATGAGGACACGCCCCACAGAAAGTCATCCCGGAAAGTGCCGTGGTAGAACAAATCTCTTTCAAACTTGGGTTGGTTGGAGAACTTTTCCCAAACTACTTTAGCCTTGGAGGGCACGTCAGATGGAAAAGGGAAGGCTCTGATTTTAGTTGGAAAGTCGGCCGTACGGGGTGGTGGCAGGCTCTTGACTACCTTGGGAAGGAAACCGTTCTTTTCAATGATGCTGGTGAAAAAGTAGGCAGATTTCCTGGGAGTTCTTGGCTTGCTGCTGTCATTGAAGTTAACGTGGTGCAGCCCAAACCTCTGGCTGTAACCAGAGGGGCCTTCGAAGCCATCTATGAGGGAACGAGCGATGTAAGCTCGAACATCCACCAGGTCCTCCTTGATGGCTATGGGGAAAAACATAACTCAGGATTATTTTAAAGTCTCTATTACTGTATGCACATTTTGGAGGGGACATAGGTTACCTCAAAATGTTAACCCTTTTTCCCTAGAATAATAGAAAAAATCCACAAGACTACAAAATCATCAGGCCACATCTGTGGTCATAAATCTCAGTCCAGAGGAGCATCCCTGTCTTAAAATGAATATGAGAATGTGTCCCATTTGCTATTATTAGGGATCCCTGAATTTTCATAGAATGCACAAATATTTAAAATGTACTTTGGTTTTTCCTCATATTTAGCAATACTGACATAAAATGATCACATATCCCATATTAAAAAAGAGAAATGAAGCCTACAGTAAGGTATTTCCTGGTACAATGGGTTGAATAGTGGTCCCCAAAAAGATATGTCCAAATCTTAACTTCCCATACCAATGAATGTAGTATTATTTGGAAAAGGGGTCTTTGTAGATGTAATTAGGATCTTACGATGAGCTCATCCTGCATTAACCAGGTGAGTCTGAAATTCAATGACAAGTATCCTTAAAAGAGAAATAGAGAAGGTCCACATGAAGATGAAGGCAGAGATTGGGGTGATGCAGCCACTAGCCAGGGAATGCCTGGAACTACCAGAGGCTGAAAGAGGCAAGGAAGGAGCCTACTCTGGAGACTTCAGAGGAATAGTGGCCCTACTGACATCTCCATTTTGGACATTTGGCCTCTAGAACCACGAGAGAAGGAAAAGAAAGAAAAGAGGGAAAGTCTAGTGAGTCAACCACAAACCAGCTTCAGAGTAAAGCAATGGCTTTGGGCTCAAAATGGGAACCAGCAAAGTATTAAGCCCTATTTTTATCAGGTTACACAGCCTCTCAACAAACATTGACTGTATAAGAAGTAGATCATTCATGTATTTTATATAGTTCATTTAATCATTCAATAAATAATTTAGTAAGCACCTACTTCATCCCAGTCAGTAATAGTCTCTGGAAACATAAAGATGAACAGAAGCCTCATAGGTTAGTAGATATTGCTTAGACAGAAATAGAAAGGAAAAAAAAAAAAAAAAAGAAATAGGCCTATGGTGGGCAGCCCGGGTGGCTCAGCGGTTTAGCACCACCTTCAGCCCAGGGCATGATCCTGAGACTAGGGATCGAGTCCCACGTTGGGCTCCCTGCATGGAGCCTGCTTCTCCCTCTGCCTGTGTCTCTGCCTCTCTCTCTCTCTCTCTCTCTCTCTCTCTCTCATGAATAAATAAAATCTTTAAAAAAAAAAAGTCTGTTTTATGGGGACACCTGGATAGCTCAGTGGTTGAGCATCTGCTCAATGATGAGAAACAAGTGTTAGTTAAGAGGTGAAGAAAACATACTCTCATACACAGCTGGTGGGAATGTAAATTACTAGAGCCACTGTGGAAAACAATATGGAGGTTCCTCAAAAAAATTAAAAATAGAATTAGCCAAAAAAAAAAAAAATTGGAATTAGCCTATGATTCAGTAATTCCACTACTGGGCATTTACCCAGAGAAAACAAAAACACTAATTCAAAAAGATATATGTACCCTGTTTATTTCAGCATTAGTTACAACAGCCAAATTATGGAAGCAGCCCAAGTGTCTATCAGAAGATGAATGGATAAAGAAAATGTGGTATTTATATATACAATGAAATATTACTCAACCATAAAAAAGGAATGAAATCTTGCCATTTGCAACAACATGGATGGAGGTAGAGGGTAAAATGCCAAGTGAAATAAGTCAGTCAGATAAATACAAATACCATATGATTTCACTCATATGTGGAATTTAAGAAACAAAAAAAGGATACAAGAGACAAAGACTTTTAAGCATAGAGAACAAATAGTTACCAAAGGGGGGGTGGGGGGATGGGTGAAACAGGTGAAAGAAATTATGAGTACACTTATCATGATGACCACTAAGTAATGTATAGAATTGTCAGATCACTGTATTGTACACCTGAAACCAATATAACATGGTATGTTAACTATCCTAGAATTAAATTTTTTTTTAATTGTTAAAATACATGAAACTGTGTCAGGTTAAGAATAATCCAATTAATTCATATCTACAGAATCAAAGTGAATGATGTGGAATGTAGATTTTATAGCTTGTTAAAGGAGATGGAGATTAATGTGGCCAGAACAATGAGGGTTTAATGGGTTGGAGTCCCATGCTATAATGCCATCGTCATCCTATATTGCAATTTTCTGTGTGCTTCTGTAGACTTTGATTATCCCATGGGGAAAAGATGATATTTGTTCAATATTTTACCCTTATGGTCTTGTGCAACATGTGGTACATAATTGTCACTGAATACATTTTTGTTAAACGAAGGCATTAAAAGATGATGAGTCTTGATCAATGGATAAGACTCAGATGGGCAGAATGTGGAAGGAGGCATTATAGGGAATAAGAACAAAGGAGCAGAGACTTGAGGCTTCTGGAGGATACAAGGGGGCTGATGTGAAGGATTTCTGCTATTACTACTAACACTACTTTTTGGCTTCATTTTCTCGGTAGATTCTCTTTGTCTCATTAAACAAAACTGAAGACTTGGAGAAGTACCACCCGCCTTCCCATCACCAGCATATCCACTTGTCTTACCCTTGAGCACCTCATTGATATATTTATTGAAGTAGTCTACTCTCAAGGAATCCTCAAAGAGATCTTCAGTCTCCCCTATAGGCATGCCATTCCCAGCCAGGTAGATCGGAACTTTTCCTCTTGTGTATTCCAAAGACACAAACTTTAACAGCCTCCTTATGCCCCAGGGCACCACATAAATCCAAGGGGATGAGGTCTGGGGCCATGCAGGGTCCACATGTTGGGTAAAGCCTCCAATGGCATCATAGCTGGGGATGCAGGAATCTTGTTGGGTCTTGCTGATGAGGCGGGAGGTATAATGAGACAGACCCAGAAAATCAGCGGAGCCTTTCAGGAGCTGCTTCTCTGCTTCAGTAAACTCAGGGAGCTGGGCCACAGGACTGGGGCACTGTTGGTTCACCTGTTGGATCCGAGCCTTCAGGGCAGGAGGGTAGTCTCCATCCACAAAAATGGGGTGTGCAAACCAGCCCAGCATGAAGTGCAAGTAGAGTTCCGAGGCTCTGACGTCCTCGGGCCTCTCTGGGGACAGAGGCTCTGCCCAGTCTGAGTTCAACACAATGCCTACACGTCCCTGCTGCTGTGGACGATAGTAGCTATTATAGTGGTGCCAAACTCTGGCATGAGTCTTGAGGATCAAGTGAGCCACCTCGTAAGGAAGAAAGAAGGAAATACAGTGCTTAATAACAACCAATAGCAAAGCCAATGACAACCATGAATCAATAGCAAGTCTACAACACCAACAACTAGTTAGCACCGGTGTCAATGTTACCTATGTTAATGACAACATTATCGCTGAACATGTCCACCAATGTAAACAACATCAGCAAGTCATCGACAAGTTAATGCCAATGTCAACAAGTCAACAATATCAACAGGCAGTTAAGACCGATGTTAACAGTGTGAATTAATCAACATGGACAATATTGACATTGAATTATCATCAACACCAGTGCTAGTAATACCCACAATGCAGACAACAAAGTCAGTAAATCAACAACATCTACAAGCTGCCGCCACCACCACCGACAGGTCAATAGCAACAGCATCAAAAACCATGGTTCATAGTAAACATTGTTAATGAATTCTCTCGTGAATTCCTCACAACCACCTTATCTGGCAAGTATAGTTATTATTACCACTGTACAGATGAGGGAAACAAGATCCAGAGACGCGTAGACTGCAGGAAGCCTGACTCTAAGCCTGTATTCCACCCCCCCACTGCTATTCGCCTTTGTCCTCAAGAAGTACTTACTAATTCATCAACAACGAATTTGGGGGAATTATTTTAGTTGACATACAAGGCGTGGACAAGTCTTTTTAGCCTACCTGTCCTCCTTTCTACTTAGTGAAATCTAGGAAGAAAACACAAGCCCGGGAATTTCTTTATAGATTTAACTCAAGGTCTTACAAAAGTCAACCGCTTCCCTTGGCAGAGCACTGTGGGAAAACAGGCAAAAGCAGGGTGCCTGGAGCATAACAAACTTAGGTTTGAATCCTGACTTTGTCACTGACTTGCTCAGTAAACTCAATCTTCTCAGTTTCCTTGTCTGCAAGAAGCGGTAATTATGGATCCATTCAGGAGGACTAAGTAAAATCGCGTATACAAAGCACAAAGTAAAAACTGGAGGGCAGGAGCGAGTGCTTAGCTTCCTTTCCTTTTTGGTTTTTATCATCTGAAGATGATGACACTTATTTTTGAGGAATTTCCTATCAAAATATGCTCTAGGAAGTCAAACTCCTCACTGCTTCTCACATTCCAAATGTTAGTCCTTCACTGGGTCCTAAACACCAATGGCAAACTGTGCTCCTTTCCAAAAGGCAGGAATGCTTGCCTTCCAGTCTGTGCCAGGCGGGGCTCAATGCCGTATGACAACCAGCAGATCCAGCCACTGTGGCCGTGTAAGCACACGGGAAAGTGTTCAGGAGGGACGCCTGGGGGCTCAGTGGTTGAGCCGCTGCCTTCCGCTTAGGGCGTGATCGGGCGTCCTGGGATCGAGTCCCACATCGGGCTCCCTGTAGGGAGCCTGCTTCTCCCTCTGCCTCTCTCTCTCTCTCTGTGTGTCTCTCATGAATAAATAAATGAAATCTTAAAAAAAAATAAAAATAAAAAGTGCACTAAATTGAGTGCAGAGTGCACGGTCAACGCAAGGGAGCTAGGACTGGAAGGAAACACGGGCAGGATGACAAGGCCAGTGGGCGGCCTCCGGCCCCCTCGCCTGGGTCCGGTGACCGGTTCAGGGAGCCCTCCAGAGCTCTCCCCCCGCAGGGAGCCCCCCAAAGCTCTCTCTCCCTGCAGGGAGCCCCGCATAGCTCTCCCCCACTGCAGGGAGCCCCCCAGAGCTTTCCCCACCGCAGGGAGCCCCCCAGACCTCTCCCCCCTGCAGGGAGCCCCCCAGAGCTCTACCCCCCTGCAGGGAGCCCCCCAGAGCTCTACCCCCCTGCAGGGAGCCCCGCATAGCTCTCCCCCCCTGCAGGGAGCCCCCCAGAGCTCTCCCCCCTGCAGGGAGCCCCCCAGAGCTCTCCCCCCCTGCAGGGAGCCCCGCAGAACTCTCCCCACCGCAGGGAGCCCCGCATAGCTCTCCCGCCCTGCAGGGAGCGCCCCAGAGCTCTCCCTCCCCTGCAGGGAGCCCCGCATAGCTCTCCCCCCCTGCAGGGAGCCCCCCAGAGCTCTCCCCCCCTGCAGGGAGCCCCGCATAGCTCTCCCCGCTGCAGGGAGCCCCCCAGAGCTCTCCCACCCCCCCCCCCCCCCCGCGCTCTCCCTCCCCCCCCGCAGGGAGCTCCCCCCCTCGAAGTACCTCGAAGGAGGCCACCCCCGGGTCCGAGATGCCCGGCGGGTGCTGGCCGCTGCCGTAGCCGGCGTAGCTCGTCACCCACGGCTCGTGGAAGGTCACCCAGAGCTTCACGCGGTCCCCGAAGGTGGCGAAGCAGAAGGCGGCGTAGCGCAGGAAGGCGTCGGCCACCCGGGGGTCGCGCCAGCCGCCGAGCCGCTGCAGCGCGCGCGGCAGGTCCCAGTGCGAGAGCGCGGCCACCGGCTGCAGGCCCGCCGCCAGGAGCGCCGCCACCAGCCGCCCGTAGTAGGCCACGCCGCGGGGGCTGGGCGCGCGCCCCTCGCCGGGCAGCACGCGGGACCAGGAGATGGAGAACTTGTAGACCTGCGCGCCCAGGCCCCGAAGCAGGGCCACGTCCCAGGCCGCCTTGTGGTAGCTGTCGCTGGCCACCTCGGGCGTCGCCGCGCCCCCGCGCCCCGCGCCGTCCCAGACGCTCGGGCCGCGGCCGTCCTCGGCCCAGCCGCCCTCCACGCTGAAGGCCCCGGTGGACGCGCCCCAGAGGAAGCCTTCGGGGAAAGCGTCCTGCAGGAACGCGTCCCTCTGGGCCCGGGACTGGTTGGCGAACGCCCCCCACGCCCTGCGGTAGGCGGAGCGCGCGCCCCCCAGGTCCTGCTGGGGAGGACCCCGCTGGGAGCCGGGCCCGCTGCGGGGTGGAAAGACAGACGGACGCGGCATGACTGCGCGCGCTCAGCACCGCGCACCCGAGAGCCCTCGTCCCCGGTGGACCTCCCAGGAGCGGGGGGCAGAAGCCACCCACCAAGTCCCCGAAGACGGGGGGAGTACTGCCAGGCCCCTTCTTAGGCAGTGATCTTTTTTTTTTTTTTACATTTTATTTATTTATTCATAGAGACACACAGAGACACAGGCTCCATGCAGGGAGCCGGACGTGGGACTCGATCCCGGGACTCCAGGACCAGGCCCCGGGCTGAAGGCGGCGCTACCCCGCTGAGCCACCCGGGCTGCCCCTTAGGGGAGTGATTATTGCTCCTGCAGGACCCAAGATGCTGTGTCCTGCCTGCTGATCCCCGGATCAGCTCGTCCTTGAGTACTGTTTGCCTCTGATGCCGTGCTTTTTTTTCTTAACTACGGTTTATAAAACAAAACAAAACAAAACAAAACAAAACAAAAAAACATAGCTAATTGGGGCACCTCCTGGCCCAGTGAGCTAAACATCAGACTCTTGATTTCGCTCAGGTCATGATCTCAGGGTCCTGATGGTGAGCTCTGTGTTGGGCTCCTGCTTGAGGTTCTCTCGCTCCCCCTCTGCCCTTCCCCTCCTGTTATAAATACACACAGACATACATACAAAGAGCATAGCCAGTAACAATGATGGCTCTAATTCATTATCCCTTGATTCTGTGCTGGCCACTGTGCTAAGAATGGTCCCTTGTGTAATTTCACAATTTTATGAGATAAGCACTATATTTATTTTTATCCTGCAAAAAGGAAACAGACTGAAAGAGAGAAAGAAATGAGCAAGTTCTAGGCATCAGTGGACCTATTTACCAGCAGGCACAGAAGTAGTTCAATAATTGAGCTACTAGCATAGGTCTACTGATAGGCACCAGCGAAACAGTAACCCTAGCTCTTCCACCCGGACCTGCCTGGGGCGCTGTAGGAGCATGGTGAGTGGCAGGCCTTGCTTCATGCTGCCTGGATTATGGACATAATGGCAAGCACTCAACCATCCATCCTGGACCATAAAGTAGAAGCCTCGTTAAGGATGACAAAACAACAAGATAGGAGCCTGGATTCCTGATCACTGTACCTACTCTAGATTATCCATCTCCAGCCTTTCTAATGTAAATGAACTCACACCTTATTTTCTTTTAAATGAGAACTCCTAGATCACACAGTCTGCAAATCTCAGGGCAAAGTCTGTGCTTTTAACCACATACCACTATATTTGTGTGTAGATGTTTATGTATTTTTTAGTATTTCATATTTCAAATATATATTCATCCTAATTTATATATAAGATAGAATATAAAAATGCTATCCTTACACGAACACAGTCTATTTTCTATTTTATTTTTAGTTCATTTCTCTCCTTCTGTCTTCCCTTCATTTTTTTTTTTTTTTTTAATAAAATGGTTTTTTCTAACATTTCAAAACAAACCCTCAATTGATTTCCCAATCTCCCAGTTCTGGCCCGCAGGCTGGAAAAGTGTGGTTTATACTGCGGCAGTCACATCAGCAGAGGGCAACCTTGAGGAAGGGTTCTGTGTAGATGGGGGTGTTTGGTCTGAGGAAGAAAATACATGGAGTGGGGGCCGTCAGGGTTGGGGATGGGCAAGGAGGTGCAATACAAGAGCACCTCCTGTCCAAGGGCCGTCATGTGGAGAGAGGATAATGTTTGTACTAGGTTGGCCCAGAGCACAGAACCAGTAGAAGTGACAGGGACACTGCACAGGGACCTCCATCCCACAGAGGAAATCCTGAATCTTCCAAACCTGAGCACCTCCTCTTCTCTGAAGCATCTGCTAACATATTTACTAACACAGCAGTCGGGGAGGGAATGATCTATAGTTATGGATTATCCATAATATATACAGGTCTCTGGAGCACAATCAGGGACACAACTGACATCCATTCAATGGAGAGCTGCTCTGACCCAACCCTCCTGACCCTGACTGTCCTCCTGGCTTGGAGGAAATGAGGTCTTGAAGAAATAAACACCCCCTCGATAAAATACAATTTGCCCTAAAGGCTTTTTGTTGTTTAAAATTGTTTATTTAAGTCATCTCTGCACCCAACTTGGGGCTAGAACCCATGACCCCGAGATCAAGAGTCACATGCTCTTCTGACTGAGCTAGCCAGGCACCCCTCCATTTATTCTAAAGGCTTTAATGCTGGGAGTCCAGGGTTTGCCTAACTTGCGAAGAGATTTAGCACACAAAGCCTCAATCCCTATGCCCAGGCCCTCCATAGGGTCTGTCCCTCCCCTGTCCCCAGCCTCAGAGCATCCCAGATAATGCTCTTTCTCCCCTGTCTGGGGAGCAGTGCTAGGTCTCCTGCCACAGGCTAGTGTTAAAGTCATTTGTGGGCCTGTCTCCCCTTTGAGGTTTAAAATTCCAAAGAGAAAATGATGTTAGTCCTGGTGGAAACTGCCACCCGCCCTGCACCTGCCCCTAGTGGGCTCTCCACCAACGTCCATCTGAATGAGGACCCCCGGCTATCAGTTTAATGTTAGCCAGTTTTGGACCTTTGCTTCAGGCCAAGGTTTAGAGGAAGAACCTTGGAGCTGGTGTCACATGACATCTTGATATTTTGCAATCCCCAAGCTTTCAGGGTAACCCTTTTATTATGGCCTGTTGAGTTCTATTTTCTGAAAAGACATAGCCCAGCACTCCTCCACTGACTCTGAGTGTGGTCAGAGAGAAGTTCTGACCTATCTCCTCTTTCCACCGTTCATACTCCCTGGACAAAGCCTTACATGCAGCAGCTGCTTTGGGTTTGTTGATTTGACCTGCTGGCTTGAAGTGAGTTGAGAGGACAAAACAGAAGATATACAAGTGTTGGGAGAGGAACAGTACAAAGAGCTGGGAGCAATAGAAGCATATGGCCTGGGACAGGGCTGTCCCAGCAGAGTCTAAGGTGAAGAGCAAGAACTCTAGCTGAAAGTCTGGGAAGCCAAATGATTCTTTCCAGTCTATGACCTTCGTCAACACATGGTGCATGAAGCTCCTGCAGGTAACATACCCACGGGAGGCTGAGGGTTCTGGAGAACAACCATGATGGTTTTCATACCATCCTTTGCTTGCTCACTTGAGAAGCATGTTAGATTATGAGTGTGTGAGGGTGTCATTATGGGGGTAACCTCAAACCTGTTCTAATTTTTTTTTTAATATGCCACTTACAATTTGGGTACTTCAGTCATTCAGTAAGAAATTATTTGCAACCCCACCATAGATTAAAACCTCTCAGGGGCATCTGGGTGGTGCAGACTGTTAAGCACCCATCTCTTGATTTCGGCTCAGATTGTCATCTCAGGGGTCATGGGATCAAGCCCTGCATTGGGTTCTGTGCTCAGTGTGGAGTCTACTTGGGTTTCTTTCTCTCCCTCCCCCTCTGCTCCTCCTTCCTTCCTAGAACCAAGCACCACGTTGGGACCAGGAACAAGGCCACCCACTCATGTTAGGGGCTTTTGTTACTACAAGAAGCTTAATCAGGTGCCACCATAACAATACTTATGAATGTCTGGGGTTTGCCTCAAAACAATCTGGCTCTAGAGGCACGGGTAGCTCAGGCGGTTAGGTGTCTGACTCTTGATCTCAGCTCAGGTCTTGATCTCAGGGTCGGGAGTTAAAAACAATAGCAGCAACAAAACTTCCCCAGTCTGGCTTGAGAAGGGGAAAGTAGGTGATAGTTGGAACAAGATCAGCCATGAGCCAATAGCTTTTGAAGTTGGGGATGGCTTATTATACTTTTCCTTCTACGTCTGGATATATTTGACATTTTCTATAATAAAAAGTTAAAAGAGGAGGTCCTCATTCAAATGGAACAAGTGTGACTTTTCTCCCATTTCTAAGCCTTTTCACTCTCAAAGGAAACATTTGAAGGTTGACATGTTGTTTGTCATGTCAACCCTAAATTATCTTTTGGGGGGAGGTTGGGTTTGGTCATTTTTCCAACACCAAGTTTTTCCTCGTCTGAGGGGTCAAGGGCCCCTGAGAGACACCAATAAAACAACTTCCAAAGGCAGGCAGGCAGGCACATTATTTTCTGAGTCACCTGCAACAATGTCCCTTCTTTACAGATAAGGTGCCTTCAGCTTTGAGAAATAACAGATGCAGCATGGCACCGGGGAGATCTTAAAAAAAATAAATAAATAAAACCTCTCGTGAAAAAAGTCACTGAGTTAGGTTTTTGCCCCACTGCACCAGCTGAATCTCCTGCCTACACTGTCTCCTTGTGGGAAAGAGGTTTCACGGTTCGTAGGAGGAAACAGGTGCAGAGAACTCACCTCACATACTCAGACCATGTACTCTCAGGGGGTGGTCAGATCTATCTTTAACTCTACCTCCTATAAGATCTTCAACTAGAAGGCAGTTCAAGTCCCAGCCCAGCTTGTTGTGTGCACTTGGGCGAACTGCAAGGTTCACAAGTGCAGAATGAGGAAGGATAAGTGAGGATGCAGAAACATGTGGGCCCAGGGTAAGATGCAGTGGAGCCAGGCTCCCTCTCTTCTGTCCCTCTGAGCCTTCGTTTCTCACCTCCACAGTGGCCAGGATAGAAATCACTGGCCAAGGGATGCCCGGGTGGCTCAGCGGTTTAGCGCCTGCCTTTGGCCCAGGTCCTGATCCTGGAGTCTGGGGATTGAGTCCCACATTGGGCTCCCTGCATCGAGCCTGCTTCTCCCTCTGCCTGCGTCTCTGCCTCTCTCTCTCTCTCTGTGTGTGTGTGTCTCTCATGAATAAATAAATAAAACATTAAAAAAAAATCACTGGCCAAGATGCAGATGAAAACAGTCCCATTAAATGACACATGTGAAAGATATTCTTCAAATATCAGCTATTGATAGTTCAACAGGAAATCTAACATTACCTTTTCTTGGAACTTGGTGAACAGCTTAGGAAAGTATTAAGATCAAACCCAATGGTGAGATTCTGGTTTTCATTTATGGCTGTAAAAGAAGTTTAATTAACACTCTCTGAAACCCAACCAACAATATTCAGGACTGCAATCAATTGTTTTCTTATTTATACAACACACCCAGACTCCAAGCAATCATTCTAAGCTCCCTGGAAAATACCAGGGGCTAAAGATCTAAGGAGGTCAGAAATGATTTCCATGTACTTAGAATAATGGTTCTCAAACCTCCGTGTGCATCCAAATCACCTGCAGAGCTCATTAAACACAAATTGCTGACACCTCGCCCCACCCCCCAGAGTTTCTGATCCAGTGCATCTGACATAGGGCTCAAAGATTTGACTATCTAGCAAGTTCCCAGGTGATGCTGATGCTGCTGGTCTGAAGACCACACATGGAGAACAATTAATTCAGAAGAACTCAACAGAAAAAGATAGATTTTTTTTTAATTGTAGTGAACTATGTATAAACATAAAATTGACTGTTTTAGCCATTTAGAAAGGGACTGAACTTAAGAACAGAAATCATTATGCCATCAAAAGTGAGTTAGGGTGAGAGTTAAGTTGTATCTATGGGGAATGTCATGAGGTCTGTGAAGCCAGCCGAACCCTGGTTACAGGTAGTAGAAGGGCACTGACTTCTGCCATATGCTGCCTTATAGGGTGACTGGAATGAATATCAGGACACCCACGAACCTGCCCTTCTCTAGGAGCCCTCAGCCCCTGATGCCTTAACACAATTCACCTTTTCCTTGACCTGATTGGACCAGGAGTGATCTCCTGATCCATGGCCCACCAGTCAGATTCATTCTCATGAATTTGAACTAAGAGACACAGAGAAGATTGTCCATGAGCTGTGGGTTCGGCAAGGTGCCTACCAGGGCCACGTGCAAGCTAAGGTTATGGGAGAAAGAACAAGGGTAAGCAGAGGTGGGCAAAGGCGAGAGATCCTGGAGGGAGGGGTAATGAAAAGGGACCCTCAGGCACAGAGCAGTTCCCATATTTAGACCTGAAGCCTGAAGCCTGACGGTCTTTATTTCCACAAGATGAAGGCATCTCTGTCCTCCCTCTCTTCTTTTTTGAGTCAATGGGATGTAAGGGACCAATAATACAAAGGCAAGGGACACTAAACCCATTTGGGGTGGGCTCTCAACCGGCCCTCCTCCAGTCCCTCTTCTGGTCCCTCCTCTGGTCCTTCTTCTTATTGGAACCCCAGACTTTTAACACTGCTACTCCCCAAGCCAGTGCACCAAATGTTATTCAAAACTTCTCCAGCAAAAGGGGAACCCTCTTATCCATGGTGGGAATGCAAGCTGGTGCAGCCACTCTGGAAAATAGTATGGAGGTTCCTCAAAAAGTTAAAAATAGAACAATCCTATGACCCAGAAATTGCACTACTAGGTATTTTTCTAAGGGATATAAACAGTGATTCAAAGGGGCACCTGCACCCCAATGTTTATAGCAGCGATGTCCACAATAGCCAAACTATGGAAAGAGCCCACATGTTCATCAATAGATGAATGGATAAAGAAGATGTGGTATTTATGCACAATGGAATATTTAGCCATCCAAAAGAATGATATCTTGTCACTTGGAATGACGTGGATGGAACTAGAGTATTATGCTAAGCCAAATAAGTCAGTTAGAGAAAGACAAATACCATATGGTTTCACTCGTGTGTGGAATTTAAGAAACAAAACTGATGGAGATGCCTGGGTGGTTCAGCGGTTAAGTGCCTGCCTTCAGCCCAGGGTGTGATCCTGGGGTCCCAGGATCGAGTCCCACATCAGTCTCCCTGCTTCTCTTTCTGCCTGTGTCTCTGCCTCCTCTCTTTCTCGGTATCTCTCATGAATGAATAAATAAAAATCTTTAAAAAAAGAAAAGAAAACTGATGAACATAGGGGAAGGGAAGGAAAAGTTAAAACAGAGGCAACTCATAAGAGACTATTAACTATAGAGAACAGAGTTGATGGAGATTGGTGGGGAATGGGCTAAATGGATGATGGGCATTAAAGAGAGCATCAGTTGTGATGAGCACTGGGTATTTAATGTAAGTGATGAATCACTGAATTCTACTTCTGAAACCAACACTACATTGTATGTCAACTAACTTGAATTTAAATAAAAACTAGGAATGAAAGAAACAAACCTCTCCATCAATGGTCCACTCACCTTTGCGAATGCTAAAGAGCAGCGCAGAGTTCTTCCTGGTGGAAGGGCAGTCCTGGAATCTTAGATTGAAGATGAAAATGTTCACTTTTGGCTCAATAGTCTGAAAAAGATAAAAGCCAGCAAGTGAATGGAAGCTGCCTAGAGTAAGTCTTTTGATAACATAGACAAATTTTCAAGATGAGAAGCTATAAACACTCTGGTTTTGGAAAGGTTCTCTAGCCAGGTCAATTAATAAAGGGAGCAGACTCTAGCCTCTGAGGGAAAACAATCTACACTCTTCAGTAACATCAGCCACCCTCCTCACTGACCACCAGCAAAGAGAGAGGTTCAACATGTTACAAAGCTCCTCCCAGAATCAAGCACCATGTTGGGACTAGGAACAAGGCCACCCACTCATGTTAGGGGCCTTTGTTACCACAAGAGGCTTAATCAGGTGCCACCATAACAGTATTTATGAATGTCTGAGATTTGTTCCAAAGCAATCTGGCTCAAGAGGCACCTGGGTGGCTCAGGCAGTTAGGTGTCTGACTCTTGATCTCGGCTCAGGTCTTGATCTCAGGGTCGGGAGTTAAAAACAATAATAGTAACAACAAAACCTCCCCAGTCTGGCTTAAGAAGGGGAAGGTAGGTGATAGTTGGAACAAGATCAGCCATGAGCCAATAGCTTTTGAAGTTGGGGATGGCTTATTATACTTTTCCTTCTACGTCTGGATATATTTGACATTTTCTATAATAAAAAGTTAAAAGAGGAGGTCCTCATTCAAATGGAACAAATGTGTCTTTTCTCCCATTTCTAAGCCATTTCACTCTCAAAGGAAACATTTGAAGGTTGACATGTTGTTTGTCATGTCAACCCTAAATGATCTTTTGCGGGGAGGTTGGGTTTGGTCATTTTTCCAACACCAAGTTTTTCCTCGTCTGAGGGGTCAAGGGCCCCTGAGAGACACCAATAAAACAACTTCCAAAGGCAGGCAGGCAGGCACATTATTTTCTGAGTCACCTGCAATAATGTCCCTTCTTTACAGATAAGGTGCCTTCAGCTTTGAGAAGCTAACAGATGCACAATGGCACTGCGAGAAAGCATTGCTGGAGAACATTGAGGGGTCAGGCAGTCTTCCCTGGAAGGGATAATGAAAGTTATCTTGTTAAGGTAAAAAAAAAAATTTTATATATATATATATATATATATATATATATATATATAGAGAGAGAGAGAGAGAGAGAGAGAGAGAGAGGTGAGTGTGTGTGTGTGTGTGTATATATATATATATATATACACATATATATATATATATATATATAAAATCTTGTTTAGAAATTTACACAAGTGGCTTTGTACCCACCCCTGCAGAAGCAAGAGGAAGGCAGGGATGAATGCTGGTGGCCAGGCATCCCCAGAGAGGCCTATGAGAAGGCAGTAAGGATAAAAATGCTGCTAAGACTATGAAAGGCGGAAGAGAAGCCACTGGATGTACAATCCATTCTAACCTGTCAGAAGGTGGGATAATGGTCAGGACTCCAGGGAATTTGGAATTTGTCTTCCTCAAGGAAGTTGCTCAGCAGAGACCAAGCATAGGAGAGAAAGCTAACAGGCAGGTAGGTGGCATCCAACATACTTTAGTCACAATCATTAGACTTGAGGAAACTCAAGTCCAGGAACAGGAAAAAAGGGTCTGAGGTTACAGGAAGGTCCCCATAGCTGGCATCTGATTTAGCAGACCTGGATGTGAAAGGTCTTTTTTCAGTTGTGGTGAAATGCACATAACATTTATCATAGTAACCATTTTTAAGTGTATAGTTCAGTGGCGTTAAGTACATTCATTTCATTGTACAACCATGACCACCACCCATAAAATGCCTTTTTAAATCTTAGAACACCAGAATTTCAATTCTCAGTAGATTTCTACACAAGACATCCATGTAAATATTTAACAAGATAACCTTCATTATCCCTTCCAGGGAAGATTGCCTGACCACTCAATGTTCTCCAGCAATGCTTTCAGGAGATCTCTCCTGGCGCAACTCTGCTGCCCATGGGTGCAAGCCCAGTTTACACATCAGCCAGGACATTAAATGTCTAATATGCTGCCAGGAACCCTCTCCACTCATCATCAATATGGGAAATGGATCAAATTACCTGTAATTTACTCAGCTTCTGTGGCAAACTTGCCTCGCTTTGGCATTCATAAGACACATCAAGAGAGAGGAAATCAACTGCGCCCTAGAAATAAGTAAATAGGGTAGTTAGAACATAAGCAAGTTCAAGACAAACCACTATTGAGAAATATCCTTTTTCCTTTCTCCTCCTATTACTAAACTGATACTCCAAAGTGAGATTTTTCAAGGAAATAGCAGGCAGAGGACAAGCTGGGACAGATAAGAATGTGTGTGTGGGATGTGCCTGCATGTTGCTGGGAATATATCACCACACACTCAGCAAAGTGCATGGTACATAGTAAGTGCTGGATAAATGAATATGATAAAATGAGTGAATGAATGAAGTACAGTATGCCAGAAATGGTAGGTTCCCACCCAAGAGGTGAACACTAAGAGTCAGAGGCCAGAACTGCCCTGGTCAACACCCTCTTCACAGCCCTCCCATTTTGCTGGAATGGATACAGTGGAGACCTCAGACACCCACAGGACCTCAGTGATCTCTCCAGAACCTACTGGTGGTGTTTTGGGTTTCATTTTAATTGTAGGTTATAGTCACTAGCTACTATCAGGGCACAGTTTAAAGTTCCCCCCTAGTGGACCCTAGCTTGGTCCATAGTGTTATCTGAGAACACAGCTCTCATGGTCCTGGACATACCTCCTCAGCACGGTCTCTGGCTTGCATACATTCTAAGAATTTCAGATTTATAGAGTCTAAACACATAAACATACCACTATGATTCTCTCGCTGCCTTTATCATGACTAGATCATCACCCATCATCTCTCCTTCATGGATGATCTGTTCCCTTGGAACAAAGACCCTGGATAATAGCATCTGATGACAACCAAGTGCCCTTGGACCTTCAATAACTGACTCACCACTGGCTCTCTATGGCTTTCCTAATCAGGTCATCATCAGTGCTTACCAGTCTACACACTTGCTCCACTTTGCTGAGTGCCACTCCCAACCCTTCTCCCCCCCGCACTCAACTCAACTCTCTACAACACAGAGTCCTTGAGTTCCTACCCTTAAAATCACTGTGCTCAGCACAGTGGATGAAGAATTCACATTTAAAGAGGGAGAACCACAGAAGTTTACATCTTAATGGAGGGTATTAGTAAATGCACTAATTGCATGAGAAAATACAGAGTTAAAAATGTTGAAAGCAAAGTCCATTCTAGTGGTCTTCAAACTCACCTGGGAATCTTGGAAAGCCTATGAAGACTCAGGCCAGTCTCTCCACATTAAGCCTCGACCTGTATGCGCTTTGCTAGCTCTCCAGGCGAGTCTGATACAGAATACTTGGGAAGTGCTGGTCTAAACAGAGGGCTAGGTGTTCCAAGTGGGGAGAGAGCACATCAGGTTGAGCAAGGGAGTATTATTTAAATGAGGCCTCTGGATGGAAAGCATATGTACATGTATGTTGTAAATGCGTAGAATTTTGTTGGCAGAGATTTGAGCAAAGCTAGGATAGGAAGCACACTGAGTGGTGCATGCCAGAGAGCAAGAAGAAAGCACAGCATACACATTGGGAAAAATAGGAGGGGAGACCTGAGAGAGAGCAAGACAGCCTGACCGAGCCACCCTCTGGAAGGCCCTGAGGAATCTGCACCAGTTCCTGCAATCTGTGGCAAAATACGCATAACATAAAACTTACCAAGTTCAGTGGCACTAGGTACATTCACATTGTTGTGCCACCATCACCCACCACCCATGCAATGCATTTTAAAATCTCTGAGGGAGTACTGAGTGTAGCTTCCCAGTAAGGAATTGATAAAAACTGTATTCCTGGAAAAACCAGAAGCAGTAGGTGGCATAAACTGGGGCAAAGAGAAGAGATCTGTTCAAAGGCTACTGCTCAACAAGCAATTTTCTGATCAGCACTTTGGTCGTCTGGTTTCATAACTGATAGAGGTTATTACCTCTTATAAATCAATTTAGATGGCCTTCTGGCCAGTCAGCCTCGGAGCTGGTTATTCAGAACCTTATCACATCTGGATTTTAAGTTCCTGAGCTGGTAAATTTCAAGACCGGACCCTGACCTATGGGGCCTCCATCAGAGCACAGACACCAGTGTCTGGCATATGGTACTGTGGTATCTATACAGCACCCTGTAAAATGCTGCAAAACGACAGAAATCAGTTTTTTTTTTATGACTTTCCTACTTCCCAGCAGCCAAGCTTACAAAGTCCAAATCTATTCAATTCTCAGATTTTTAAACTTTTCTTATTAAAATTATAGTTAAAAAGTTATGTTTAGCAGAGGCAGAAACCAAGATGCTGTAGAGAGAACATTATTTAAAAAACAAAACAAAATCCTTTACTCTTCTTTTTATCTGTTTCGATATAAACTGGCTTCTCCTCCAGTAAGCTATCTTGGACTCTTAATAAAAAATCGGGGGTGCCTGGGTGGCTCAGTGGCTAAGAGTCTGCCTTTAGCTCAGGTCATGATCCTGGGGTCTGGGGATTGAGTTCCGCATCAGGCTCCCCCTGGGCAACCTGCTTTTCCCTCTGCCTGCATCTTTGCTTCTCTGTGTCTTTCATAAATAAATAAAATCTTAAAAAAAACCTCAGAGCAAACAGAGGCGTTTGACTTCTTTGCATAGGTAAAAGCTAACACTTGCCACGCAAGAGCTGGGGTTGCAACGAATGAGATTTGGTTTGCAAACATGAATCTAGAGAATGGACAGCACTCTGAAGAGGCACTTGGAAAAATGTCAAGCCAACCGATGAAAACTTCTTTTGTGTACTAAAAGTAAAATCACAACTTTCCTCAAACATTACAAATGCTATTGGGGGTGGGGGGAGATTGTCATTACCTTGGCAAGGGAAGATGTGGAGGGTTGCAGCAGGATCTCCGAGATAGCTTCAGCTCTGAGGACCACAGAGAGCTTTCCACCTAAAACCAACCAGAGGAACCAGGTGAGCTGCAGGTGAGCGAGGCTGCATGCTGGGACTGCAGGAGCTGCCTGGGGACTCATTTCCTGTTCCATGTTCACCGATTTTTAAAAAAAAAAAATTATTTATTTATTCATGAGAGACAGAGAGAGAGGCAGAGGGAGAAGCAGGGTCCCCGCAGGGAGCCTGATGTGGGACTCGATGCCTGCACCAGGATCACTCCTTGAGCGGAAGGCAGACACTCAAATGCTGAGCCACCCAGGCGTCCCAATGTTCACCACTTTAAACGGGATTTTTGAAGACATCACTTACACGACTTTACCCTAGCTGAAACATTTTAGATAACAGGGGGGCTTTAAAAACAAAAAAGTCCCGGGACATCTGGGTGGCTCAGCAGTTGAGCATGTGCATTCCGCTCAGGGCATGATCCTGGGGTCCTGGGATCGAGTCCCTCTTCGGGCTCCCTGTGAGGAGCCTGCTTCTGCCTCTGCCGGGGTCTCTGCCTCTCTCTCTCTCTCTGTCTCTCATGAATAAATAAATAAATAAATAAAATCTTAAAAAAAAAAAAACACCCAAAAAAGTCCCTTTAGAGAATGTTTCATCTAAAGCAGGATTTTGAAATGTAAGACACTTGTAACTCTTTCAGAATAAAAGCAATGACCCTGCCCTGCCCCTCCAGAGTGTAAAGACAGTGAGGTGAGAACGGCTTTCTTACCTTCTGTTTAAAGGCAGGGTGCTATCCCGACCTGGTGTTTTCTGGTCCTTGTTCACCGTGGGGACTGCAATTCAGCCCCTATGGTGCACGGAGGGGAAAACTAGAGGACACCTGCAGCGTGCACCCACTTACTGTGATATTTGATTACCTGCAGTGGCGCTCCTCCTCGTGCGCACCCACATCCCCCTCCCCTGCACACCTGTCAGCCCACTGGGCTGAGCTGGGCAACAAGTGCATTTAACAAGCCTCCCAGCTGCTCCTGATGCAGTGGTCCTTGGACCACTGTTGGAGAACCACTGCCGCGGCAGCGATTCTTCAGGTGTTTGTCTTGCTCTGTGACTCTTTCCTGCACCTGCGTCTTTCTCTCCCACTGGATTGTGTGCTCATTGAGGAGCAAAATTTTAAACATTTCTTAAACCTCTCCAGATACCAACTTCAGCACTGGATACATAGCAGACCTGTAGTTTGGAAACACTAAACAAAAACTGAATAAAACCAGAGTTTGAGAGTTAAACTGTAAGGCTGTGTGCCTGACTTCATTTCATCCGAATTCTGTACAGGAGGAAGATCTGCTGAGACAATGAAGCCACCACTAACAACTACAAGAGTGGCTGGCTTTTTTTCTTTCTCTTTCTTTCTTTCTTTCTTTCTTTCTTTCTTTCTTTCTTTCTTTCTTTCTTCTTTCTTCTTTCTTCTTTCTTTCTTTTCTTTCTTTCTTTTTTTTTTTTTTCTAGTAATCGCTATGCCCAACCTGGGGCTTGGACTCAGAACTCGAAAGATCAAGAGTTGCTGGCTCTTCAAACTGAACCAGCCAGGTGCCTCCAAAGGGGCTTATTTTGATAAACATAATAGAACTTTGAAATCTTTTGAGCAGAGAATATCACTTAGAGACAAGGAGTCCTTGTTCTGATAAGATAGCACTATTATCTAGTTATTCAGTGATTGTGTTTAATGGTTCCATCTGGCCTTTCACAGATTTCCGAGCTTCCAACCATCACATCAGCACACATGGAACATACGACTTGTGTTTAACATTTTTAAATGTACAATTTAGTGTCATTGTTAGGCCAATGAAATGAAACAAGAGTACATATATCCAGAATGAACTCACAAATCTTTCTATTTGACTTTGCAAGCTGCTTTTAGAACTAGAGTGAACAAATGTACTTGAAGTTCCAGAAATTCTTATATCATACAAAATAATCAAACTTCCCCACTGTGGTTGCCAACCTATTCTCATTGCAAGCATAAATCATACTTTTTAAAATACTGTAAAATCCAGATTACTCAAAACTAGAGTCTCACACTAAGCTTGTGGTTCATGTTCTCTATGGGACTGAAAGGGGGGTAATTGCTCTGCTTTAGGATAATTTATCTTGCAATTTTTGTTAGACATAATTAAAGATAGGTGTTCATATATAGAGAGCTCAAAATTGGTATTTGCTGTGGGTTTAAGCCTCTGTCGAAAATTACTGCATAGGGATGTCTAGGTGGTTCAGTGGTTGAGTGTCTGCCTTTGGCTCAGGACGTGATGCTGGAGTCCCAGGATCGAGTGCTGCGTTGGGCTCTCTGCATGGAGCCTGCTTCTGTTTCTGCCTCTCTCTTTCTGTGTCTCTCATGAATAAACAAATAAAATATTTTTAAAAAATCGCTGCATAACACTATTAAGTTCATGTCTCTTTTAAGCATTGCTAGTCCTCACTAAAGGATAAGCTCACCTGTTTCCACCACAAAGGAAAGTCATTCTACTAAAAACCATTACAGTTGTCTACAAAAAATAGCCACTTTCCTTTTGCTTCTTCTCCCTTTGTCTCAAATGCTCCAATAAAAGTAATCTGGGCAATACTAAACTGTCAATATCAATGCTTCAAGCTACTATTACTGCTTGGTCAAGCTGGTATTCCTAGTGTTATAACCCTAGCACAAGTGGGGGATGCTGTATGTAATCCTACTCTTCCCATGAGAAGGATGTTCCCACTCTCCACAACCTCCAACTCTCCGCCAAGAATCCTCCCTTCCATTGAATCCTCCCCAGAGGCAGCACATTGAACACATAAATAGGTTTTTATTAACAAATATAAAAGATTAGAACTTTTCAAAAATTTTAGTAAAATATATATAAGAGGGACGCCTGGATGGCTCAGTGGTTGAGCATCTGCCTTTGGCTCAGGGCGTGATCCCACGGTCCCGGGATCAAGTCCCTCATCAGTCTCCCTGCATGAAGCCTGCTTCTCCCTCTGCCTATGTCTCTGCCTCTCTCTCTCTGTGTCTCTCATGAATGAATAAATAAGATCTTTAAAATATATATATATATAAAACATAGTTTCCCATTAAATTATTTATTTATAATAAAAAGCAGGGAGGGGGTAGAGGGAGAAGGAAAGAGAATCTCATGCAGACTCCCCGCTGAGCACAGAGCCTGATGTAGGTCTCAATCTCATGACCCTGAGATCATAACCTGAGCCGCAATCTAGAGTTGGATGCTTAACCAACTGAGCCACCCAGGCAATCTTACCATTATTATTATTATTATTATTATTATTATTATTATTATATTTATTTTTAGACTTTACTGATTTGGGAGAGGGAAAAAGAACACAAGTGTAGGGAGGAGCAAAGGGAGAGGAACAAGCAGACTCCATGCTGTGTGTGGAGCCCAACACAGGGCTCAATCCCAGAACCCTGAGATCATAACCTGAGCCAAAATCAAGAGTCAGAAGCTCAACTGACTGAGCCACCCAGGTGCCCCACCATTAAAATTTTTAAGTGTATATTGCAGTGGCATGAAGTACACTCACTTTGTGTGCAACCATCACCTCCATTCATCTTCAAAACTTTTCCAACATTCCAAGCTAAAACTCTATATTCATTAAACAGGTAACTCCCCATTTCCCTGCTCCTAGTAACCACTATCCTATTTCCTGTCTCTGTGAATTTGATTATTCTAGGTCCTTTGTGTATGTGGAATCCTACAATAAATGTCCTTCTGTGACTGGCTTATTTCACTTAGCATAATGTCTTCAAAGTTCATCCAATGTGTCAGAATTTCACTTCTTTTTAAGCTCAAATAATATTACATTGTATATAAATAGCACATTTTATTTATCCATTCATCCATCCCTGGGCATTTGGGTTATTTCTACCTTTCAGCTATGTAAATAACACTGCTGTGAACATAGGTGTATAAATACCTGTTGAAGTTCCTGGTTTCAGTATCTTTGTGTATGTCCCCACAAGTGCTAGATGATATGATAATTTTATGTTTAATTTCTTGAGGAACTGCCATACTCTTTTCCATCATTTTACACTCCTGTCAGCAATGCATAAAGGTTACAATTTCTCTGTATCTTCATGAACACCTATGTTTTTCTCCTTTCTAAAATGATAGCTATTCATATGAATGTGAAGTGATACCTCATTGTGGCTTTGATTTGTTTTCCAACATGATTGAGTTAATTTTTGTATATGGTACAAGGTAAAGGTCCAACTTTGTTCCTTTATGTGTGGATGTTCAGTTTTCCCAGGAACACTTTTGGAAAAGACTCTTTTTTCCCAGCTGGAAGGTCTTCACACTCTTGTAGAAAATCACTTGACTATATAGGCAAGGGTTTATTTGTGGGCTTTCTATTTTATTCCATTGGTATATATATATGTCCATCCTTATGCTAGTACCATATTATTTTGATTACTGTAACTTTGTAGGAAGTTTTTAAATCAGGAAGTGTGAATCTTCCAACTTTGTTCTTTTTCAAGATTGTTTTGGCTATTTGAAGTCCTTTGAGATTCCTTATGTATTTAGAGATGGATTTTTCTATTTCTACAAAAACTGTCACTAGGATTTTAACAGAGATTTCATTGAATCTGTAGATTGCTTTGGGCAGTACTGAAATCTCAACAGTATTAAGTCTTCCAGTCCATGAACAAATGATGTCTTTCCTATTTTTTTTCTTTACCTTCTTTTAGCAATGTTTTAAAGTTTTCAGTGTACAAATCTTTTGCCTCCGTGGTTAAGAGCAGAGGGGATGGGGAGAGTAGGGGGTGGGGAGGGACAGAGGAAGAGCGATAAGCAGACTTCCCGCTGAGCAAGGAGCCCAAAGTGGGTCTCCATGCAGGGCTCAATCCCAGGATGTCGGGATAATGACCTGAGCTGAAGGCAGATGCTTAACGGACTGAGCCATACAGGCATCTCTAGAAAAGAACTTTTAAAAGCTGCTTATTAGAGGGAGCATAACTTGGGGCACCGGGCTGGCTCAGTTGATAGATCATCCAACTCTTGATCTCAAGGTTGTGAGTTTAAGCCTTATACTGGATGTGGAGCCTACTTAAAAAAAAAAAAAAAAAGAAAGAAAAAAATAAAAAGAAAAAGAAAAAGAAAAAAAAGAAAGAAAAAAAAAAGAGGGTGCATAATTCCCCAGTCATTAAGTGTGAGCTGTGTATGGTGACTTCTTTCCAAAGAGTGCAGTATGAAAGGAGGGAAAAAGAGTAACTTTACCCTAGAGATACCTGACAAATACAAGTTCAATCAGGTGATCAGGGTCAACATCAACAGCATAGGGATGCCTGGGTGGCTCAGTGGTTGAGGGTCTTCTGCCTTTGGTTCAGGGTGTGATCCCCCGGTCCCGGGATTGAGTCCTACATCAGGCTCCCCGCAGGGAGCCTGCTTCTCCCTTTGCCTATGTCTCTGCCTCTGTGTGTGTGTGTGTCTCTCATGAATAAGTAAATAAAGTCTTTAAAAAAAATCAACAGCATAAATCATGTTGATAATATGTACCCTTGATACATGAGGAAAATAGCACTTTATTCTGTAATCTTCCTTCTTAAAACTCATAATCTCAGCCTATCCATGAAAGGAACATCCAACAGATCCCTATATAGTCACAAAAAAACCCACATATTATTCCATTCATATGAAATGTTCAGAACAGGGATATCTATAGACACAGGAAGTTAATTAGCAGTTGTTTAGGGCTGACATGGGAGAGGGGAATGGGGATAGTAGGATAATAGTTGGGTACAGAGACTACTTAAAAATAAAATCTTTGGGCGCCTGGATGTCTCAGTTGGTTGAGCATCCGCCTTCGGCTCAGGTCATGATCCTGGAGTCCTGGAATCAAGTCCCACATCAGGCTCCCTGCTCAGCGGGAAGTCTGCTTCTCCCTCTGCCCCTCCTCCTGCTTGTGCTCTCTCTCATAAATGAATAAAAATCTTTAAAAATAAAATAAAATCGGGCAGCCCAGGTGGCTCAGCAGTTTGGGGCCGCCTTCCGCCTGGAGCGTGGTCCTGGAGACTCGGGATCAAGCCCCACGTCGGGCTCCCTTCATGGAGCCTGCTTCTCCCTCTGCCTGTGTCTCTGCCTCTCTCTCTGTGTCTCTCATGAATAAATAAATAAAATATTCTAAAAAAAAGCAATTCAGTAATTTTTTAATAGTATTTTGCTTTTAACAAACATATTTATACAACTTTTTTGTGTATATTAGGTGGTATATTTTAAAAAGAACAAAAGCTACAGGATTGGACTAAAAAGGGAGGGGAGGATAAGAGAGAGAAAGAAAGAAGGAAAACCACCTTTTGGAGTAGGAAGGAGACTGGAAAAAATTTATTTTGTGTCCTGCATTATATTGGGGTAGAAAATCTAGTGATATGGATGAAACACAAAATATAGGATGGGAGGAATGAGCAGAAGAAGAAAAGGAAACTACAAGTATAAAAAATAGTCTTTAGTAACCTGATAAATATTAAAAATGGAATCTGCAAACATTTTAATAAACATGTTTATATATTTTTATAATCAAAATAAGTCTACGGAGACTGTCCTCAAAACAAGATAGATTTTCCTTTGAGATGAACAAACCTCTCAAAGTTCATTCACCCAGTGCTTCTTCAGTAGAATTACAGCGAACATTTACTTGCTCACCCTCCCCAAGACAGGTTTTCCAAAGAATCCATTTTCAAATTTAGCTTCTCTTCATCTCCCCCATCTCCTCCAAGTTCATTAAACTGACTGCTGGGCTTGTTGCTGTCCCCATGTAGGTACTTTCTCCCAGTCTAGAATCCTCTTCTCCAATCTATTTGCTTGTTCCCTCCCTTGCTGTTGTCCCTAAGGACACAGCCTTTCTGATACCCCTATCTGAAATGGCTCTGTCCACATTCACATTCTTTCTTCCCTTGCCCTGCTTTCACTTTTTTTTTTTTTTTAAGATTTTATTTATTTTTTCATGAGAGACACAGAGAGAGAGGCAGAGACCCGGGCAGAGGGAGAAGCAGGCTCCATGCAGGGAGCCTGATGTGGGACTCGATTCCAGGACTCAGGGATCACACCCTGGGCCAAAGGCAGGCGCTAAACTGTTGAGCCACCCAGGGATCACCTGGTTTCACTTTTTTAGAAAAAGATTTTATTTATTTATTTGAGAGAGAGACAGAATAAGAGAGAGAGAGAGAGAGAGAGAGATCATGAGTAAGAGGGAGGGATATCATGAGGGCAGAGGAAGAAACAGACTTCCTGCTGAGCAGGGAGCCCGATGCAGGACTCAATCCTAGGATTCTGGGATCATGACCTGAACCGAAGGCAGATAGTTAACCAATGGAGCCACCCAGGTGCCCCCTGCTTTCATTTTTAACATAGAAAAAATGTTTGATCTTCTTATAATCAAATACATTGCAAATGAAGCATATAAGGAGATAATAGTTTTCAGCTGTCAAATTACCAATAACAAAAATGATTACATCATTGAAGACAGGCTGAGTAGGGTCAGAATAGTTTTATAACTGTTGGTATACATTATTATAATTTTTCTGGAAGGTAATTTGGTAACATGCTTTAGAGTTTTAAAGAATGTACATTTTTTGACCTAGTAATTTCAATTCAAAGAATCAGAAAGAATTCATTGGAAGGTAGGCAAAGATTTATGTATAGAAATGCTTATCGCAATGTAATTCATAATGATGAAAATTAAACTTATGTGTAAAAGAATATATATATATATGAGAGAAATATTTAAAACTCTGTGATACCTTCATATGATGGGAATCTATAAGACCATTATAAACCACACTCTTTCAATGAATTTTTAATAAAATGAGAATATACTCATAAAATATCTTGTTTAAAAAGTAGAATACACAAGTATGCAAATATGTTATATACTATGTATACAAATATACATGCAGTATGTAATAAAAGCCAGAAAGCATATACAATCCAAAACTGGTTCTCAAAACTTATGTACCTCAGATTCACCTAGGAATTTATCAAAATCACAAATGTACTGATCCTGCCCAAACCTACTGAATCAGACCCTGGATCAGAATCAGCTTTGAAGCAGAATATGAACCATTGCAATTTTGCTCTTCTCACTACCTATCAGTATATCACTATTTTATCTGTCTTCTTTGTTAGAATGTAAACTTCAGTTAGAATGCATACCCTGTGGGTGCCTGGGTGGCTCAATCAGTTAAGCATTCAACTCTTGATTGCAGCTCAGGTCATGGTCTCAGGGTCACGAGATTGAGCCTCGTATCAGGTTCCACACTCAGCTGGGCATCTGCTCGAGATTCCCTCTCTCCCTCTGCCCCCCTCCCTGGCCAGGTCTTTCCTCTGTCTCTCTCTCAAATAAATAAATCTTTTTTTTTTTTTAAAGAATGCATACCTTGGTTTGCATGAGTAAAAGAGGAGACTGAGGGAGGCTGGGCAATCTTAAAGCCTTAGAGAGTAAGGGAGGCAGGACAGTAGAAGGAAGGGTAGGAAGATAGTTCGTGGTGGCACAAACTCAAGACTTGGGGAAGGAGAGCTTAAAAGGAGTTTTCAAAGGAAGTGCCAGGCACTATGCAATATAAGCTACCTCTGCCTCTCTCCATTGAGAAGTTTTCAATACAATGTTTTTTTCTCACTAAAGAATACATATGAAGGGGAATAGGAAGAAACGCTAAGTCCTGCTCTAAGGAGGATTGGGGGAAGTTGGGTGGACTGCCAGTGGGTCAGCCTTCGGGGTCATGTGTACTTACCTTGAGAAGCATATTTTTCATGGTAAATTTCATAGGCTTTTCTGTGGGCATCAGTGAGGGTCTGGAGACGTGAAGATCTTGATTCCTGGTGGGGCAGCTCTTTTATCACTTCCTCCAAGTCACTAAACGTGAACCAGATCTCAACCAGGTCCCCAAAGGAGTGGAAGGCGAATGTGGCATAGTCTGCAAAGAGATGAGCAAAGACTTCACTTCTCTGGACAGTGCTGGCAGGGAGATTCTGGTGATGCAGAACGACCAGGGGCTGAAGCTGTGCAGCCTTGAGGGTCTCAAGCAACCGCCGGTAGCACTGCACTGTTTTGCTGTCTGGGTTCTTGGAGCTTCCTGCTGGGAGAAGTTGTGCCCACGGTAGGAATACTTTATAATGGGTGATCTCACTGGCACGAACACTGCTGAAATACTCCAGCAGGAAAGCAGGCACAGGTTGTTGACAAACATAAATGCTTTTGTCTTCTGCTGCAAAATTAGAAGTCTTGTTTCCCAGTGAACCACTCAGGTTGTATAGCAAGTCATTGGTGAGAGGACCAGCAGCTGACATGAAGTTTCTATCAGATTCCCAATCCAAGCCCCAGCATGAAAAGCTTAGGAGGACAATAAAGAATGAGTTCCAAGCCAGCTCCATTTTCAAGGACCTGTTAGGAAGTATGTGGAATCCCTACTTTATAACCACAGCTAGGTTATAAAATGCTAAATGATTATTAACACTTAATATTTAACTGGGTTATCTATGGTAATTAAATCAATATACGGCTTACTAATGTGATATCAAAAATTTAAAGACCACAGAGATAACACAAAAACCTCAAACATCTCACACAATTTAAGCAAATGGAATTGGAAAATGTTTGGAGAAAAGTTCTCCATGTTTTTTTTCTTAATTATGAATTATTTAAAAATTCGTTGACAGAACAGAACAAAGGTGAGCCCCTTGACAATCCTTTATCCACCTTAAAAATATGTAAGTAGGGGCACTTGGGTGGCTCAGTCAGTTAAGCATTGGACTTCTGGTTTGGGCTCAGGTCATGATCTTGAGGTCCTGGGATCTAGCCCTGCATCGAGCTCTGCGCTCTGCATGGAGTCTGCTTGAGATTCTTTCCCTCTCCCTTTGTCCTTTCCTCTGCTCTCTCTCTCTCTAAAATAAATAGATAAAATCTTTTTAAAAATTACTGAACTTAAAGAAGTATATAAGTAAATGATGAACACATTGTGTAAAAGTTTCAGATATAGAAACATATGAAAAACCTTCAAATCCCCCTTCCCCAACTCCCCTTGCCTTCCTCGGGTATACTCTCAACACTGCCTCCTTCCAGTTTTCTTTCTTTCTGTAGTTTAATGGTTATTCAGGAGTCAAATGCCTGGGTTTAAATCTTATCTGGTGAAAGTCGTTTGATTTCTCTGTGCCTCTTTGGGACGCCTGGGTGGCTAGGTCAGTTAAGTGTCTGCCGTTGGCTCAGGTCATGATCCCACAGTTCTGGGATCGAGTCCACAATGGGCTCCTTGTTGGGCAAGGAGCCTGCTTCTCCATTTGCCAGCTGCTCCTGTTGTTTGTGTACTTTCTCTCTGACAAATATATAAATAAAATCTTAACAAAAAAATTTCTCTGTGCCTCTGTTTCCTCACTGGTAACAATGGTGTATTAAAGTTGTGAGAATGAAATGAGATCATTCTTTAGCATGTTTAGAACAATGCAACTTAATGAGAGCGATTAGTGAATATATACAAATTAAAACATATGTAAATGTATAAATTTTAAACATATAAGTTAACATATATGGGATTATGTCTTATGCATTGTTCCTCAGATTTCTTTTTTTCCACTTAACAGCTCCTGGAACTCTGTCTATATCAAAATATATATAGAACCACTTCTTTTTAACAGATGCTTAGCATTTTGCATAAGGATGTATCCTAATTGAACCTCTGGCATATAGAACACTGGCTGATTCTTAATTTTAATGGGCTGCAAATGAATATCTACACATCTTTGTCTTCATATATGACCATTTCTTTAAGACAGAGTCTTAGAAATTAAGTTCCAGACTCAGTGTTACACATTTAGAGTTTGATTGAAATCCAAATGGTCTTCCAAAACAAGCTTCTTCAAATATAAATCCTACCTAAAGTTAGAAGTAGGGGCACCTAGGTGGCTCAATGGTTGAGCATTTGGCTTAGGAGGTCATGATCCCAGGGGCCCCGGATTGAGTCCCATTGGGCTCTCCACAGGGAGCCTGCTTCTCCCTCTGCCTGTGTCTCTCATGAATAAATAAATAAAATCTTAAAAAAAAGTTATAAGTATACCTAAGTCTCTGCTTTGCTAACACCTGTTTAAAACTTCACATTTTTACACTTTGTAAGATGAAAATATTATCTTATTGTTTTCTTGTTTTTTGCTTAGAGGAGATAGCTAGCTATATCATGCTATAACATATTTGTGAGTTTATTTCTGTGCTATTTTGTTCCATTGACCTATGTGTCTGTTTTTAAGCTAATACCATACTACTTTGATTTTGATTATTATAACTGAAATAGTTTGAAATCAGGGAGTGTTTGTTTTTCCAGCTTTGTTTTTCTTTCTCAAGATTGCTTTGGCTATTCAGGGCCTTTTGTGGTTCCATACACATTTTAGAATTGTTTGTTCTATTTCTATGAAAAATGCCATTAGAATTTTGATAGGGATTACGTTAAATCCATAGATTGCTTTGAGTAGTATGGACATTTTAACAATATTAATTCTTCCAATTCATGAGCATGGAATATCTTCCCATTTATTTGTATATTCTACAATTTACTTCATCAGTGTCTTATGGTTTTCAGTGTACAGATCTTTCACATCTTTGGTTAAATTTATTTCTAGGTATTTTATTCTTGATGCAACCATGAAATTGTTTTCCTTAGTTTCTCTTTTCAATAGTTCATTAGTGTACAGAAATGCAACACATTTTTGCATATTGATTTTGTATGCTGCAACTTTACTGAATTTGTTCATTCCTTCCAAGTTTTTTTTGGTGGAGTGTCTAGAGTTTTCTATATGTAATATATCATCTGTGAATAGTGACAGTTTTACATTTTCCTTTCTGGTTTGGATGCCTTTCATTTCTTTTTCTTGCCTAATTGCTCTGGCTTGGACTTCTAATACTCTATTGAATAAAAGTGGTGAGACTGGACGTTCTTAGCTCCTTCCTGACCTTAGAGCATGATGTGAGCTGTGGGCTTGTTGTATATGGCTTTTATTGAATCTGTTCCCTCTATATCTACTTTGCTGAGTTTTTATCATAAAAGGATGTTGAATTTTGTCAAGTGCTTTTTTCTTCATCTACTGAGGTGATCATAAGATTTTTGTCCTTCATTTTGTTAATGTGTTGTATCACATTGATTGATTTGCAGATGTTGATTCACCCTTGCATCCTAGGAACAAATCCCACTTGATGATGGTTTATAATCCTTTTAATCCTTATAATCCTTTAATTTTTGAATTTGGTGTACCAATATTTTTTTAAAGGATTTTATTTAATCATGAGAGACACTGAGAGAGAGACAGAGACATAGGCAGAGGGAGAAGCAGGCTCCCTGTGGGGAGCCTGATGTGGGACTCAATCTCAGGACCCTGGGATCACGACCTGAGCCAAAAGCAGCTCAACCACTGAGCCACCCAGGTGCCCTTGGTATACCAATATTATAGTAAAGATTTTTGCATCAACATTCGTCAGAGACATTGCCAGTAATTTTTTTTCTTTTGGTGACTTTGTCTGATTTGGTTATTAGGGTAAAGCCTGCCTTGTAAAACAATTTTATGTGTTTCAGCCTCTTTTGTTTTTTGGGAAGAATTGGAGGATTGGTATTAATTTTCCTTAAATGTTTGGTAGAATTCACCATTGAATCCATCTAATCCTACACTTTTGTTTGTTGGGAAGTTTTGATTATTGATTCAAACTCCTCACTAATAATTAGTCTGTTCAGATTTTCTATTTCTTTATGACTCAGTGTTGGTATATTTCTAGGAATTTATTTCTTCTAGGTTGTTCTATTTGTAAGTGTACAATTGCTCATAGTAGTCTCTTACAATCTTTTATGTTCCTGTACTATCAGTTGTAAAGTCTCCTCTTTCCTTTGGATTCTGAGTCCTCTTTTTCTTGGTGAGTCTAGTTAAAGGGTTGTCTTTTTTCTTTTTCCTCTTTTCAAAAGCCAGCTGTTTCATAGCTTTTAATTGTTATTTTAGTCTTTATTTCCTGTTATTTCCTTCCTTCTACTAATATTTATTCTAGTTCTTTGAGATGAAGAGTTAGGTTATTTGAGATCTTTGTTTCTTGGTGTAACTATTTATTCCTAGTAAATTTCCCTCTTTGGGGCCCCTGGCTGGTTTAGTTGGAAGAGGGTGTGAGTCCTGATCTCAGAGTCATGAATTCCAGCCTGTTGGGTGTGATTACTTAAATCAATAAAATAAGAAAAAAACTAAGTGGGGAAAAACTAGGGGTAGACAAACCATGAGAGACCCCTAACTCTGGGAAACAAAGGATTGCAGAAGGGAAATGGGGGGGCAGGATAACTGGGTGATGGGCACTAAGAGGGCACTTGATGAGATGAACACTGAATGTTATACTGTATGTTGGCAAACTCAATTTCAATAAAGTATTTTTGGGCAGCCCCGATGGCTCAGCAGTTTAGTGCTGCCTTCAGCCCAGGGCGTGATCCTGGAGACCCGGGATTGCACGTTGGCCTCCCTGCATGGAGTCTGCTTCTCCCTCTGCCTGTGTCTCTGCCTCTCTCTCTCTGTGTGGTCTCTCGTGAATAAATAAATAAAATCTTTTTTAAAAACTAAAATATTTTTAAAAATTAAAAAATAAGAAAAAAATTAAGTTCCCTTCTGAGTCACTTTTGCTGCATTACATAAATTTTTGTATGTTGTATTTCTATTTTCATTTGTTTCAAGGTATTTTAGAACTTTTGATTTCTTCTTTGAAACTGGTTGTTTGGGCAGCCCAGGTGGCTTGGCGGTTTAGCGCCGCCTTTAGCCCAGGGCCTAATCCTGGAGACCCAGGATCAAGTTCCACGTTGGGTTCCCTGCATGAAGCCTGCTTCTCCCTCTGCCTGTGTCTCTCTTGAAAAAATAAAATATTTTTAAAAAAACCTGGTTGTTTGGCAGCATGTTTAATCTCCACATACTTACTCATTTCCATTTTCTTTTGTAATGGATTTTTAGTTTCACACTACATTGTGGTCAGAAAAGATGCTTAATTATTTTAATCTTCTTAAATTTATTGACTTATTTTGTTGTGTAACATATGATCTATCCTGGAGAATGTTCCGAGTGCTTAGTATATTGTTACTTTTGGATGAAATGTCATGTATATGCCTGTTAAGTCCATCTGGTCTAGTATGTCATTTAAGGTTTGTTTCCTGGGACACATGGGTGGCTCGGTGGGTTAAGCGTCTGCCTTCAGCTCAGGTCATGATCTCAGAGTCCTGAGATCAGGCCCCACTTCAGGCTCTCTGCTCAGCAGGGAGTCTGCTACTCCCTCTGTCCTCCCTGTCTCAGTGTCTCCCTCTCCAATAAGTAAGTCCATGTTTCCTTATTGGTATTTTGTCTGGACTATCTATTCATTGATCAAAGAGGGTACTGAAGTCTATTATTAGTATATTACTACTTTTCCTTTTAGGTATGTTAATGCTTGCTTTATATATTTAGGTATGCCTATGGCTATATTTGTACTTTTTCCCCCATGTGTCTTGGAGGTATTTCCATTTCAAACATATAGGTTTATTGCATTTTGTCTATATATCCTACGGTAGAGCTGAACCACAATTTATGTAGTCATTTCCTTATTGATGGGCATCTGTTGGGATTTTGTGGGAAATAGATTAAATTTATGGATCAGTTAACTTACAACATTAAAGTCTTCCCATTCAGAAACCTTATCCACTTACTAAATACTTGTCTAATTTCTTCCTAAGGATCTTATACATGCTCCATCATCCATTAGCCACTTCACCTCCTTGACAAATAACATATAGAGGAAAAGGGTATGTGGAATATAAGCCTACTTATTCAACTGGGGCTTTACTTATAATAATGACCTCACCTTGCTCTGGAGCCCCCACTCAAATGGCAAAACAGGGAAGAAGGGAGATTCACCAAAATACTAGGGTTCAAATTTCTATCAGGCTGTTTTCCAGGACCTCCTTATTTCATTTTATCATGTTGGGAGTCAGTGCAGAGATGCGCTCTTACTATCTCCTATGTTTTCACTAGAATATTTTTCCTATCCCCTGAATGTCTCACCTTATGCTAGCATCTCCTGCCTCAACACAGTTTGAGATCCTGTACACCAAGGTTTCCTCTTCCCACCAGCTTCTCCTACTGTCATTAATTAGGAACATACCTTTGACTGAGGAGCTTATAGTCTGCATCTGCTAACCATACAATTTCTCTATCCATTCCCAGTCCTCTTCACTCTATTGTTTTCAAGCCATTGAAATGTGAAATTAATAGTGAACCCACATACAACATATAAATATTCCCTAACTGGTCCTGCAGGCCCCCAAATGTCATCTGTTGTTAAAAGGTACAACAATGCAAACTGCTGTATTACTAATAATGAAAAAAGTACAATAAACTTTTCATTTTTAAATACTGTCTTAAAAAATAAAACACAGAACTGTAATCTTGGAAAGTAATCTCTAAAGCTCCTTATCCTTCATACTAATTCTAAGGACTCCTCACAGGAACCAATCTTAGAGGCTTATAATGCTATACACTTTCACCCATCTGCTCCACATTAAACAAAAAGGGAAAGACTCATGTTTGTGAGTCCAGCTGCCCCCTGAATAATTCAAATTTGAATGGTGTGGGTCCATTTACACATTGATTTTTTTTCAATACATTGGAAAATTCTTTAGAGATCTGCAACAATTTGAAAAAACTTGTAGACAAACTTTGTAGCCTAGAAACATTGAAAAAAAGAAAGCATTATTTTAAGAATACAATATACAGTATATATAACATACACAGTATGTGTTAATCAACTATTTATGTTATCAGTAAGGCTTCCAGTCAACAGTAGGCTACTACCTTTACGGGAAGTCAAAAATCATACAAATTTTTTTTTTGACTGCATGGGGACTATGGTACCCCTAACTTCCATGTCATTCAAGGGTCAACTGTAGATGAAAGCAGTAATTAGAGTAAGGAGGAAATAAATCTAATAGACAACTGCAGAATACATCATTTTATTTTGATGAAGAAAAGCAGTAGCTGGCAATTGTAAAAAGCTATTCTCATACCAAAGAAGTACTGGACTTTTTCTTATACATGTGAAACGAAGGTCTTAGTTACAGAAACCAAGACCAGCAACAAGGTTCTTATTCCTCAAAATAAATCTTCCTGAAGTCTTGCCCCAGAAACATTTCTCTTGCTAGTAGAGCTACATCCAGACTCCAGGCCAGGAGGGAAGGGCAACAGTCTCTCAGATACTTTCAGTATTTCAATCTTCAAGCAAGTAATTAGGGTTAACTACCAAGTAGGGATCTTCCTCATAGCTCTCACTTCCTTCTGTGGAGCCTTTCAATCCAGCTTGGGTGAGTTCAATTAGAACATGATCCTGTGAAATACAAACATTTGTCTTCAGGTCTTCAGCGGTATTGTAAAAACACTCCCATCCAGGGAACTTGACCCTTCTGAGTGTTTGCAACTACCATTTTCTTCCATTTACCCTTCAGAAGCACTATGAAAAAGGACTATACCTTAAAATCTTTATCAAGGTTCTGCTAAACTCATTTGCCATTAGGATACAGACCTTATCATACCATAAACCTATTTTGAGAAATTATAAAATAGATAAGCTCAACAGACATTGTGATTTTAGTAAGGTTTCCTGGTATACTACAGTTTGTAAATATAATTCCAAAAACGGTAAGATAAAACGCATGAATTTTAAGATTATGCAACTGTAAAAATCCTCTGATAAATATGCTTATCATTCTGTTTATCGCTCTGATAAAAGTGGTGTTTTCTTGATAAAAGTATTAATCTAAAGATAATTAACATGTAACAATTTTCATTCTGAGCTAGGAGTTAAAAAAAAAGGTAGAACATGGCACATAGCTTAAAATGTACCTTAAGTCATTCTAAAATACCCACACAAATGAGGGGCACCTGGGCGGCTCAGTTGGTTAGGTGTCTGACTCTTGATTTCAGCTCAGGTCACGATCTCAGGGTTGTGACATCAAACCTCAAGTCAGGCATGGAGGCTGCTTAAGATTCTGTCTTCCTCTCCTCCCACCCCTCTCCACCTCCCACCCCACAGGGCATGTGTGCTCTCTTTCTAAAACAAAACAAACCCAGAAAGGAGAGGGACTCCCAGCCAAGTGTACAGAGAACTCAGAAAATAGTGATTTAATCCTAAAAGGCAGAAATGTCCCACAGTATGAGCACTATTGAAACTAAGAGGGACTGGACACTTTCAAGAACTCACTTTATGTACTAACACACCCTCATAGAAAGAACACTTGATCAGCACTGTATAATTTCTCTAGTTTTTTGTAGTGAGCTGGCTCAGGTAATGTAAACTTAAAATTAGATCAGCTAATTTCACCAAGTATCCCAATGTGGATTTCCTGTGTGGGTCATTTTATCTTATACTGATTCCGGGAGACACTAGGTTGGGTAGGACTGGCCTGATGCAAACACACTGCCCAGCAGAAAGACCTCTGAATGCACACAATCCCAATTCAGCTTTATTTTCATAGGTATTATTTATTAAATTCTGATCGAAGTAGCTATTCTCAATACCTCACCCAGAACACACAAACACTTGTAATCATACTCATCTACTTCCACATATAAATGATTTTTCAGATAACACAACCCAGATATGTGACACCTGTAACATTTATATAGTTAACACCTGCAGGACAGGTAAATCTGCCATTTAAACAGAGAAATTCAATCATTCAACAAATATTTGACCTTTCTGTACCAGGCACCACTACAGATCTTGGGGATACAGTGGTCAACAAAACAAAGTCCCCATCCTCGTGATGCTTGCATTCTAATGAGACAAGCTGAACATCTGCTGCCAGACAATGATAAGCACTATGAAATAACAGGAAAGAGGGTTAGTGTGTTATACCAAGAAGGAGGCTCTTATTGGGACAGGCCAGCCAAGAACTACCTCTTTGAGAGGGACCGTGTGAGCAGACACTGACTGGAAGAGGGGATCTGGGTAAAGAGACAAAGGGCAAGTGGACACAAGTTTGATGTCCAAAAAATAGAACAAGGCCAGCACCACTGAGTAGCAACAGGAACAGTCCTATGAAATGAGGTGAACGACGGAGACAGAGATTTGATTGTGTAAGTTCTGCAGGCTATGGTAGGGAGACTGGATTTTATTGTAAATGTGAGGAAGGACTGGAAGGTAGGGCACTAAACCATTTTGATTTGTGGGATGCCTGGGTGGCTCAGCAGTTGAGCATCTGCCTTTGGCTGGGGTTGTGATCCCACGGTCCTAGGATCGAGCCCCACATCAGGCTCTCTGCATGGAGCCTGCTTCTCCCTCTGCCTGTGTCTCTGCCTCTCATGAGTAAGTAGATAAAATCTTAAAATATTTTTGATTTGTTAAAAGATCTGTCTGGCTGCTGGACACAGAGCCAGTACAAGAGAGGACAGTTCGAGGAGGGTCCTGTGAAAATCTGGGCATGGTAGCTTAAGACGTGAAGGTGGGAAGGACAGAACACAGAATACACATACTGAAGGCAGGGCTCACAGGGTTTACTGCTAAAAGGAAAAGCTGTGAAGGGAAATTGGAATCACGGATGATTCTAAGGGATTTGGCTTAGAACAAGTAAATGTGAACACTGTGTGTGGGGGGAAGGGAACTATTTTGAACAAATTAAGCGTGAGATGCCTGTAGTTTACAAGTAAGCAGCTGGCTAGACATCTGGAGTTTGGAGGAGAGGTGAGAGCTAAATCTGGGAGTCATCAGTGGATGGGTTTAAATTCCAAACCAAATAAGATCATTCAGGTAATCAATGTAAATAGAAAAGAGGTCTGAGGACTGAGCACAGTACTCCATTTAAAAAGTTACAAGACTTGAGAAAAGAGACTAAGAGGAAGTAATCAGCAAGACAGGAGAAGACCCAGGAGAATATGGTGACTTAGACGGAGCAATCAATAGTGACAAATGCTACGGACAAGCTGAATACAGAGAATGACCAACTGATGTGAGTAGGGAGGAGGTATGCCTGTAAAGCTCCTGTAAGAGAGTGGGAGAAGTCACAGCACTGGGCAGTAAGAGTGTGAGGTTGGTAAGATGCAGAAAGGAATGGTCCACCTAAGACTAGTGGTCATGTATTTAAAGTAGGACATGGCCTGTGGTTGTATGCCTATCTCAAAATACTTTTAACTGCTTGGATGCAGTAAAGTAAAAGAATTATATTTAACCAAAGCTGGGGTTTTGCCAATCAAGTAGAACAGAGAGATTACAGTTTACAGTATGAGAAAAGAGTGATCACTGGGACAGACCAGACTGTAAGCTGGATGATGCGAGAGGTGAGGCTATGGGGAAGAGCAAACATAGAAAACAGGAGATAGGGGTGAGAATACTTGCAGGTTTATGACAAAGGGAGGGAAAATCAAAGGTTAAAAACACTCAGATAGTAAGACCCTAAATCCACCTTCCCAGATTGAACTTAGGTTCTGCTTGTTTCTGCAGGGGAAATGAGTCAATGAGCTGCTGTAAATTCTCTATTTTACAACTCATAATTCTGACTACGTCCCAATGATACAAAATAAATGAACATTTATGAATCTGCAGATATGAGCCGTGGACTCCTTCCCTCATTAATAATTATGCAAGAGTAGTTCTATACGTACATAGTGGGTGAGTCGATGAATGACTTTCTCTATGATTCTCTTTTTATTTATAAGTTCCTCTTCAGAATCTATTTCTGATTCGATTTCCTTCAAGTACCAGTTAACAAGCTCACTTCTCTTTAATGCCGACTCATCCTCTTCTGCAACAAAAATACATTTCAAAAGGATTAAATTTTCCTTCTAGCAAATTGTATTGCGAATCCTTGGGGTTTGCATACACAAAAAGATAATGTACAGAGTAAATAACCATCAACCTGTCAGAAAGTGTATCTGATGAAACAAGATTTGCAATGTTCCAGCATAAGCCTGAAATAACCTGTCGTATTACTTGTATTAAAGTATGCCTCACTTTATCCTGAGGAAAAAAAATCTAATAAGAAAGAAATTATAAGAAACAAGTTTCTTAAACTTATTAAGATTTCAAAATATGAAGGTGTTTCCTTCACCTTCTATGCTTCATCACCTATGAGAATGCTTGCCAATAGCAACTAAAAGCATAAATTAACAGCAAACTTCTTAAATAACTCTTCCTCTTTGGAACAAGACTTTATGTAGGTAAGATCAACCAAGAAGTGAAATCCATGGGCATTCATTCAAAATTTAAAAATTAACAATTTATTTCAGCAAGGTCTACCTATACTGAATGACTGTCTACTTTAGTCCAAAGCAGAACTCTATAAAGTCACAAGAAAAGTTGGAACCTGGATAATATAACTGTCAGAGAAACAAAGTATAATAAAACTCTATACTTAGTCTTGATTCTAGCTAATAAAATACAAAATCAAAAATGGGAAAATCTAGCTTTACTGACTATGCCTTTGGAAAGTTTTATTTATCTAAATGTTCTTGGTATGTGGCCTTCTTTATTTATAGTTGTACTCCCCGTGTGTACCCTTAGGTTAGACTAGAGCACAGCTGGCCACCTGAAGACTGAAAATTCATAACTTACTTGACTGGGTGAGTAGTATTTTTTTTTTTTTTTTTTTTTTTAAGGAAGACCTAGCAGAATTTACTGCGGAATGCAGATGGTGTCTGAGTGCTAATCTTATCTCTGTTCCATTAATGGTTTGCCATGTTTAAAATTCAGTTGTAAGAAAAAGAGTAAAATGAAATATAATGTCAACACAAGAACATGTGAGCTCCCAAATGTTTTATGTGAGAAGAGGGTCAGCTAAAACCTGTCTGTCCTAGTGGCCTCTTTACTGCTTTCTCTCCTTCCTCGCACCAGTCTACAGTACCCAAGGACACAAGCAAAAACTATAGGCTCAAATGTTTAGTAAGCTAAGACAATTTCTGCTATTCTCTTCTTCCATTACAGACACAACACTGAGATGAGGTCTGGAAGCCAGAATTTTGGGACTTTTAAAGTTTAAGTTTGACCCCCTGATTTCATCATTTTTCCTTCTGCCTCATGGCTGACTATAGGCATGTTAGAACAGCCAGTAAAGCAGTAAAGGTAGGAAGTGTACTAGTGTCCAGATATTTCATTTTACCTATGGAAAAATGAGGATTTTACTTCATTTTTAGTATTAAATGTATCTATACTAATTCGGTTTTTTCAGTTTAATTACTTGCCTATAAAATATAAATAACCTAGAGTCCATCCATTTGAAGTAAAGCTATTGAAAGGAACAGTGATTTTGCATCTGTTAAAAACACTTGTTAAGTGCTTCTTGACAAATTATCAGATCCCAACTTCTCAAAAATATTAAAATACGCCAAGGATATTACACAGATGCCCTCTGACAACGAACTTGTTAGGTCCAGACTGTCAGACTAATATCCCATAGATTTTTTTAATGTAAATAGGCTTGTGTAACAATTTATTATCTCTTCTGACAAAATAGAATCTTCAGCAATGGAAGTGGTTTATGCAAATACATCTTACATGAATGACTGAGCATGTGCGCACTAGGTTTAGTCTTACCTTCCTCCATCTTCCTGAGGTGAAGCACAATAAGGTTAGATATTCGGCAGTACTCAGGGAAGCTCAGCCTTAAGGAGGCTTTAGGAACCAAATCTTGGTTTATGTCTTCACTATGGCCATTGATTCCATTCACAAGAGCAGGGCTGTCAACAGGACCTAAGTGAAATATCAATCATCTGAATCTTGTTTTTGTGCCTCCAACACTCTTCCTATCAAATGTTTAAGTACATGACTTTGCAATGTTATGTACAAAATTTAAATATCTATGTTTCAATGTACTCAAGAACATGTTTTTAATTCAGAAGCAAAATAAAAATAAATAAGGCTGGGGAATTAGGTCCACTCTCACCATTTTAGTGTATTTTCTTTCAGTTTTTCAAGCATATATATTTTATATCAGCTATTTAATTGTATTTTACCTTCTAAATAGTCCAATTCAATATTCACTTTTTCCCCCTTTTGCTATATAGGTTTCAAAACCATCAACAAGTTTACTTTTTTTTTTAAAGAGATTTTATTTATTCATGAGAGGCAGAGAGAGAGAGAGAGAGAGAGAGAGAGAGAGAGACAGGCAGAGGGAGAAGCAGGCTCCATGCAGGGAACCCAACGTGAGACTCGATCCTGGTCTCCAGGATCAGGCCCTGGGCTGAAGGCAGCGCTAAACTGCTGAGCCACCTGGGCTGCCCAACAAGTTTACTTTTATCATAACATCTCAGAGAACATTTTGGTCTGTAACTCCAGAAGAGTAAATGAACAAATGTCTCACCATTGATGCCATCTGGGCCCTCATCTACCTCCATCTGGGCCTCTTCTTCTTGATCTAGATTAACATCAGGTGTTTCTACACGGATGATTGACTTATTCAGTAACCTAAAAGCTTCCTTCACATGTTTAGGTTGGACCTAAACCAATCAAAATGAAGCAAATCAGAAAGTCAGTGTTCTTGATACACCACTCAGATTTTCTCCATTACAGACCACAGTGGCATTTTAGCTTTCTCACACACATATAAAACAGGAGTTAACACCATAAATTCACCAGAATGGTTTAAAGGGACCAACAATATGTAGTATTGGAAAGAATGTATAACAACTTTCATTCACTGCTGGTCGGAATGTAAACTGATACAACTACTATGGAAAAGCATTTTGGCAGTCTTCACTGAACTGAACACATGTGAAACCTATGACAATTCCACTTGTAGGTGTACACCCAACAGAAATGTATACCACCATATAGACTAAAAGACATGTATATCCTTTAAGAACCCAAATTGGAAACTATCCAAATATCCATTAATAGAAGAATGGGTGGGATGCCTGGGTGGCTCAGTGGTGCCTTCCACCCAGGGTGTGATCCTGGAGTCCCAGGATCGAGTCCCACATCAGGCAACCTGCAGGGAGCCTGCTTCTCCCTTTGCCTATGTCTGCCTCTCTCTCTCGGTCTCTCATGAATAAATAAAATCTTAAAAAAAATAGAATGGGTGAATCACTGTGATATATGGACGGAATATTATACAGCAGTGAGGCAGACAAACTACCACTACACAAAACCTGGATGATTATCTTATGGTATTAATACTGTGTGAAAGAAACCAGACACAAGGGGGAATATATTCTATGACTGTTATCTATAATCCTTATATGGTCAAATAATTTTTGACAAGGGTGTCAAGACCACTCCTTGGGGAAATCATAGTCTCTTCCAAAAATGGTACTGGGGAAACTTGGTATCTTACATAAAAGAGTGAAGTTGGACTCCTCCTGCCTTACATCACATACAAAATTATCTCATAAAAGACTGGAGACCTAAAACTATAAAAACATATGTAAGAAAACGGGGGGAAAAACCTTAAGACATTGGATTTGATAATGGTGTCAAAAGCATAGGCAACAAAAGGGAAAAATGACAAATGAAACGATATCCAATTCAAAAACTTCTGAGCATCAAGGTAAACAATCAATAGAGTAAAAAAGGCAACCTATAGAATGGGAGAAAGTATCTGCGTATTATATATGTGATAGGGATTAATATCCAAAACATGAAGAATACCCATATTCATCACTTTATTCACAACATCCAAGAGGTGGAAGCAGCCCAAATGTCCACTGATGGATCAACAATAAATAAAATGTGGTATAATGTATCCACCCCCGCCTTATTCTCAGGGATTATGTTCCAAGACCCATAATTGATGTCTAAACTGCAGATATTACTTAACCGTACATATACTGTATTTTTCCTATCCATACACACCTATGATAAAGTTTAATTTAAAAATTAGGTACAGTAAAAGCTTAACAACAATAAAATGGAACATTTACAATATACTGTAATAAAAGTTAAGTGTGTTCTCTCTCAAAATAACTTACTTCATTGTACTTACCCTTCTTGTGATGTGATGATGTAACTTTAGGCTATGATCGACTTTCTGACAATACTTCAGGGGGATCATCTACCTACTAATGGTAACCCCTCTTTATGTTCTCTATAACCTATGACATGATTATTTTATTATATTAATCTATGTTCAATAAATGCTTGATAGTAACTTTTACTTATTTTTAAAATTTATTTATTCTTAGAGACACACAGTGAGAGAGGCAGAGATACAGTCAGACGGGGAAGCAGGCTCCATGCCGAGAGCCGAATGTGGGACTCGATCCCGGGTCTCCAGGATCACGCCCTGGGCTGCAGGCGGCACTCAACCACTGCGCCACCGGGGCTGCCCTGATAGTAACTTTTAAAGGAGAAATCCCAGCATCATGTATCCTATGAGCACTCAACAGTCATACTCAAGATAAAAACATGCTTATAAACCAATAAATCAATTGCTCTTTCCTCTCATTACGTTAAAGTGACTTTGATACCTCATCACAGCAGTGCATTCGAGCCATTGCTTCAGAGAGACGGATCATGCTCTCAAGTTGTCGCACTGTAATCCTCCATGAAGACTTGGTTACTCCAGAGCCATCCCTCTGGCGGAGACGTTTATACTGTTCCACAATGAAGTCCTCGGACTCTTTAGAAATCTGTTTCAGAACATTACAGAAGTCAGAGCTTTTCTACTCGATGTGAGCTGCATTAAACATAAGTTTAAGAGCCTTCTAGATAGAGACACTTCGGGGAACTAAGAGGATCAAAACTTTGAAGTCAATAAAGAATACTGAAATGGATTTCAAAAGAACTGAGGATGCCTGTGAATTTCATATACTAATTTTATCAATAGGTCTATAGCAGGGTATTTAAGCAAATGCCACTTCTAAAAGATGCAGAACAAGCTGAAGCAGTGCACTGGATGTAATGCCTTTTATTTATTTATTTGTTCTTTTAAAGATTTTATTTATTTATTCATGAGAGACACAGAGAGAGAGAGAGAGAGAGAGAGAGAGAGAGAGAGAGAGAGAGAGGCAGAGGGAGAAGCAGGCTCCATGCAGGGAGCCCAATGTGGGACTCGATCCTGGGTCCCCAGGATCACGCCCTGAACTGAAGGTGGCACTAAACCACTGAGCCACCCGGGCTGCCCGATGTAATGCCTTTTAAACTCAAGATGCCAAAGCTCATTAAACAAATTAATGCTCAGAATATTCTTGAAACTCAGTTAATTAACTTATGCTGTCTTTGGGAAAAAGAGAGGTCTACACACACACACACACACACACACACACACAGTCACACAGCTATTTCAGTAAACCTTATTATTTGTCAAATACTAACAACAAAAGGAGAATACTAAAAGAATACTCGTTTTCAGAACGAGGAACTCCTCCTATTAGGGAAGCATGCCAAGGTCACAGAAGGACCAGTACACAGTCATAGAGAATGAAAGCCACCTTACACATACGTAACCAATAGTCCTTAGCTTTAAATAGGGTTCGAAGCTTCTTTCAGGACAGTGAGAATCAACCTCAATATTATGGATAATCAGTGAAGGTGACAGATAATTAAAATCCAAAAGTTGAGCCAGACAATAGTGCAAAAACCTCACCCAGAATCAATTTTTTTTTTTAAATTCTATTTTAGAAAAATGTTAAATGGAACAAATGGATTACAAATTTTACTTTAAAAATAAATGTCCTGGATCCAGTACAGATTCAATTAAATGAACTATATCAATTATTGTAAAATATTAAGCCATGTTCATTACAATGACCTAAAGGAATACAAATCTTCCTTAGAGAAAGATTCAAGGACATTCAGTAGACTACTGATCTGAACTCACACAATTTTAAGATTCTTAGGAATAATAGCTGAAATAAAAGTATGTCCTACTTTATTTGATGATTCAAAATTCTTGACTCATAAAATCTTTTTATTAGCACCTAACAAGTAAAAGAAATTTATTCAGATTTTTTTTAGGAAATTCCCTCAACTTTCCAAAGAAACCTTTTTCTCAAAACAACCTCAAAAAACAAAAAACAAAAAAAACCCTAAACAAGTATAGGTTCAGTTAATTCTCATAAGATCCTTTACTGCCCTCTAAGTGCCCTATTCCAGGACAAAATGGCAAGTTACCTTGGGTTTAAACTGTCTTGCAAAGAGAAGATACCTCCTAATATCATCAAGGGAATAGACACGATCAATCGAATCCTCAATTCTTGAATGCAAATCTACTATACGTCGGGCAATAGCATAATCTGTAACCTAATTTAAAAGAAGAAAATCACTTTGATCAGTCATAATGATATCTACTCCAGATTATCCTTGGCATTAATAAATTACTTATAGCTAAAAACAAGCTCTAATATGCCACTGAAAGATGTATCAATGGTTACCAAGTTTAATGCATACCTTCGCCTCACTCTAAGAATATTCTCGAAAGAATTAACTGACTCTAATAAGAATAGCAGAATTAAGATTTCTAGGGTGCTCAGTGTATGCCAGGTTCTATTGCCATAAGTGTGTCTAGAAGCATTTAATTTATGTAACCCTTACAAAAATCTTATTAGGTAGGTAATATTAGCCTTATTTTACAGATAACTAAATTGAGGCTCAGAGAGGTAAAATATCTTGTCTTACATCACAACACAAAATTGAGCCAGGATTTGAACAGCCTAGCTTCAGAGTTCATGGTCTTAGCCACAATATTGTATTGCCACTTGTCAATATATGAAGATAATCAGAGAATTATTATTAACATTTAAAAAAAAAATCACTAAAATATGCAATTTACTCTCCCATGGTACAAAAAAAGCCACAGATATATGGAGAAATGTTAATATGTGAATAAAGGGTACACAAATGTTACATACACTATTAGATATCTTGTAATTTTTCTTTAGGTTTAAAATTATTACCAATTAAAACTCTTAAAAACGAAAGAATCATGTACAAACAGGAATACATGAAAATCAGACAACTCCCAGCTATGAGGGTGGAAATGGGGAAAGGAGAGGACTGGGTTGTATATTTATATGGATTTGTGAAGAGAAAAAAACAAAACAAAAAAAAACCCAAAAACCCCACAAACATTCACAAAATGGAAGGCAGCTTTTATTTAGATAATAAAGTTTCACTATAAGCAAGAGGTATGCATTTTGCCTAACATAATGTAGGACTTTCATGCTCAGTAATGAACAGACTAGCCTACAATGTTATTTCCCATATAATGCCATTTTGTACTGTGTACATCTGAACTGTCCAATATCGCTGAATATTTAAGTATAGATATAAATAACTTTAATAACTAACATGTTAGAATTCAAGTAAATCCACAAGTTTATAGTTAACCTTAAAACTGTTACATAATTAGGAAAAAAGAGTGATATACATTCATCAACTGGATAGGAAGATATAGGGATATAAATGACTCATGATTTGGGGGGAAAATTTCTTTGGTATCCCAATTTTTTCCAAGCTTACTGGAAAAAAAAAATCCAAAAAATTATTTTTTTTCCCCTAAAAAAATTCTTATAAAAATTTTAAGAGTACGGCTGGGAGTTAACTGTAAAGTATTTCCTTTTATCACTTGAGAATTAAAAAAGAGTAATGAAAACAACAAAAACTCAATATTCCTCAACTCAATTAAGTGGAACCAGCTATTCAAGTGACTTTGTTTTGATTTGCTTAATAAACCTTTTGCCTAATCCTGTGCCATTCTGAGAGAAATGAAAGTCAGTGCAAACACATGTACCAGCTGTTTAGCAGTATATCCTACAGCCTTGTCTCCCTTAGTTATTCAAACTGGAAATAACAAAGGAAGCCAACAGTGACAGCTCACAGTTACCTCATTGCATTCATCCACAAGTATAAAGAAGAGATCAAATCGGGACATGATGGGGGCTGACAAATTTATATTTTGTTTCAACGACTTTGATCTGTCATAATGTCCACTGATTGGGTTTGCTGCTGCCAAAATGGATGTCCTGGCATTCAGAGTAGCCTGATCACAAAAGAAATCATTGTTACAGGTTTAAAAAGACATCTGGATGGACCAAATAAACATAGGACAAAATGCTTGATTTTATTCATAATTAAATGCAAAACAAAATATTAAGGCATTTTTCATCTACCGAATCATCAAAATTAAAGTCTCCTAATGCATATAGCAAATAGGCACTCCCATGTAACAGTGGTGGTATGACGTACTACCAGCAATTTGTTGTTAGGAATTTTATCTTGTAGCTAGAAGATGCATGTGATAAGATGTTTTTGTTAATATGCCTTCTAATAAAAAAGCTGAAAATGACCAAATATCACTCTATGGGAGTCAAATGAGCCAAAACAGGGAACACAGACTCGAAAACCATGTGGTAATAAAAATGGATCTAACATGTGCTGGTATAGAAAGATTGCCAAAATAAAATTATGAAGTTAAATGAAGAACTAAATAAAATACATGCATTATGCTTATTTACGTATGAAAAACTTCTGAAAGGGCTGTAACTTTAATAGAAACTCTGGACAGTTTTTAAAAAAGATTTTTATTTATTTACTTGAGAAAGAGAATGCATGAGAGAACAGGTGCAGTGTGGCAGGAAGGAGGGAAGAGGGAGCGGGAGAAGCAGACTCCCCACTGTGCAGGGGAGGCTGATGTGGGGCTTGATTCCAGGACCCACAGATCATGACTTGAGCTGAAGGCAGACACAAGTGACTGAGCCACATAGGTGCCCCAGCACTCTCAAAATTTATTGGTGATAGGAGTTGCAGGAGAAGATTTCACCTTTTAATATATATTTTCTTCTACTACTTAAATTTTCCTTACCTATTTGAATACATTATTTAAAAAGTTTGGTTTCTCTCTAATGTTGGTTACAATACTGTACTTATTATTTTCATTTTAAAAATGTTGACTTTGATTATTTTTTGTTACAACTGGTAGTACACATTATCAAAGAATATAGAAGCTTTGTGGAAATTTTGGGAAGTGAAATGCTAAAAGTTATACCAATACTTCCTCTACTTTCTGTCATTACAACACATTTTCATAGTACCCTAAAAAGCTCCTAGAATATGGATTAATAATCCTCAGGGCTGTTTCCCATTTCAATGATCAGCATTTTATGTTGAAATAATGCATTTTATCCAAGTGAACATCTCGAGAGCTACACTAATCTTTAAGGTTAAGGCATGATGCAGCAGAACAAGTGAATACACATACCTTCACTCCTGCTTTAGTGATGGAGATGGTTTGCTGTTCCATAGCCTCATGAATAGCGACTTGATCCCGCACATCCATCTTATCAAATTCATCAATACAACATACACCCTTGTAACCAAAAAATTAGCATAAGAAACTGCCTTTGAGATGCCAAATGGCAAGTATAAACTTAAGTTTGCTACCAGAGACCTTTTCTCTAAACAACTTTAAGGTAGGTAAGTAAGCAATCTTAATTCCTTCATTTCCTCTACTAAAGTAGGCTAGTTCGTCAGATTCCATTGCTAGAAGGAACCATATGTGTTGGCTCATTTTAAACCAAGAGCAAGATTAAAAACATACAGGTACTTACTGCATTTTTATTTAACATCAAAACCTTGTGTAAATCTCTAGGTCAAATACTCTGGGTCACCTCAGCATTGATTTTAGGCTGGGGAAATGAAGGGTAAATTTGGAACATAACATCTATAAACGTATAGCTACAGCTTACATGCCTTTACAGATCTAACATACTCATGTCAAATACATGTAAAGTGCAACAGACATACTCATAGAGGTGTCATGGTCTGGAAAGGAAAAAATGCTGGGAACTACTAGTCACAGCAAACACACATACTCTGGGCAGGCAATACATTCTAGATTAATGAAACTATGAATTATTTACTAAAAATGGTTTTTTAAAAAAGGATATCTTATTAATAGAAACTTCTAGGCCTTTGCTGATCAAGAAGAGGCTATTCTGATTTCTTTATAACCAAAAGTATAAAATGTTCTTCTTACATTATCAGCCAGCATCAAAGCTCCAGCTTCAATGACAAATTCATGAGATTCCTCATCTCTCACAACAGCTGCTGTTAAGCCAGCAGCACTGGATGCTTTGCCGCTAGTGTAGACAGCTCTGGGGCTGAACTCCTCCACGTGCCTATTCAAAGTTATTATATTCATTAACGCATGACTACAAAGCATACTTTCTAGAAATGTCAGCTGGTAGGGCTTATGTCAATCAAGAATTAAAATTTCTTAAAGAACACGTGAGAGAGGCATTAGGCATAAGCAATTCATAAAGATGTATGTCACAAACTAAATAGAAAGTCTTATCTCTTTTGGGCTTCTTAAAAATTTTTTTTTAATTTTTATTATTTTTTTTTTCCCTTTGGGCTTTGAAGTCAATTTAAACCCACTCCTGTCAAGTGGAAGATGAAGTTCATACATGACAAGAACATCATTTTATTTTATTTTATTTTTAATTTTTAAAATTTATTTATGATAGAGAGAGAGAGAGAGAGAGAGAGAGAGGGGGGTGCAGAGACACAGGCAGAGGGAGAAGCGGGCTCCATGCACCGGGAACCCGATGTGGGATTCAATCCCGGGTCTCCAGGATCGCGCTCTGGGCCAAAGGCAGGTGCCAAACCGCTGCGCCACCCAGGGATCCCAAGAACATCATTTTAAAAGAAGGCTTTAATAATAGTTTGGCAACAATGGATCCATTAGAAGGCCTTGCACTTAAAAAACAAGACAAACTAGACGTGAGATTTATTCCAAAATAGGTTGGTTTGGGACGCCTGGGTGGTTCAGCAGTTGAGCATCTGCCTTTGGCTCAGGGTGTGATCCTGGAGTCCCGGGATCGAGTCCCGTATCAGGCTTCCTGCATGGAGCCTGCTTCTCCCTCTGCCTATGTCTCTGCCTCTCTCTGTGTGTCTCTCATAAATAAATACATAAAATCTTCAAAAAACCCATAGGTAACATCATAGTTCATGGTAATAGGCTGAATGCTTTCTCCCTAGGTTCTGGAACAAGACACTGATGTTTGCTCTTGTCATTTCTATCCAACATTATACTGAAAAGTCTAGCCAGGACAAGAAAACAAAAAGGTACCTATATTTGAAAGAAAGAATAACTATCACTATTTGCAAATAACATGACCTGATAGATAGAAAATCCTATGGAATCCACTAAAAATGAATAAATGAGTTCTTGTAAGGCTATAAGATAAAGGATCAACAATCTATTGTATTTCTATATCCTGGCAACAAAAACTCAAAAATGAAAATTAGAAAACAGTTCTACTTACAACAGCATGAAAAAGAGTAAAATCCTTATGAACAAATTTAAGAAGCACTAGTTTATACTATGAAAATAACAAAATACTGTTGAAAAAAAATAAAAACCTAAATAAATGGAAAGATATTCCATGTTCATGGATCTGAAGACTTAAAAATTATTAAAAAGATAATATATCTCAAGTTGATCTATAAGAATAATACCATCTCTGTTAATATCACAATTGCCTTCTTTGTAGAAACTGACAAAGCTGATCCTAAAATTCATGTGGGGGGGCCCTGGGTGGCTCAATTGGTGTCCAACTCTTGATTTCAGCTTGGGTCATGATCTCAGAGTTGTAAGATCAAGCCCTGCACTAGGCTCAACTCTGGGTGTGAAGCCTGCTTGAGATTCTCTCCCTCCCTCTCCTCTTCCTCCCATCACTCATGTGTGCTCTCTAAAAAAAAATTTTTTTAAGTAAAAAATAAAATAAAATTCATGCAAGAACTCAAGTTACTCTGAATAGCCAAAACAATCTGGAAAAAGAAGAGATGGATGACTCACACTTTCTGATTTTAAAACTTACTACAAAAATAGAGAAGCAGGCCTCTCATGGGGAGCCTGATGCGGGAGTCGATCTGGGGACTCTGGGACCACACCCTGAGTCAAAGGCAGCCACTCAACTATTGAGCTACCCAGGCATCCCTGACAAATAGATAATGAAATGTGGTAAATACATATGATAGAATACTAGGCAATAACAGAAAGTACTGGTATGCTCCAACAAGGCTGAATCCTGAATACATAATGTTAAGCAGAAGAAGCCAGTGACAATGAATCACATAGTATATAATTCCATTTATAGGAAATGTCAAGATAGAGACACTAATGTAGACTAGTGGTTGCCTACGGTCAGGGAGGAAAATGAGGACTGCTAGAGGGTACAGGATTTCTTTTTGGGTAATGAAAATGTTGTAAACCCAGTATGTTGATGGTCATACAACTCTGTGAATATACTAAAACCACTGAATTGTATACTTAGAAGAGGTGAATTTTATGATATGGAAAATATATTGCAATAAAGATGCTAAAAGACCCACTAGATATAAAAGGCTATTTCTCTCTAAAATAATCATGTATAATATAATTCTGTTACCAGAATTAGCAGCAATATTATAGCATATCTTTTTGTGGTGGTGGATAGGAAGCGGTTAGTGGGAACAGAGGAAATGAAGAGAGAATTCCCTCCCCCACCTTTTAAAAGATGTTATTTATTTGACAGAGAAGGAACAAGCAAGCATAAGCAGGGGTAGTGGAAGAGGGAGAAGCAGGCTTCCTGGAGGATGTGGGGCTCTATCCCAGAACCCCAGAATCATGACCTGAGCTGAAGGCAGATGCTTAATCAACTGAGCCACCTAGACGCTCCAGGATAATCTCTTTCAACATAGGATATTTTCAAATCTAAAGCCTAGTCCTTGATATATGTGAAGGAAATAATATTTAGTTATAAAATTCCAAATCAACTAAAAATGTTTCTGGAACAGTGCCATGTTACAAATTTCCCAAAGGAAAAGCAGCTTGATATAGTATGAAGAGCACAGCTTTGCAATCAGATACGTATGAGTTCTAATACACGTGGTTCAGCAGTCACCTATTAGCTATGAGAAGATGGATAAGGAACTAAGTTTCAGAGTTCTGTTTGCCTCCCTCAAAAAAGAGGATTATATTACGTGCCTGTCTGAGTGCTGCTAACACAAGATGCATACACTCACACAGTACCAAGAACACAGCAAGTATTTCAAAACCAGTTGCTACTATTTTGACCTCTAGGTTTCTTTTAAGTTTGTAAGTAAGCAAATATTTGCTATAGCTTCTAAAAATAGGTGAAAATTGCCAAAGTAGTATACATGCTGATGGTTAGCATAACACATCTCATCCTTGTTGCACTATTGGAAAGCATGTTCTATATAAGAATCTTAAAAATGTTTGTATTCTTAGTCTCAGCAATCCTATGCTTAGGGATTTTCCCAAAGGAAACAAAACAAAACAAAATTTTATACAAATCATGATGTTCACTGTACCGACATCCATAATCATTAAAATAAATGAAGGCAAGCTAGGAAAATAATTTTGTAAGTTACAGTACACCAATAAAAAATGTGAAAATAAGGAAACATATTTAGGGTAAATTAAAATTAAAATATGTTGTGATTTATTACCATGAAAATATTCACATACTGAAAAACTTTTAAAAAGATTACACAAAGGTATTATACAAGGATTAAGACAACTCAAAATGGGATTGGAATTATAGGTAAATTTTCCCTATTCTAAAATTTTTTTTTTCCTATTCTAAAAAATTGTAAAATGTGGGCAGCCCCGGTGGCGCAGTGGTTTAGCGCCACCTGCAGCCCAGGGCATGATCCTGGAGACCCTGGATGGAATCCCACGTCAGGCTCTATGCGTGGAGCCTGCTTCTCCCTCTGCCTGTATCTCTGCCTCTCTCTCTCTGTGTGTGTCTCTATGAATAAATAAAATCTTAAAAAAAAAATTGTAAAATGTTATTACATTCTGTTAAAACAAATTAAGGTAAGGGGATCCCTGAGTGGCTCAGCAGTTTAGCGCCTGCCTTCAGCCCAGGGCGTGATCCTGGAGTCCCAGGATCGAGTTCCACATCGGGCTCCCTGTGAGGAGCCTGCTTGTCTTCCTCTGCCTGTGTCTCTTAGGAATAAATAAATAAAATCTTAAAAAACAAAAACAAAACCAAATTAAGGTAATTTAATATAACCAAGTTATATATTCAACAGTTGTAATTTATACTGCTACTTTAATAAAGGCACACTGCATTCTTGTTAGCACAGAAAGCCTGAACTATGCATACTGTTTTTTCCAATGTACTACCTTGGCAAACACTTACTTGAGAAACTGGCTCTTAGCTGTACTTGGGTCACCAACAATGCAAACATTTATGTCCCCTCGAAGAGAGGTTCCTTCCCCTGTTGTCTTTGGAACACCACCAAAGAGCATCAGCAGGACACCCCGTTTTACTTCATCATTGCCTAAAAAGAAAACGCAAGGTTATTTTTCTTTCCTTTTTTTTTTTTTTTTTAAATATTTTATTTTTATTTTTATTTATTTATGATAGTCACACACAGAGAGAGAGAGAGAGGCAGAGACATAGGCAGAGGGAGAAGTAGGCTCCATGCACCGGGAGCCCGACGTGGGATTCGATCCCGGGTCTCCAGGATCGCGCCCTGGGCCAAAGGCAGGCGCTAAACCACTGCGCCATCCAGGGATCCTGCAAGGTTATTTTTCAACATGAGGTTAAACAATTTCAAAAATGACTATAAGGCATGTTTACCGACCTAGAGCCAAGAAAGCTGAAGTGAAGTGTAAGACTGAAGTAAAAATACCTGGCTTCTAATCTTGGTTCTTCTTCGTAAAACTTAAAGCCACCTAACCACTATCCCAATGTTCTCACCTATACACCACAGATGGCACAGATGCTGATGCTCACCATCCTAAGAGCCGTTCCTTGTCTGTAAGTCCTACTTTCTCACAAAGTCTTTCCTGATGTAGTACTTCTCAAATAACTCCATAAATAAACTATGTCCACCACAGCACACTGTATTTGCAAATTCTAATAGAATTTATTGTTGTATCAAGAGTTTGAGGAAACAATACACGATTTACTTCTTTTGTATCACCAACAGTGTTGAATATAAACTCACTAAATGAACTGCTATGGATTAGATAAGATACTGAATGTGATCTATGGTTTCTTCTACAAGCTGTTTATGAATCCTACATGAAAAGGAAATGTATAGTAAAAAAAACTGGATCTTTAAATATGTGCTGTTAAAAATTTTTTTCTGTGCTAATTATTATGACTTTTTGTGAATTCTATCAACTAAGTGCTGGGCAAACCATCCCTTAAAGGCAGAGAAAAAAAATCCATTTCACAAACAAACTTTGACTTATGATCTTTGAAATAAATGTGTCAGGAAGTGTCATGGTTTTTAAATAGTCCACAAATTGTTTAAATCTTCTCACTTGAAAACAGAGCTTAATTTTCCTCTCCTTAGGGAATAGCTGGACTTTATTATAACTTCCTTCTAAAAAAATAGCATATGGTAAAGTGAGGGTGCTTAACTTCTGAGACTAAGTCCTGAGAAGCATTTTATTTCCTTCTGCTTTGCTCTCTTGGAGACACACACACTCTAGAGGAAGAAGCTGCTGTGTTGTGAGAACATGAAAACAGACCTGCGGAAGAGATTCATGTGGCAAGAAAAATGAGTTTCCAGTTAATAACCAGCACTAACAGGTAAATCCTTCAGCCTAGCCTAGCTTTCAGATGATTGCAGCCTCATCTAATGTCTTAGCTGTATCCTCATCAAAGACTGAGTAGGCATCACTCAGCCAGAACCACTCAAGTAAACTTTTCTCAAATCTTGACCCACAGACTGTAAGAGACACTGCTGTTTGAAGCCACTAAGTTTTGGGGTAATTTGTTATGCAGAAATAGATTAAGTTTCTGGGTGGGGAGTAGAGCTGGATCAAAATTTGAACACTTAATTAAGGGAAGATACTCTAGAATTCATAAAGGATTATTAATATAAAGGATTTCAGTTCAATGTCACTGGCCAAATATTTAGATAGAAAATAGGTTACTTTTTAAATAGTTAAAAAAATATCTATGAGAAATACCCATAACCCCTCTGAGTTCCTGTCATAATTCACTATGAAAGGATGGAAAAAGCAAGGGTAAAGCACGAAGCTTGAAACTTTAGTCACATACTCCAAAAAACAGGTTAAATAATGGTGAGCAACTAGCAACTGAGAGCCAAGAAAACCATAAAGAAACCACTGAAGGTATAGACATAGTACATATAGCCAAGAAACATCAAGAATTTCCTTCTTGAAATTAAAAAAAAAAAAAAAAATCAGGATATTAATCCAGCACATTATAATGTACTTAAGTACGGTTCTACCCTAAAGCTAGAAAAAGAAGACTAAATGACTTATTTCTTTTTAAAAAACCATCCCTGGGTGGCGCAGCGGTTTAGCGCCTGCCTTTGGCCCAGGGCGCGATCCTGGAGACCCGGGATCAAATCCCACGTCGGGCTCCCGGTGCATGGAGCCTGCTTCTCCCTCTGCCTGTGTCTCTCTCTCTGTGTGTGACTATCATAAATAAAAAACAAACAAACAAACAAACAAAAAAAAACCAGGGTAAAATATACATAACAAAATACTTACCATTCCAACCATTTTTCAATATACAGTTCAGTGGAATTAAGTACACTATATTTTATAACCACCACTCTTATCCATTTCCAGAACTTTTCATCATTCCCAACAGAAACTATCCATGAAATACTAACTCCCTATTCCCTCCCCCTAGTAACCTCCTTCTACTTTGAGTCCCTACGAACTTGCTTATTCTAGGTACTTCACTTTAAGTGGAATCATGTAGTATCTGTCCTATTGTAAATGACTTTTTAATATCCCTTGTAAATCCACTAAAAAACCTTTGGATCTGCTTTATGTGCTGTAAGAAATCACTTACTGCTGTTTTAAAAAAAATTTGAGGTTCTAGTATAGTGAACATTAAGTATTTATTGCTATTTTTTTTAATCATCTTGATTTCAATCTTATGCCATAAATGGAAGGAACTCTTACCATGTATAGTAGGGAACAGGCTGGTACAGAGATTGTGGTACAGATTTTTATCCTGACTCATTTCAAACACTTTCTCCCACTCCTTCACAGTCATTTGGTTCTTAATGCTCTCAGCAGTCTGTTCCTCATCTCGGAGTTCTTTCCCTCCAAACTGAAGGGTGGAGGACAAAGGAAAATACACTTGCATGAAAACAAAGGAAAGTGATACAGAGCTTCATTATAAACAAACAAACAAAAACCAGCCTGGGATTTCAACTTCAGAATCTGTTGACTACAAAGGTTTAAAAAAAAAAAAAAAAAAATCCCCCAAACTAGTAAGATCTAAGTTAATCGAGATACTTTACAGTTTGTTCTCTCCAGTGAATTAAAAACAAAAAAGCTACCACTGTTTTATATTGCTATCTAAATGAATCTGAATGCTCAAGAGATGAGCCATAAGAAAATGTTAATCACTGATATGAACATGCAGTAACAGAATATTACATTCACCCATCTTCTTCCAATACTGGACTATTTTCCAAACTTTTTCTCATTGCTTTCCCATTAGGATGCAGACACAAGCTCTACACAACTATAATGCCAGGAATCCATCACTCACAGAAAAAGCAAATTAGTTTACTTCCCAGATTACTAAATTTTTCTATTTGTATTTTCTCCAGGAGCATGAAAGAAGAACTGTGGTAATTAAAAAATTTTATCATGGATAATTTATATCAATGCTCTTAAAGCACTGATCTCTTAAACATGAAAACAGGCTTTTCTTCAAGGTCAGGAAGACATGAAAAGATTTGGTTTTAAAATTAAAGAATCAGGGACGCCTGGGTGGCTCAGTTGGTTAAGTGTCTGCTTTTAGCTCAGGTTAACGATCTCTGGGTCCTGGGAATTGAGCTCGGCATGGAGTCCCTGCTCAGTGGGGAATCTGCTTCTACCTCTCCTTCTGCCCTTTGCTCATGTTCTTCTTGCAAATAGATATAATCTTAAAAACAAAAAACAAAACACACACACACACACACACACACAAAACACAAACCCTAAAGAATCAACCCACCCTCCAACCCTGCCACCATTAACACTGGCTAGATAACTCAGTACTTTCAGAAGCCTATATTGTGACTGTTGCAGAGGAGGTCATTCTATTAAAGACTCACCCTTGGGTTGGTGGGTGCAACACAACAGGCAAGAAAGACCAGCCTGTATGAAAGGTCCCTAACACCAAGAGCCCGGAGTCCTCGAATGCCTTCTGTCTCATATCCATCAACACCACTTACACGGGAATTAGTTTCTGCACGCGCTCCTGAAAGAATGATAGTTTGTTTCACAGCTCAAACACCAAAGGTGCTGAGAATCAAAATTGTTCAAATAAACAAAACCTATAAATCCAAATATTTAATTTAGGCCTTGAAATTTTTCAGAACAGTATTTTTTGTAGCAAAATCAATTTGTCTCTATCTTATACTTTCCTTGCTCACCCTGATGGGTAGCCAAAAACAAGACAATGAAGATTCTAGAAGCTGAATGTTCTGTTTTCAGGTAATGAGAATTTGTTAAATTTGAGCTGAAGATTACTGACCTGGTATGCTAAGCTTAGAGACATCAGGCACAACAATTAGAGTCCCTGTAAAGTCACACTTGTCACCAGCTTGAGCTGACTCCACAGCTTCAGCTCTCAAGATCACTTCTAAACTTCGGGGGATACTCCCTCGAGGAAGCTCAGCTTGAGTCTCTTGAATACGAACCTATAACAATGGCCAAGGAGAAAAGATTATTTTTCAAATGCCATATAATCTAAATTAATGCCAGAAATATTGACATATTCCAAACTCTTACCATTTGCACTTTTGACAATTGCCAAACTTCATCTTAAAAATTTTCTATGCTAAAACTCCTTCCAATTTGGTAAGAGATGACATTTACTTAAAGACTTCACCTTTAGGGGTAGATGGGTGGCTCAGGCAGTTAAGTGTCTAACTCCTGATTTCAGCTCAGGGTCATGAGACTGAGCCCCATACTGGGCTCTGCACTCAGCCCAGAGTCTGCTTGTCCCCCATCCTCTGCTCCTCCCCCCATTTTCACTCGATTTCTCTCAAATAAATAAAATCTTTGAAATAAAAAACACAAAGAAACCCCCTTCACTTTTAGTACATTTATCACAATGAGCACTGAGTTAATATATGGAACTGCTAGAGCACTATATTATATACCTGAAACTATAATACTGTATGTTAACTATACTGAAATCAATAAAAAAGATAAAAACTTCACTTTTACTCTTATTAAAGAAATGTTTTCTTACTTACTTTCTCAAACTATGTAAAGATCTATTCTTTTTTGTTTTTTAAGATTTTATTTATTCATGAGAGACACGGGGGGGGGAGGGAGAGAGGGAGAGAGAGAGAGAGAGAGAGAGAGAGAGAGAGACAGGCAGAGGGAGAAGCAGGCTCCATGCAGGGAGCCCGATGCGGGACTCCAGGATCACGCCCTGGGCCGAAGGCAGGTGCTAAAACTAAAACCACTGAACCACCCAGGGATCCCTAAAGATCTATTCTGTTCCATCTTCCACTAAATTTTCAGGGAAATCTTATGGAAAATTTCACATTATACATGCCACTTCAACACTACTGTTAACATTACTTAGATACACACATATCTTTACTGTATTATTTGAAAGATATTATAAAAATCAAGATATTTCACTTCTAATTATTTTCATACTCATCTCCTAGAAGACCATCTGCTACGTAAACATGGTATCATTACCACAGCAAGACAAATAAGATCTGCTACTATCTAGTACATCCTTAAATTTCCTCAATTGTGAAGTGTCCTTCATTACAACTGTTTTTTGTATTTTTTACAAACTAAGGCCCAATCTAGATTTACACTTCGTATTTGATTGTTATATCATGTTTTTTTTTTTTTTTTTCAAATATAAAGCACCTCTTACCCAAAGTTGTTGGCAGAGTATGTGATTCATATAAACTAAGTCCCAGATTGATATTAAAACACTAAGGAGGGATCCCTGGAGGCGCAGCGGTTTAGTGCCTGCCTTTAGCCCAGGGCGTGATCCTGGAGTCCCAGGATCAAGTCCCGTTATCAGGCTCCCTGCTACATGGAGCCTGCTTCTCCCTCTGCCTGTGTCTCTGCTTCTCTCTCTGTCTCTCATGAATAAATAAATAAAATCTTAAAAAAAAATAAAAACATAAAATAAAACACTAAGGATGAAAAACCGAAGCTAATATTAATTATTTTAAGCTGGTACTCATTCTCCCATACTTGAATGCTTGAGCTGCTGCAACTTTTCTTTTCCTTTGCCTATCACAGATTTACTAAGTTCTGTGGGGACCTCAGATGGGCTCCACCCACAATCTTCATTCTTACTGCTATCTCCCAACTCTTGCCTAGGTAACTACAAGTGCCTAATTGTTAGTCTCTTATTATACACTACACACCAATGTCCCATTAATCTTCCTTTAAAAAAGAAAAGTTCACATCTCCTGAAAATACCTTCCCCTTATTTATCAAGATAGATCCAAATTTCCCAGCCTGACATTTTTAAGGCTTGGAGTACCTCACACCTCACACCAAATCATCCCTCAGATGATCTTCCATTTCAATCATGATAATCATCACTGCTATCAACAAACATGTTGGGGCACCTGGGTGACTCACTGGTTGAGCATCTGTTTTTTGCTCAGGTCATGATCCTGGGGTCCTGGGATTGATTCCCATATCAGGTTCCCCACAGGAAGCCTGCTTCTCCCCCTGCCTATGTCTCTGCCTCTCTCTGTGTCTCTCAGGAATAAATAAATAAAATATTTAAAACAAACAAGCAAACAAAGATGTACATTTCTGCTTGTCCTTTTATTCATGCCTTCCTCTCTAACCACCAACACGAGGTCTTAACAAGTTTCCACTTCTTCAAAGTTTTCTTAACACTAGTTCACCATCATCATCATCTTATGTTTATTATCTATTCTCTGATAAATATATTTTGTCACAGTCTGAAGGAGCTTCCAATCCAAGTTATTAAAGGTCAAAACACATTTATATATTGATCATTGAAATTTGTATTAAGAGTTTTGGGCTTAAATCTATAGTTATACATAATGATTCTCAACTTACATGCTTAACATCATCTAAATAAGCTTATAATAACTTCAAGTGCCTAGAGGTGAATTATTAGCATATACTGAACCTGAACTAAACAGACATTAATAACTACCTTTTGAGAGGTCCCTGGGTTGCTCAGTGGGTTAAGCATCTGCTTTCAGCTTAGGTCATGATCCCAGGGTCCTGGGATGGAGTACTGCATTGGGTTCCCTGCTCAGTGGAAAGTCTGCTTCTCCCTCTGACCCTCCCCCCACTTGTACGCTCTTTCTCTCTCTCAAGTAAATAAATAAAATCTTTAAAAATAAATAAATACCTTTTGAAAATCCACAAATCTTGATTTATTTGTGTCCAGCAAGAATCTCCTTCTGTTGGCACAAACTGGATTTCGGCAGATATTTGGTTGTGTGTATTTGAACTGCTGTTCTACATCCTTGATTACTGTCTGACAGTCCAAGCATAGGAATGTTCCACTCACAAGCTCTGGGTGAACGGGGTGAGTCCGTACTACCTGCCCACTGATTCGAGTCAGTAAACCAATTCTGGATGAGGTGAGTTCTCGAATTCTATTTAAAAACAGATGTCCCATTAGTAAATATTCATTTCTAACTTAAGAAATGTTTTCATTTTAATGAGAGGGTATTTAAGGATAAATTTATGCTAAAACAAAAAAACAGCAAAAAAAAAAAGAGAGAGAGAAAGAACTCGTTGGACTCTTCTCCAAGAATGATTTAGTCAATGCGACCATTTCTAAATTACAGTGTATATGCATTCACAGCAAAAAACATCAATATGAAAAACTAAATGACACCAAAGAAATTGTAATTATAAAACATATGATCCCATTTTATTCTATATGCAAACGTTTTTTGCCTACCTACAATTTCTAAATAATCATGTATTAGTTTCATAGCAAAGTTATCATAGGAAAGAAATGGCATACTCAGAAGTTGGAAACATTTCCTTTACCTCACAAATTCATTTTATATTAAATAACTTAGCAATTTTTCAAGTAATTTCAGAAGTTTAAGTCTTTAAAATATCACTTCAATTTCTTTCTTTCTTTTTTTTTTAAGAGTTTATTTGAGAGAGAAGACAGCACAAGCAGGGAGAGGCAGAGGGACAAGCAGACTCTTCGCTGAGTGGAGAGCCTGATGGAGGGCTCAATCCCAGAACCCTAATCATGTCGAAGCCGAAGTCTTCGGTGCATGGAGCCTCCTTCTCCCTCTGCCTGTGTCTTTGCCTCTCTCTCTCTCTCTCTCTCTCTCTCTCATGAATAAATAAATAAAATCTTAACTAACTGCTGAAAGGAAAAAATGTTTTAAGTCATGCCATTTAAGCTGTCAAAAATTTCCAAAGATTCATCAATTTCTGTGACTGTTTTCAGTTTTTATATTTTCTCACTTTATTTTTTTCCCAATGTCCCCTGAAAGCTATCCTGAAATTTGACAATCCCCAGAAATGGCTTTATTTAACTTCCCATTTGATCTCCCTGGAAAAATGTATTTCTCCAAAATCAAACTTTCTAGATAAATGAACCTAACTCTTTATACATATAAGACTAAACCTCCTGAGTTTTTTAATCATTAATTGATGCCTATACTGTTTGGTGAATTCCTGCTTTTTCAAAGAAGGCTTTCTTACTTGTGTCTGGTAGGCAGGTCTTGGAATGCAACATAAAAATCCTTGGCAAGAGGAATCTCTTTTCGGTCTTTGACAAAAGTTTTTAAGGCCCGACATAGGTAAGGGTAAACTCTGAAAAGCAAACAAATGAACAAAAATCACATGACATCTTCAAGAGACCTACCAAGGCCCCCTTTATGTTTCATGTTAGACTAAACAATTTCATCTGGCTATAACCAACCCTTAACTATACAGGACACCTCTATTTGCCTAGTCTAGGGTTATGAGCCTCTTCCAATCCTCTCCTATTACCCCACAGATCTAAGACAACAGAAACACGAAGATGAAATGCTATACCCAAAAATCCACTATCTTTAAAAAATCATTTAGCACCCACACTGCAGGTCACTCTTATGTCCAAGATTCAACAATCTAGGTGGTTTACGATCCAACAAGACAGTCTCCCATACTAGTCTCTGGCCTGGTATATTCTTTTAGGTTTAATTCTTGATTGATAAGAAATGGATGAGGGGAGAAATTTGTGTGCTCAAGACATGGAGCACATTGGCAGAAACATTTCACTTGACTGGTTAGACTGAAGTGTCTTGATAGAAGTTCCTAGCAGTTGCTGCAGCTTGATTTAAGCAGTGGGATTTGGAAAGCTTCTGAAAAATGAGCTACTTTCAGCAGACAGAACTGCTACATGGCCTGTGTATGAGGTATGGGTACGGGTGTTTCTACCACCAGCCTGGATTTTCTATCTCCTTCTCACTTGTCAATACAGCTCTTCCTGCTGTGTACTATCTCAATAAACCCTGCTGCTTATCCCACAACCATTCTTGATGATCAGATATGATTAGAAACATTGAAACAAGTCTTCTATCTCTCAGTTCACCAAGTAAAGGAATAGGGCTGTCTTTCCTTACTCCTGGGTCTTCATTTCTCTTTCCCAACTGTACATAATGTTTATTTTAACCTGGTTTTATTTATACAGATTGTCACATTTATTTAATCCAAGTGCGGACAAAGATTTGCATAAAAAGATATTTTTTATTTTATACAGCAATTAAAAATTAAATGAAAGCCTACGTTATTAATGTCTAGTTTCTGCCCAAAGAAATACCAGCTATCGGGACGCCTGGGTGGCTCATCAGTTAAGCGTCTGCCTTTGGCCCAGGGCATGGTCCTGGAGTCCCAGGATTGAGTCCCACCACACTGGGCTCCCTGCATGGAGCCCACTTCTCTCTCTGCCTGTGTCTCTGCCTCTCTCTCGGTCTCTCATGAATAAATAAACAAAATCTTTAAAAAAGAAAAGAAGGGGATCCCTGGGTGGCGCAGCTGTTTGGCGCCTGCCTTTGGCCCACGGCGCGATCCTGGAGACCCAGGATCGAAGCTCACGTCGGGCTCCCGGTGCATGGAGCCTGCTTCTCCCTCTGCCTGTGTCTCTGCCTCTCTCTCTCTGTATGACTATCATAAATAAATAAAAATAAAAATAAAAAAAAAGAAAAGAAATACCAGCTATTAAAATATTTTCAAGAGATTTTATATGACATGGAACAGTATGTTATACTGTTAAGTGAAAAGACCAGAGACTACATCCACAGCATGATCTCAATAGTTACATATACTCAGAAATACAATGAAATGTGCTAGAATATCCTTGGGAAACTCCACATTTGCAGACCTGCTAATGATGGTTATCTATGGATGGTGGGAATATATACGTAATCCCACTATCCATAGTTATGTATGTATTCCCTCTACTTATGTCTACTTTCTAAATTTCCTATAATATACACATTACTTTTATAATCAGAAAAAGATTAAACTTTAAGAACGGTATCATTACTTTAAAGACACCCCTGATCATGAACAGGATCCACACACCTTCTCAAAACACCTACTCCTGGGGGCAAAGGAAAGGATCAAATGAATGACACAGTAATAGCACTGAATGCCTGAAAGTAAGCAATCCTCTGGAAATTTGGGAAAACTACATAGAAAAAAGGTTTTCAACATTTGCATGTGAAAAATATTCAGGTACACAAAGGTCTAAATTAGTGCAGAGCAATACTAAAATAACCACTGGTTCTATCAAAGGGTCTCTGAGACAGCTGCCCTTCTGCCTCCCAAATGAACAAACCCAGTCCAAGAAAAGCTGGATTCACAGGCTTCATATCTATTTAAAGTAAAGAAGATTAATATGCCATACCTATAGAACTCTTCTTGAATGGTGGTAGAAAGTTGTTGGTTAAATTGCTCCAGGTCCACAAAACTCACAACCAATGTGTTTCTCTCAGGACGGATGAGCTCCTCTGCTAACTGCAAGTACTTAATTTCTCCATCACTGTTCTGGAACCTGCAGATACATGCAAGTCAGATTAAATTTAAGAATTAGGTGGTAAAGGGACGCCTGAGTGGCTCAGTGGTTGAGTGTCTGCCTTTGGCACAGGGCGTGATCCCTATCTCGAATTGCTCCCTGGGGAGCCTGCTTGTCCCTCTGCCTATGTCTCTGCTCCTCTCATGAATAAATAAATACAATTCTAAAAAAAAAAAAAAAAAAAAAAAAAGAATTTTTAGGTGGTTAAAAAAAAATAATCTAAATGCCTCATAATTCAGTGTATTGGTTAAAAACTATCAGTTTTAGGGTCAGACAGGCTAATTTTACTAATTATATAACTTGGGGCAAGTTATCTGGTTTCCTCCCTATTAGAGAAATAAAAATAAATTAGGACATTGCTTTATCTCATTAGATTACTGTGAAGTTTTTTTTTTTTTTTTTTTAAGATTTTATTTATTTGAAGGAGAGAGAGAGAGGGAACATGAGTAGGGGGAGGGGCAGAGGAACTAGCAGATTCCCCTGCTGAGCAGGGAACCCACTGCAGGGCAGATGCAGGGCCAGAGATGCAAGGCTTGTCCCCAGGCCCCCTGGGCCTATGACCTGAGCTAAAGGCAGATGCTTATGCTTAACTGATTGAGCCACCCAGGTGCCTCTACTCTGAAGTTTAAAGAAGAATGTCTGTAAAATGCTTTGCAGCAAGCCCAGAACACAGAAAAATGTGGGCTTCAGGTTTTAATCTGCATTTCTTAATTTAATATTTTGTAATAAAAATGCCAACTATTTTAAAATTATTGTTACATATAATTAAGATTGGAAAATATTAAAACAAGAAATGCAGTTTAAATATAGTTATATACTGGACATCTACCTGCAAAGCATTATGCCCTAGATACTTAAAGCTAAAAATGATGGTGTCACTCCTGACCTAGGACTGACACTCTCTTGAGAGACATTCCTACTACAGAGAGGTTAACAAGACAATCTAAATGCCCATGACGGGACGCCTGGGTGGCTCAGTGGTTGAGCACCTGCCTTTGGCTCAGGGCGTGATTCAGGGATCCAGGATTGAGTCCCGCATCGGGCTCCTTGCATGGAGCCTGCTTCTCCCTCCGCCTAGGTCTCTGCCCCTCTCTCTCTGTCCCTCATGAATAAATACATAAAATCTTTAAAATAAATAAATCAATAAACGTCCATGACAACTGGGTAAAGAAAATGTATACACATACAACAGAACAGTACTCAGCCTTAAAAGGGAAAGTCTACTGTATGTGTCAACAAAGATGAACTCTGAGGATATTACACTAAATAAGCCATTCACAGAAAGACAAATACCGTATGATCCTACCTGAATGAGGTATCTAAAATAGTCAAATTCATATAGTCAAAGTGGAATGGGGACAGGTGGCTGGCTTAGTTGGTAGAGCATGCGACTCTTGATCTCAGGGTCAGGAGTTCAAGTCCCAGGTTGGGTGCAGAGCTTACATTAAATAAATAGATCGACAGAGACAGCAGAATGGTAGTTGCCTGAGGCTAGAGCAAAGGAGGAGATGTGGAGGTCCTAATAAATAGGCATAAAGTTTCATCCAAATGAGACCGAATAAGTCTTAAGAGATCCACTGTGTAACATTGTACTTAAAGTCAATGATAATATATTGTACAGCTAAAAATTTAAGAGGGTAGATCTCATGTTAAGTGAGATTATGTATTTTATTGTTTTTCACAATAAAATAAAGGGGAAAAAAGGAAGAGGTACAAGAAATGTGCTGTGGGATTATAAACTAATTCTGCTCTAGGAGAACACACAGAAACGCCTCAAGCATTTCAAAAGGGACAGTGGAATTCAGCCTTGAAAGACATTTAGAATTTGAAAGAAAGCAAAAAACAACAACAAAATCACCAAAAAAAAAAAAATCCCAGTAGTGGTTAGACTGGCTGGCTATAGGTGTTGATAAATAAGTGGCAATGTCAGAAAAGGTATAGGAAGAAGGATGGTGGCAGGCTGCTTGTGGGATGAAACTGGGAAGAGGAGCTGTGAAGAATTTGGGACTTTATTCCATAAACAAGGGCAAATCAGAGTTGGAATTTTGAGGGCAAGTTAACATTCCCCGCCTTCCCCAAATACAGTGATTATTTGTCCTATTTATCATTATCCCTAGCACCTAGCTGTATGGTACTGCAAGGCAGTGAAAACAATTATATTCTTTGTTAAGATGAAACATTAATTGAGGACCTATGTAGTATGGTGTGACAGCCAGGTGGGGTTAAGGATGAGATTTACATTCAAGACAAAGAGGCTGACAGGTAGATATAGCAAGTTACACCAGAGATAACGGAAAATGGCGCCTTAGGAGCCTAAGGGAAGAAAGGATTGATGTTGCCTTAAAGGTTTATAGGGTTTGGGGCAGCTCCGGTGGCTCAGTGGTTTAGCACTGCCTTCAGCCCAGGGCGTGATCCTGGGGACCTGGGATCAAGTCCTGTGTTGGGCTTCCTGCATGGAGCCTGCCTCTCTATCTCCCATGAATAAACAAATAAAATCTTAAAAAAAAAAAAAAAAAAGCTTATAGGGTTTGACAAAGGAAGTCTGAGTCTGTAGCTAGGCTTTGAAAGATAAATAGCTGTCCGGCAGAGATAGGGAACGTAAATTAAATTATTGTTTTAAATATATCAGAATCTTGGGGCACCTGGGTGGCTCAATGGTTGAGTGTCTGCCTTCAGCTCAGGGTGTTTGTTATCCTGGGGTCCCGGGATCCAGTCCCACATGAGTCCTGATGGGAGCCTGCTTCTCCCTCTGCCTATGTTTCTGCCTCTCTTTGCGATTCTCATGAATAAATAAAGAAAAACTTCAAAAAAAAAAAAAACATAAATAAATATATCAGGATATATCAGGATCTCTTAAGACAGAATTATTCACAATAGTAAAAATGTGGGGAAAAAAAAAACAAACCAAGCGTCCATGAACGAACGGACAGGAAGGGGTACAGGCACACAGTGAAACACTACTCACCCTTAAAAAGAGATTCTGACCCATGCTGTATAGGGGGATGAATCTTGAGGATGTTACAGCGGTAAGTGCAATAAGCTGGTCACAAAAGAACAAATACGGTACGACTCCAAGCAGACCAGGCGACCAGAACAGTGAAATTCATCTGAACTACGGGGGATGAAGGAAGGCTGCCAGGTGCTGGGGGCAGGGTGGGGGGAACGGGGAGCGACGGTTTAGGGGTCGCAGAGTGTCAACTTTTGGGAAGCCCAGGAGTTGCCGCGAGGGCCGGCGCCGATCCACCCAAGGGCTGCTTGACAAGCTCCACGTACGCCCTTAACGCCACTCAACTCTACTCTTAAAAAAAAGTTAGCTGGGAAGTTTTGTAGGTCGATGTAACATAACATGTAACATCCATGTCACGCATGTCTTACAATTTAAAAAAAAAAAAAAAAAAAAAAAGGAGGACTTCATAAGACATTCGGAAGTCCACAGTCTCAGGAAAAAAGAAGTGATGCATCTGCACTAAGAAACCCAAGGGGCGGCAGCGGCAGGAAGGAGGGCCCAGGAGCCTGGGAGGCCCTGGGAGGTGCGCGTAGAGGGAGGGGGACGCGAGGAAGGAGCGCGCCCCCGACGCTTTCGGGCGGGCCCGGGTCCCCGCGAGCGTCCTCTCCGCGCACGGCTCCCCAGCACGGCAGCGGCCTGGCCGTCGGGTGCCCTCGGGGCCGAGCCTGCCACCTACCCTGCGCGCCCCGGGGTCCGCCGAGGTGCCCCGGGGTCCAACGAGGTGCCCCGGGGTCCGCCGAGGCGCCCAGGGCCCGCTGAAGTGCCCCAGGGTCCGCCGAGGTGCCCCAGGGCCCGCCGAGGCGCCCAGGGCCGACGGGGCCGCCGGCCTTACGGGCGGGGACGGCAGAAGGACGGGACCCAGGCGCTCGGGGGGGGGGGGGGGCGGGGGTCTCTACTCCCGTCGGCCGCGCCCCCCCCCCCCACGCCCGCCCGGGGAACGGGGCTCCGGAAGTGGGGACGGCGGCCCGGGGAAGTTCCGCGAGGAAGGGGCGCGCGCCGACTTACTCCTCCAGGAAATCCAGGAAGAGCTTCTGGCACTTCTCGGCCACCTCGTCGCGGACTTCCTGGCGCTGGCTGCCGGCGCCCGGCTCCGCCGCCGCCCCGAGGTCCATGGCCGCCGGCGCCGAGGGGCCTCAGCCCGCACGCTCCTCAGCCAGCGGTCGCTTCCCCGCAGACGCTGCCGCTCGGCGCGCGCCCCCGGCGGCGGCCGCGACCAATCGTGGCGCGAGAGCTCGCGGGTTTCGCGCCAAACCTGCCCAATGAGCGCGGCTTCTCCCTCGGCCCCGCCCCCGGAGCCGGGATTTCGCGCCAAATGCAAAGACCGGGAGGAAGCCCCGCGGGCTCGGCCTTTGCGCCTGCGCGGTGCGGCCGGCGGCCGGCAGCTTGGTTTCTGGCGCAGCTTAGGAGGTTGCGTCGGGATTCACGTGGATTTCCAGGTGTTCTTCAAGTCGTTTCACTGATACCCATTGAGCAGTAGACATAAGGCTCCGTGGAAGAGAAAAATGAGTAAGATCCAGACCTGCCCGAGCTGTGTGTTTGGAGGAAATCGTAAATCACCGGTTGCAACTGTCCAGGAGCCCGAAGAGATGTGTCAAGTCACCAGGGAGCAGGGGTCGCAGAGTCACTGTGGCTGGGGCCGACCCGAGGAAATCAGCGAGGTTTCTGTCGTTGATGGACTCCTCCCTTGAATGCAACTGTTGGTTTAGGTCCTCTGGATTTTCTTTACTCTCTCTGGCCATCTTTCCCCGACTTCGTTCCTCTTGCTTTTTCTCCTCTTTGGCCGTTCTTGGGTAGCCTCTGGAGCTGCTTCTCCAGTGAGTCCCTTAAGTGCCTGGTCCCAGAGCCCTTCTTTCTCCCAAAGAAGCTGTCTTGGGGGGCCCTCTTCTTTCCTGTTGTCGTGGGATCACTGGCCTAGCCTGGTCAGGAAGGAATTCTCGAGAGGTTTTACGGCGCAGCTTAGCAAGTGCATTTAAGTAGCACCGGGGTAGGACCCATAGGCTGGAAGAGCTGCACCTTTGCTGCATGAAACTGGTGGTTATAAGCTTAATGTTCAAGGGGCAGGGGACATGCAGGAAGTACTAGATCATAAATATTTTCTTCAAATTTCGGCTCATAAAACTACTTTCGCAAGATTTCTCCGGTGCTTACTCAGCTTGAATATTAACTATTGGCGAGATGTACAGGCAGTTGAGATAGCAAAGGCTTAGGGTTCCACACCAAGGGCCAAGAAAGAATTCTTGAGACACCTTTGGTGCAAAAAAATGATTTTATCAAGGCACAGGGACGGGATCCAGGAGGAGAAAAAGCTGCACTGGGGTCATGAGGAGTGGCCCATTATATACTTTCAAGATGGGAGGGAGTTGGGGGTGGTGTAACCCTACCAGGTATTTTGGAAACAAGATTTCCTTGTTCCAGATCCTGCTGGGTCTAGCTATTCGTAGGAAAGGTCATTTATTACTGTTCAGTAAAAACTCCGTTGTGAGACCCTTCAAGTTGTATATTGGTGGATCATATACCTGGGGGGGATGATTGCCAACGTGTATCGTGGCAGGTAGAAATAAAGGAGGTTTCCAAAGGAATTTTTTTATGTTAAAGTAGACTTACAGGATCCTAGGGGCTGGGCCAAGATTACCTATTGATGGGCAGCCCGGGTGGTGCGGTTTAGTGCCACCTGCAGCCCGGGCATGATCCTAGAGACCCTGGATCGAGTCCCACATCAGGCTCTCTGCATGGAGCCTGCTTCTCCCTCTGCCTGTGTCTTTGCCTCTCATTCTCTCTCTGTGTCTCTATGAATAAATAAATAAAATATATAAAAAAAAAGATTACCTGTTGCTCTTAGCAAAGTATTAACACTGAGGGAGTTGAGTCCCTACAGTTGAGCCTGTTTTAAGGACTTGTCAATGGGCTGTAGGTACTAAGGAAATTGAATAATTTTTCTTCTGCCTTTATTTCCCACATCAGCAGTCATCAGATCCTTTTAAGAATCTAGCAACCTGCATCTCTCTGATCCTTATCAGAATTAAGGAAGCAGTAGGGCAGCGGTTTGGTGCCTGCCTTTGGCCCCGGGGCGCGATCCTGGAGACCCGGGATCGAATCCCACGTCGGGCTTCCGGTGCATGGAGCCTGCTTCTCCCTCTGCCTGTGTCTCTGCCTTTGTCTCTCTCTCTCTGTGTGACTATCATAAATAAGTAAAAATTAAAAATATATATATATATATTAAGGAGGCAGTAGGTCAGCTTTTTGGGCTAAATGTGAAAGTTTTCCTGCTTTTATCCCTCATCACCATTGCTTCTAGGTGCTGATGACACCTACTTTATGTGTCACCAACCAGTACTCTTTCATGGGCCTGCAAGAGATTAAGAGAAACTTTGACCACTTCCATTTCTTGAGATTTCTGCACATGAAAAAAATGTTTTCTTAATGCCAAACAGGGTGACAGAAGTTACAGTAATTTCTTTAACACCCCTATGCACATATAAATACACTCTTCACAGAATACAAGGTTTAACAAAAAGGCTCATTGCTGATGTACTGCGGTATATCTAAGATTGTATGTATTACCTTATTTGAAGGGGATGGGAACCCTTGTAGCCCTGTATTCCTCAGCTCTTCACAAACTCCAGATTCTGGATATCACCACTTGTATGGAACCTCAAACTCGGTATGCTACTGGACAGTCACAACCCTCATACTACTAAAAATTGATCCAGGAGGGATGCCTGGGTAGCTCAGTGGTTGAGGCTCAGGTCATGATCCTGATTCCGGGTTCCTGGGATCGAGTCCTGCATCATGCTCCCAGCAAAAAGCCTGCTTCTCCTTCTGCCTGTGTCTCTGCCTCTCTCTGTGTGTCTCTCATGAATTAAGAAATAAAATCTAAAAAAAAAAAAAAAAAAAAGAATGGATCCAGGAGATACCCACGAGCAGTTTACTGGCCTGATTTGGTCTCTTCCTCTCTAAGGTCTCATCTTTCTTTCCCATTTTTCCTTCCTGCCCTCTTTCTCTTCTATCCTTAGGGTCGATTTCTCAGAACTTTAGTCTCATACACAGAAGGGAAAAAGCAAGGAAAAAGTACAGAGTTCCAAGCTAGTTTGGAGCTATGCCCACTGAGAAAATTGGGATTTCTTCTTCTCAGCTCTCCAAACCTCACAGGTTTTCCCTTCCTCCCTCAGACATGCACCTGTGGCCCAGCATAATAGATGAGGTATCCAAGTGAGGGTTGTGGGGATACTTTCCATAGCAGGAAGAGGGTGTGGGTTAAGAAGCCTCTCTCTGCTATATCTCAGAGAGTCTTATGCCTCTGTGTATGTGTGCGTGTGTGTGTGTGTTTGTGTGTAGGGTTGAGACTGCTATTCTTAGAAAGGCCTGCTTGCAAGGTTGGCCTTTGGCTGGCATTTAGGAACTTGACTGGTAAAAGTTCCCTACACTGATAAGACACTTTCCCTAAATGATAAAGATGGCTCACTCTGTCTAAAATGTTTGTGCAAACAATGTGGTTTATGCTTCATCTGTTCTAAGAGTCTGGAATCTTGATATGCTAGTTAGAGGGTGCCTATGTGACCAGATCCCAGTAAAAACTCTGGGCTTCTCTAATGCACTTCCTGATAAATAGCATGATGTGTGTTGTCACAGATGCTTCAGTGCAATTAAATGCATTCCATATATCTCCAGAGGAAGAAGACTCTAGACTGCTTGTTTGGTCTCCTTTGGACTGCACCATGTGTCTTTTCTCTTTGCTGATTTTATTTTCTATCCTTTTGCTGTAATAAATGATAGCTGTGAGTACAGTTATATGCTGAGTCCTATGAACCCTCCTAGCAAATTATTGAATTTAGCAAATTATAGAAACTGAGGATGGTTTTGTGGATCCCCAACACTATATATATACACACACATAAAAGAGAATTTTAAACATACACAAATGTAGACAGAACAGTATAATGGACTTCCATTATATAGCCCCAGTAACTCTCAACATATGGCCATTCCTGGTCCAGCAACAGAGCTCTCTGCTTTTCCTTCTCCATTATTTCTATTATCTTTAAAAAAATCTATTTTAGAATGGTCTTAGATTTATTAAAAGTTGTACAAGATAGTACAGAGTTCTCTATATTGCATGCCCATTTTTCCCTATTAGTAGCATCTTACTATACGACATTTATCACAACTGAAGAATCAACTTTGGCACATACCATTAGCTAAACTCCATACCTGACTTGGATTTTGGTAGTTTTCCCCTAATGTCCTTTTACTCTTCCAGGATTCCAGCCAGGATACCACATTAAGTTGCGTTGTCATGTCTCCTTGGTCTCCTCTGGTCTGTAAGAATTATTTAGACTTTGGTTTTGATGACATAGATTTTTTTTTTTAATTTTTATTTATTTGTGATAGTCACAGAGAGAGAGAGAGAGAGGCAGAGACACAGGCAGAGGGAGAAGCAGGCTCCATGCACCGGGAGCCCGACGTGGGATTCGATCCCGGGTCTCCAGGATCGCGCCCTGGGCCAAAGGCAGGCGCCAAACCGCTGCGCCACCCAGGGATCCCGACATAGATGGTTTTGAGGTATACTGCTCAGGTATTTTGCAAAACATACCTCAATTGGGATTTGTCTGATATTTTTCTCATGATTAAACAATGGTTATGAGTTTTGGGAGGAAGACCACACAGGTAAAGTATGGTTCTTACCACTCCCTTACAATTTCGAAGCAAATCCTAGATAATCATATCATTCCCTATGCAAACATTTCAGAATGAATCTCTAAAACATACAGGCTATTGGAATGTTACTCAGTCATTAAAAACGAATGAGATCTTGCTATTTGTGACAACATGAATGAACCCAGGGAATATTTATCCTAAATAAAATAAATCAAGCAAAGACACATACCCTATGATTTCACTTATATGTGGGATCTAAAAAACAAATGAACAAACAGAAATAGAATCATACAGATGTTGCCAGAGGGGAAGGAGGTGGAGGATGGGTGAAATCAGTGAAGGGGATCAAGAGGTACAGACTTCTGCTACAAATAGATCATGGTGATGAACTTTCGTACAGCATAGGGAATATACTCAATGAGATTGTAATAACATATGATGACAGATGGTGACTGCGCATATCACGGTGAGCACTGAGTAACATATAGAGTTGAGTCACTGTGTTGAACACTTGAAACTAATACAACATTGTACGTCAACTATATTTCAATAAGAAAGGGCTATTTTCCCAGAGACGTATCTTTGGCTGGGAAAGAACCTTCCTTCACACAGCTGTAGCAGTGCAGATTAATGATGCTGATTCTTTTCAATCAAGCTGTAATATTTTCCTGAATTACCAACACATTACCTTACTTTGCATCAAGCTAGCAGATTAAACTTTGATATGATTTATTTTAGCTGGGGTGCAATATTCAATAAGATATTTATCAAACATACTATGAGGTATTTTTTCCAGATATAGCCAGCCCCATCTTATAAAAATATTTAATATATCCTACTGTTTATTAACAAAATAAGAAAATTTTATGCTAGCGACTGAATTTTTAGTTTTCAAAGTTTTTAGCAGTACTTGATGAAATGCCTTTTAATCATTTGCTTTTCTTTTCAATTACCTACATATGAGAAGTTTGATCATGATGTCTATCAAAAATAGCGGTGAAGGCAGTAGGAATGATCACAGTTTTTATCTATTTTTATATGGTACTTTTTAAATTTTCCTGAAAGCTAAATATCAGAATTATAGATACACACAGTTACTGAAAAAATATTTAAAACCTTTCATCATACTTCTTACTTCATAATTTATTTAAACTATACCTTACAGTATATTATTATAAATTAAAAGAATGAGAAACCACATGTACCTTTACTCTTGTTTTTATAGCTGTTATAAAAATGGATACATTAGTCACATTGTATCTGCGTTATTTTAATATTGACTTGACTGCTTTTAATCATCACCTTTACAAATTGCTTTCCATATTTTGTCTCCCCGTGGTTATTACACTATTTCTTGAAACAAGTATTAACTCATCTGTTTGAATTGAAAAATGAAGTTGGGTACTAAGAAACAGTAAGTATGATTAAGCTGATTTAAAATAAAGATGGTCTTTGTTTAGTGAGTTAAATGGTGGGCATTTTCCAGACTTTGGATGACCAAAATCTTCAGCTCCAAGATTTTGCTGAAAACCTATTTTTAAAAGATTATAAAATGAAAGCACTTCATTTAAAAAATGTGTAACAAAGGTGTGTTGAAATTAATTTTTTTTTCTCAGTTTAGAAGAGACAGATTTGGGCAGCAGAAACAGATTCAGAGATCCTCAGAAGAGATGATGGGGAAGCTTTGGAAATGGATGCAGTCACCCAGGAAGCATCTGAAGAAAGGGAAAAGGCAGATCCAAGCATGAAACCTAGAGAAGACCAGTAGTCAAAGAGAGGCTGAGGAGGAAAATGCCATGTGGGAGACTAAGAAAGAACAGCCAGAGAAATAGGAGAATCTCAAAAGTCAAAAGAGAAGATCCCAGAAACAATCCTTGTCAGTAGTGAATGCTGCAGAGCAGTCCCCAGAGGATAACAACTGAACATGGTGGAAAGAGTTTCAGGGACACGGAAGGGGGTGGGAGTTAGATTGCAGGGGGGCAAATGGAGGTGAGGAACCTGACTGACTGGTGGCCACCCTTTACTACATTGGGCTGCAATGACAGAGTGGATTGTGAGGGATCTGCTCTACCCTGGGTTGAGATCCTTGACACAAGCTTTGGTGCTTTTGAAACCATTAGCTGTTGGAGCAAGAGTGCAGGCAGAGAGAGAGCCAGCCAAGTCAGCAGTTACTCATTCCCTCTGGCAACCCAGGAGAAGAGGGGAGACTCTATGGGCCCCAGCTTTTGTGGTGAGATGTGTGTCATACTCCAGGGAGGCTTCTCACTACTCCTTCCACTCTTATGGCCAGGCTCACCAACTATGGTAGGCAAGGTCCAGACCTGCTGGAATCCAGTCCGACTCCAGCCATTCGCCATGGAGGAAGGAGAACTTTGTTCTAGATTCCACAGTGCTACCAGATGGGCTAGCAGCTTCCCCGCATATAGCCCAGCTCTCTCCAAGGATCTTGGCCTTAACTAATCCCACTTCTCCTCCCCAAAGGCAAATATGGGGGAGGTATTTTGCTCTACAGGTGTGGGTAATAAAGGAGTACTCATTTAGAACTCTGCACCAGAATCTGGTCATATCAGGAAGGATATTTTGTGTGCGGAGTAAATGGTATAGCTTAAACAGTTAAACACAGGAGTTCTGGACTTGAATCCTGACTCCACGCTTAAGTGATCTTGAGTAAGCTACTTACTCAAGAGGGTTTTATCTGTGGGATAATAATAATAATACCTGCTTATAAGGCTGTTGTTGTAAAAAATTAAATGAGATATTATGTGTAAATATGCCTGGCACATATATCATACTCATATCCTATTATTTAACCCTGTTCAGGACTGATTAATTATAACTGTCTAAAATGTTTTCCATAAAAGTATATTTATATAATAAAAATTCATTATGGTACTATATGTATGTATGTAATGTGTGTATGTGTATGTGAAACCTTGCACTGAGTGTGCTTATGAGTGCTCAGCCAAAGAGGGCCACTGTAGCCCTCTGTACCAGTAAGGGTTGGTTAGCCCACCACACTGCAAACTGCAAAACCACACACCACCATCTGCTGAAGTGGGTGTATTCTGCACCTCAGCTTTATTTAGGACTAGCAGTTGGAGGTTGGTAGAAGACGGATGTTAGGAAGGGCATCACAAACATCACTGCCACCTGGGAGCAGAGACTAAGAATGGGTATGATGTGTGTCTGGGAGAAATGATGGAGTTCTGAGGAATTTTTGAAGAGCCCAAGATCAAATGCTAATATTACAGGAGTGCATTCCCCTAAGGACTGTGCTATGAGGACACATTTCGGGCTCATTTGGCTGGCACTCCTATTTGTGGGGATCCATAATCCCCGTATCATTGTGGGGTATGTGCTCATAACTATTAGACCTGTCTCCTTACTGTCCCACCTGTTTTGTGAAGCTTTCTGACTTCCCCACCTATGATTCTCCCTCTTTTCTCTGAATTCTGGAAACATTACATCACCCAGTTGGAACAAGCAGTTTTCTGCCTTGATTTGGTTGGGGTTTTTTTCAGGTTGTTATCTTTTGGCTTGATGCCAAACATTTCTATTGAGTGATTAAAACTGGGAACTTGGGAAGACTTCAAATAATTTAAGAAACAAAAGAGCACATTTCCTTAAAATTTTCTGGTTTGCATTATGGAAAAATTTCAAGTATATAAAAAAGGGAGAACAGAATTATGCACCCCCATACACCCATCATCGAGTCAATCTTGTTGGATCTATAAGCCCACCATCTTCTCCTGATGCCAAATTATTTGAGAACAAATTTCTGACAGCATATCATTTCTTTTGTAAGTATTCTTGTATGTAATGTATCTTTAACAGATGAGAATTCTTAAAAAATACGTTTCATTATATCAGATGCTCTTATGCATCAGGTTAGATTTTCCCAGACTCACCTGTCTCTCATTCCAGTTCCACGTGGGCTCTGAGCCACTTGACTGTGTCTCTTGTCCTCTGTGCTTCTCAGGCTTCCCTCTTGCATTAAGGAACTGGCTCATACCTCTCAGAAACATCCTGGAGGAGAAATGGAGTGAAGGCCCCAAGATAATCTTTGATTGATGGAAGAGGAGAGTCATGGTTAAATTTTTTCCCCTTAACCAATCCCCTACCAATGGCTATTTAGATTAGGTTAGTTTTTTTTCCCCTTTCGTCTTCCCCTTGTCCCCCATTAGAAACAACAGTGCATTATGCATCTTCGTATGTGTGTGTATTTCTTGAGGATAAATTCTTGGAAGGGCTGGCCCTAGATGAAAGGGAATGGATGTTCTACATTTTCATAAACTGCCAAGTTTATTTTCAATAAAGCTGTACCAATTTATTTTCTTACCAATGCACAGGGCATTTTCTTTCTTTACTTATTTGAGAGAGAGTGTGCACAAAGTGGAGGGAGGGGCAGAGGGAGAGGGAGAGAGAATCTCAGGCAGACTCCCTGTTGAGTGGGGAACCTGAAACAGGACCCAATCCCATGACCCATGAGATCATGAACTGAGCGGAAATTATGAGCTGGATGCTTAACTGACTGAGCCACCCTTGAGCTCCAAGGGCATTTTCATGTTAAGTGAAATGAGAACCTTAAGGCAAATGGATTCAGTTCTGACCTTAAAATTATAAGTTTTTAAAAAAAATAAAAAATAAAAAAATAAAATTATAAGTTTTAATCTGCTGATGGAGAAAGATTATTTGGGCAGTAGAAGCTACCTGCTGCCCTTAAAGTTTCAGCAATCCTCATACTTTGTTCCATTAATTCCTTTATTCAATCATGCTACAAATATTTAATGAGCACCTACCATATCCAAAGGGATAAAGGTCTTTGGTCACCACCATACCTTTCTCAGGCCATGGCTAAATCTGGTGAGTGGTCATATAAGAAGCCCTACTGGATTATCTGGTGTCAACGATTTGCTCTACCCCCAGTACATAACAGCTACTGCCAATAAGGTCCGTTAAACCTGCCATATTGTGACTTTTTTGCCTCCTAATTTTTGGCATGAGGAGCCTATAAAATGGCAGAACAGTAGCTATAGTTTCACTTTTCTGGAGCTCTATTGTGTCTCCTGGTGTAAGTGTCACTCTCCTGGAACCAGGACCTCTGGATCCAGGGTCTCAAGATGTGGAGAAGGGAGCACAAATTTCTCAAGGGGATCACTAGAAGAGATGATGAGCAGGGCTGTTCCTTCCAACTCCTGTATCCTGGACCCTTGTATTCCACCTGATGGGCACTGGGCATCTTACAGTGGTTGTTGACTCAAGGTATATACACACCATGTCCGGGGAGTGGTGCTCTCCATGCATAGTATTTCCACATTGGCACCTTGGTTATGCCTTCACAAGGCCTCTCTATCATTCAGAAGGCTTCACACTTCTTAGTGTTGGAGAATGTAATAGAATCAGTGTTGGAAACTCAAGTGTGTTGATAAAGAGCAGAGCTGTCAAGTGTCTGAATAGCTGATTTAAACAACAAGCCCAAAATGAAAGCCTTAAATCATTTACTACAATGTTATTAAGCAAGATGCTAAAAGCAGAGAAAGCAAAGACCTCTTTGTTGCACTTTCTTCCATCGACTGATGAGTGGTGGGGGTCCAGGCGGATCAGTGCAAATCAGTGCTACCTCACTGTTGAGGTAGGCTTGAACAAAAGCCACCTGAGTGGCTGAGTAGGTTGAGTAGCTGACTCTATTTCTGCTCAGGTCATGATCTCAGGGTCCTGGGATCCAGCCCCAAGTTGGGCTCTACACTAAGCAGGGAGTCTGCTCGAAAATTCTCTCTCCCTTTCCCTTTGCCCCTCCCCCACTCATATGCATGTTCATGCTCTCGCTCTCTCTCAAATAAATAAATAAATCTAAAAAAAAAAAAAAAGCTATGGAAGTTTTTTGGACACTTCCATGGTGGAGGTGGAGGGTAGAAGGAGGGGGAAAGTACTGAGTTGGTGTGGGAAAAGTGTCTTCAAAGTTTCTTCTCTCTCTTTTTTTTTTTTCCTAATTTTTATTTACATTCTAGTTAGTTAACATAAGTTGGTTTCAGGAGTAGAATTTAGTGGTTCTTTTTTTTTTTAATTTTTTATTCATTTATGATAGTCACAGAGAGAGAGAGAGAGAGAGAGAGAAAAGCAGAGACATAGGCAGAGAGAGAAGCAGGCTCCATGCACCGGGAGCCTGATGTGGGATTTGATCCCGGATCTCCAGGATCGCCGGATCTCCAGGATCGCGCCCTGGGCCAAAGGCAGGCGCCAAACCGCTGCGCCACCCAGGGATCCCAGTGGTTCATCACTTATATACAACATCTAATCCTCATCATAACAAGTGCCCTCCTTAATACCCATCACCCATCTAGCCCAGCCCCCGCCTGCATCCCTCCATCAACTCTGTTTGTTCTCTATCTCCTATTAAGAGTTTCTTATGGTTTGGTTTATTTCCCACCTTTTTTTCCCCCTCCCATGTGTTCATCTGTTTCATTTCTTAAATGCCACATGAGTGAAATCATATGGTATTTGTCTTTCTCTAATTTCTCTTAGCATAATACACTCTAGCTCCATCCATGTCATTGCAAATGGCAAGATTTCATCCTTTTTGATGGCTGAGTAATATTCCATTATGTCTATATACCACATCTTCTTTTTGTTTGTTTTTTTCTTTTTTTTTTTTTTACCCCATCTTCTTTATCCATTTATCAGTCAGTGGACATTTGGACTCTTTCCATAGTTTGGGTATTGTTGATAATGCTGCTATAAATATCAGGGTGCATGTACCTTTTGAATCTGTATTTTTGTATTGTCTGATTAAATATTTACTAGTTCAATTGCTGGGTCATACAGTAGTTCTATTTTTAACTTTTTGAGGAAACTCCATACTGTTTTCTAGAGTGGCTGTACCAGTTTGCATTCCCACCAATAATGTGGTTCCCCTTTCTCTGCATCCTTGCCAACATCTGTTGTTTCCTGTATTGTTAATTTTAGCCATTCTGACAGGTGTGAGGTGGTAACTCATCATGGTTTTGGTTTGTATTCCCTGATGCTGAGTAATGTTGAGCATCTTTTCATGTGTCTGCTAGCCATCTGGATGTCTTCTTTGTAAAAGTGTTTATTCATGTCTTCTGCTGATTTCTTAACTGGATTATTTGGTTTTTTTTGGGGGGTGTTGAGTTTGATAAGTTCTTTATAGATTTTGGATACTAACCCTTTATTAGATATGTCATTTGCACTATCTTCTTCCATTCTGTAAACTGACTTAATTTTGTTGATTATTTCCTTCACTGTGCAGAAGCTTTTTATCTTGATGAAGCCCCAATAGTTCATTTTTGCTTTTGTTTCCCTTGCCTCATCTCTGGAGGTGTATACTAAGAAGCTGCTATGGCTGAGGTCAAAGAAGTTGCTGCCTGTGTTCTTCTCTAGGATTTTGATGATTTTCTCTCTCACATTTGATCTTTCATCCATTTTGAATTTATTTTTATGTACAGTGGAAGAAAGTAATAGAGTTTCATTCTTCTACATGTTGCTGTCCAGGTTTTGAATCCATGTTCATCAGGAATGCTGGCTTATAATTCTTTTTAGGAGGGTCTTTGGTTTTGGAATCATGGTAATGCTGGCCTCATAGAAAGAGTTTGGAAGTTTTCCTTCCATTTCTATTTTTTGAAACAATTTGAGAAGCATAGGTATTTTTGTTTGTTTGTTTTTGTTTTTTGTTATTTATTTATTTATTTATTTATTTATTTATTTATTTATTTATTTAGAAGCATAGGTATTATCTCTTTAAATGTCTGGTAGAAATCCCCCTGGGAAGCCATCTGGCCCTGGACTTTTGTATATTGGGAGATTTTTGATTACTGATTAAGGTTTTTTTTTTTTTTTTTTTTTGCTGGTTATGGGTCTGTTCAAATTTTCTATTTCTTCCTGTTCAGCTTTGGTAGTTTGTATGTCTCTAGGAATTTGTCCATTTCTTTCAGATTTTTCAGTTTGTTGGCATATAACTTTTCATAATATTTTTTTCAAAGATTTTATTTATTTATTCATGAGAGAGAGAGAGAGAGAGAGAAAGAGAGAGGCAGAGACACAGGCAGAGGGAGAAGCAGACTCCATGCAGGAAGCCCGACATGGGACTTGATCCCGGGACTCCAGGATCACACCCTGGGCTGAAGGCAGCGCTAAACTGCTGAGCCACCAGGGCTGCCCCATAATATTCTCTTTTAATTATTTGTTCTGTTTGTTGGTTGTGATTTCTCCTCTTTCATTCATGATTTTATTTATTTGGGTCCTTTTGCTTTCCTTTTTGATAAATTTGGCTAGGGGTTTATTAATTTTGTTAATTCTTTCAAAGAACCAGCTCTTTGTTTTGTTTATTTGTTCTACAGGGATTTTTTTTGTTTCTGTACCATTTATTTCTGCTCTAATCTTTATTGTTTTCCTTCTTCTGCTGGCTTTAGGCTTTATTTGCTGTTAGTTTTCTAGTTCCTTTAGGTGTAGGGTTAGGTTGTGTATTTGAGAATTTTCTTGCTTCTTGAGGTATGCCTGTATTGCAATATACTTCCCTCTTAGGACTGCCTTTGCTGCATCCCAAAGGTTTTGGACTGACTGTCATGTTTTCATTTTCTTTGCTTCCATGTACTTTTTAATTTTTTTCTTTAATTTCCTGGTTAACCTAATTCATTCTTTAGTAGGATGTTCTTTAAACTCCATGTATTTGCAGTCTTTCCAATTTTTTTTTTGTGGTTGACTTCAAGTTATAGCATTGTGGTCTGAAAATATGCATAATATGATCTCAATCTTTTTGTACTTATTGAGGGCTGATTTGTGACCCAGTATGTTCCATGTGTAAAGAGAATGTGTTTTCTGCTGCTTGAGGATAAAATGTTCTGAGTATATCTGTTAAGTCCATCTGGTCCAATGTGTCATTTAAAGCCCTTGTTTCCTTGTTGATCTCCTGCTTAAATGATCTGTACATTGCTGTAAGTGAAGCATTAAAGTCATCTACTATTATTGTGTTATTATCAGTAAGTTTCTTTATGTTTGTTATTAATTGATTTATATATTTATATATTTGGTGCTCCAAAGTTGGGGCATAAATATTTACATTTGTTGGATCTTCTTGATGGATAGATCCTTTAATTTTAATGTAGCTCTTGTTACAATCTTTTGTTGAAAATTTAGTTTTTCTGATATAAGTATGGCGACTCCAGCTTTCTTTTGATATCCATCAGCATCATAGATGGTTCTCCATTCTCTCACTTCATTCTGCAGTTATCTTTAGGTCTAAAATGAGTCTCTTGTGTAGGCAGCATGTAGATGCATATGCATCTTGTTGTTTTTCTTTTTTTTTTCTAAATCCATTCTGACATCCTGTGTCTTTTGATGGGAGCATTCAGTCCATTTACATTCAGAGTGATTGATAGATATGAATTTAGTGCCATTCATTATGTTACCTGTAAAGTTAGTGTTTCTGGTGATGTTCTCTGATCCTTTCTAGTCTTTGTTGATTTTGATTTTTTTCTCCACTCAAAGCGTCCCCTTTAATATTTCTTGCAAGGCTGGTTTAGTGGTCATGAACTCCTTTGGTTTTTGTCTGGGAAACTCCTTCTCTTCTCTTCTATTCTCAATGATAGCCTTGCTGGATATTTTCCAAGTATTGTTAGCTGCATATTTTTCCCATGCAGCATGTTGAATATATCCTGCCACTTTCTTCTGGCCTGCCAAGTTTCTGTGGACAAATCTGTTGTGAACCTGATCTACCTTCCCTTGTAGGTTAAGGGCTTTTGTCCCCTTGCTGCTTTCAGAATTCTTTCCTTGTCTTTGTATTTTGTGAATTTGACTATGATAAGTCTTGGTGATGGTCAGCTTTTGTTGAATTTAATGGGAATTCTCTGTGCTTCTTGGATTTTGATGTCTGTTTCCTCTCCCAGATTAGGAGAGTTTTTATATATACTTTTCTCAACTAAGCCTTCTGCCCCTTGAACACTCTCTTCATCTTCTGGGACTCCTGCGATATGAATGTTATTTCACTTTAAGGAGTTGCTGCTTTCCCTATGTCTACCTTTGTGATCCAATACCTTTCTTTCCCTCTTCAGCTTCATTATTTTCCATAATTGTATCTTCTATATCACTGATTCATTCCTCTGCTTTGTCCATTCTCATTTTCATGGTATCCACTTGGGTTTGCATCTCAGGTAGAGCTTTTTTTTTTTTAATTTTTAAAAATTTATTTATTTATGATAGTCACAGAGGGAGAGAGAGAGAGAGAGAGAGAGAGAGAGGCAGAGACACAGGCAGAGGGAGAAGCAGGCTCCATGCACCGGGAGCCTGATATGGGACTCGTTCCCGAGTCTCCAGGATTGCGCCCTGGGCCAAAGGCAGGCGCCAAACCAATGTGCCACCCAGGGATCCCTAGAGCATTTTTTTAAAAAGATTTTATACATTCATTTATGAGAGAATTACACAGAGAGGCAGAGACACAAGCTCGCTGTGGGGACCCCAATGTGGGACTCAATCCCTGGACCCGTGATCACACCCTGAGCTGAAGGCAGATACTCAACTGCTGAGCCACCCAGGTGTCCCTCAGTTATAGCATTTTTTTTTTTTTTTTAGTTACAGCATTTTTTATTTCAGCCTGACTAGATTTTAGTTCTTTTATCTCTGTGGTTAGGGATTCTCTAGTGTCTTTTATGCTTTTTTCAAGTCCAGCCAATATGTTTATAATTGTTGTCTTAAATTGTAGTTCAGACATCTTACTTATATCTGTATTGATTAAATCCCTTGCCATTAGTTCTTCCTGTTCTTTCTATTGGAGTGAATGTCTCTCTCTTGTCATTTTGTTTGCAGGGCGGGGCGGGGGGAACAGGGGAAGCTATATCCTAGGTGTGTTTGGTCTGCTTGTTAAAAAAAAAACTAGATCCAGAAATAAAATAAAACAAAATAAAATAAAAAGGAAAACTAAATTCTATTTCCCCTAGAGCTGAAGCTTTGCAGCACTCTATGATCAACAGACTTGGTGCAAGGGTTTTGTGCTGGTCTTCTGGAGTGGGGGGGGGGGGGGGAGTAGCTTGTTGTGCTGATTCTCAGACAAGCTTGCTCTGGTGAAGATGTACCTGCAGAGCACATCCCCCTCCTCTCTTCTACAAGGTCTCAGCAGACCTGTAGAAGACTTTTGCCCAAGGCTTCAGATAGAAAAACCTAAGGATGAAGGTTAGGAATGTAAATATGTGAAGAGTGTGACCAGCTAAAGGGGTCTGAGTCTTTGATTGCATCTCCCTTCAGATTTATGATGTATTGGCCATGCACCAGTCTGGTTTGGGGAAGGCACCTTTCCCTTATGAGGCCTGCCAAATAAGTCTTTGTAATCACCTATGGCCAGGCCTGAAAAATCACACATAGATTTTTTTTTTATTTTAAAGATTTTATTTATTTATTTATGAGAGAGACAGAGAGAGAGAGAGAGGCAGAGACATAGGCAGAGGGAGAAGCAGGCTCCATGCAGGGAGCCCGACGTGGGACTCGATCCCGGGTCTCCAGGATCACACCCCAGGCTGCAGGCGGCGCTAAACCGCTGCGCCACCGGGGCTGCCCCACACATAGATTTTTAACAAGGAACTAGACTCCTTAATCAGTAGCTCCCATGGTACTGTGCCTACTGCTCTGCTATAAAGTAGGACTCTTAGTATGAATTGTAATGTCGGATTCCCTGTGACAGATCAAAATTTGTAAGCTGCTGGATACTGCTACTAGATGAGCTTTTGTGGAAAGGAAAAGGAAAAGGAAAAGGAAAGAAAGGAAAACTTACACCTTAAGTATGTCAAGGGGAATTTCTGCCCTTTCTAGGGTGGAAGGGTCCAACATAATCAACTTGCTAAAAAGTGAAGGGTTGGTTTTCTTAAGAGATGATTTCTGTCATTGACAGGACATTTAGCAGTGAAAATAATTAGATCAGCTTTAGTGTGTGGAAATTCATACTGGGCGCATATTCACTATCTTTGCCACCAGACTACTCTTTCAAGAGCCTATTGTGCCAGCCTTGCAGTGGCTGATGACAGAGGCTGGCTGACATCAACTGGCCCAGCTACTCTGTCTACCAGTGCCTCTCCCATGGTGATTATTTTCTCTTGGGCATTAACATGTGATATTAAGATCTTTACATTTTGTGCATATGCCTTTTTAATAAGTCTTCTTATTCTCAATTTCCAATCTTTCTCTTTCCCAGCCTCTGACGAATCAGCATAGCCATTTTATTCACCCACAAATGAATGTATAGTCTTACCTAGGACCACTTCTCCTTCTAAACAAAACAGATAGCCAGAGGCACTGTCCACTAGGAGGGTTTCAAATCTTTCAAGTCCACTCTTGAGTGGTAGTAGTGTATAACAGCAGTCACTTGTCAAGTCAGCCCAACCATGTATCAAATATGGCCCTTTTCCTCCTCTGCCAACTGGTCTTAGGAATCTCCTTTCCCCCTTCTACCCCATACATGGTCGTAAGTTTGAGCTGAGGAGCAATGGAGCACCAGTAGTGATGACAAGGGGCTCTTGAGAGTCTTGATTATCTAACTTACTTGGGCCTTTTTCTATTCATGCCCAGTTCCAAATGTACCACCTACTATCTAATGATAGATTGCTTTTGACTCTTGTAATTTGGTGGATCTGACAAAACCCAGCACATAATGGGAAGGTCTGACCACATGGTCACTTGGTATCCTGTAGTTAGGTGCTTTATCTCCACCAGGGCCCTGTAGCAAGCCAGGGGCTATTTACTGAATGGTGTATAGTTTTCTGTTTTAGATGGCATGGCTATGAGGACCATGTTATGATTCTCCTATTGAGGCCTCCTATAAACTCCACATGGCACCTTTTCCACCAATATAATTAAAACCATAGGTTCTGCTGCTTGAACCATAGCCTGGACCTGGTGAAGAGCCCTCTCCTGTTCTAAGCACTACTCACACCTGACAGCATTCCATGTAGATGGGTCAGAGCAGTATTCTGTGAAGTAGTCTGTTAAGAGACATTAGTTCCATATATTCTAGACTTGGAAGGTAAAAATAAACTAGGATATTATTATTACACTTTTTGAATGTCTTATAAAAAGTGGGGCAACCATAAAAATGTTATGGAGGAAATCTCTTTAATCCAGAATCATGAACACAGCACAGTGCTTTCTGCAAATACTGCTGTAGAAATTGTCAGTGTGAAAGGAAAGAATCCCAGTGAGCAAATTTTTTAGGATGCTCTTCAATGATAGGTTTCTTAAAAGCCATCCCAACTTTCTTTCCTATCACCTTAACATAAAAGTGAAAAAAAACAAAAAAACAAAAAAAACCCAGAACCTTTAGTACTTCCAATAATAAAGTTACATACACATTTTCAAAATCTATTTTGTACATGTTTAGCCTTACCATGACTGCTTGCCTTGTTAACTATTTTGGTGATGGCAAAAAGAAAACACAAGAACTTTGGAATTAGATTTTAATGCTTCTGGAAAATTCAGTTAGGTCTGGTTCTGAAGGAAATATTTAGATATGGAGGCTAGGACTAATAACCAGTTAGAGCAGCAATAAAGCTGTGTGCGCATGTCAGTGGTTTTCCTGCAAATTGGAAATGTTTCCTATCCCAAACTCAGTCAGGTGACAATCTAGATGCAGGAGTGTGTTACTGTATAAAGCATGTTTGAGTTACTTATTTAAAGAACACTCATACAGAGATATGTCTGCCTGAATATGTTGAAAAGTAGAGTGCAGGCATCCCCTCAATTTACTGCACTTTGCTTTATTGTGCTTCACAGATACTATATCTTTTACAAATTGAAGGTCTGTGGCAATTCAGCATTCAGCAAGTCTATCAGCACCATTTTTCCAACAGCATTTGCTCACTACATGTCTCTATGTCACATTTTGGCAATTCCTGCTATATTTCAAATATTTTCATTATTATATTTGTTATGGTGATCTGTGATCAGTGATCTTTAAAGTTACTATTGTAACTGGCTTGGGGCACCACAAACTACGCTCTTATAATGGCAAACTTAATAAATGTGTGTTCTGATTTTTCTATCTACCAGCCATTCCCCCATCTCTTTCTCCTCAAGCCTCCCTATTTCCTGAGACACAACAACATTGAAATTAGGCTAATTAATAACCCTACAATGGCCTTTAAGAAGTACTCAAGTGAAAAGAAGAGTCACATGTCTTTCACTTTATTTTTTTTTTTAAGATTTACCTACCCATTTTAGAGAGAAGGTGGGGGGCAGGGTCAGAGGGAGAAAGAGTCTCAAGGAGACTCTGCACTTAGTGTAGAGTCCAATATGACCCTGAGATCATGACCTGAGCCAAAACCAAGAGTCGGGCACCCAAATGACTGCCACCCAGGTGCTCCTATTTATTTTAAAAGGTGGGAGGAGGAGCAGAGGGAGAGAGAGTCTTCAGCAGGCTCCATGCCCAGCATGGAGCCTGATGTAGGGCTTGCTCTCATAACCCTGAGGTCACGACCTGAGCTGAAATCAAGAGTTGGACACTTAACTGACTGAACTACCAAGGCACCCCACATGTCTCCAATTTAAGCTTAGTGAGGAGGGCATATTGAAAGTCAAGATAGGCTGAAAGCCAGGCCTTTTGTGCCAAACAGTCAAGTTGTAAATGTGATGCATTTAAATATGAAATTTAAATGTGAAATGTAAATGTGAAAAGTTATTGGGGGAAATTAAAAGTGCTACTCCAGTGAACACTTAAATGATAAGTAAGCAGAACAGCCTTATTGCTCATATGGATAAAGTTTTAGTGGTATTGACAGATCAAAGCAATCACATTTCCTTAACCAAAGCTTAAACAAGGGCAAGGCTCTAGGACTCTTCAATTCTTAGAGAGGTAAGGATGCTACAGAAGAAAAGTTGGGAGCAAGCAGAGGTTGATTCACGAGGTGTAAGGAAAGAGGCCATCTCTTTAACATAAAAGAGCAAGGTGAAGCAGCAAGTACTGACGTAGAAGCTGCAGCAAGTTATATAAAACATTGAGCTAAGATAACTACTGAAGTTGACAACACTAAACAGATTTTCAATGTAGACAAAATAGTCTTCTATTGAAAGAAGACACCTCTAGGAATTTCAGAGCTAGGGAGAAGTCAATGCCTGGCCCCAAAGCTTCAAAGGACAGGCTGACTCTCTTGGTAGGGGCAAATGTAACTGGTGACTTAAAGTTAAAGCATTGGGTGATGCAGCTACTAGGATAGGCTCCATCCTAGAACCCTTACAAATTATGCTCAACCTCTGTCTGTGGTCCATAAACAACAAAGCCTGGATGAGAGCACATCTATTTTCAACATGGCTTACTATTTTAAGCCCACTATTGAGACCAACTGTTCAGAATAAGAGATTCCTTTAAAAATGTTACTGCTCATTGACAATGCTGCTTGTCACCCAAGAGCTCTGATGGAGATGTGCAATGAGATGAATGTTTTTGTCTGCTACCAGAACATCCATTCCATAGCCCATGGATCAATGGGTAATTTTGACTTTCAAGTCTTATTCTTTAAGAAATACCTTTCATAAGGCTACAGCTGCTATATTTAGTGATTCCTCTGATGGATCTGGGCAAAGACAATTGAAAACCTTCTAAAAAGGATTCACCATTCCAGATGCCATTAAGAACATTCATGATTCATGGGAGGGGTCAAAATATGATGAACAAGAGTTTGGAAGAAGTTGATCCCAGCCCTCATGGATGACTTTGAAAGACTCAAACTTCATTAAAGGAAATGGTAAGAGAACTAGAATTAGAAGTGGAAACTGGAGGTGGCTGAATTGCTGCCTTTTTTTTTCCCCCTTTCTTTCCAATGCATCAGAAAAAACACTGGCTAATGGTTCAGCTAGATCAATAAGGTTAATCTAATGGGGAAAAAAGTTATGTTATCAGCTGTGTTTGTTATTGCTTCTACCTTATGATAAAAATTTAATGGATAAGGAGTTCCTTCTTATGGATGAGCAAAGAAAATGGTTTCTTGAGATGGAATATGCCCAGTGAAGATGCTGTGAAGTTTGTTGAAATGACAACAAAGGATTTAAAATATTATATTAATTTGTTGATAAAGCAATGGCAGGGTTCCAGAAGATTTCAATTTCGAAAGAGGTTCAATTGTGGATAAAATGCTACCAGTGTCACATGCTACAGAGAAATCATTCACAAAGGAGTCAATTGATGTAGCAAACTTCATTGTGGTCTTATTTTAGGAAATTGCCACAGTCACCCCCAACTTTTAGCAATTACCACTGTGATCAGTCAGCAGCTCTCAACATTGGGACAAGACCCTCTATCAGCAACAAGATTATGACTGGCTGATAATGGTTAGCATTCTTTAGCAACAAAGTGCTTTTATTTATTATTATTTTTAAAGATTTATTTATTTATCTTAGAGAAAGAGAGAGAGAGAGAGAGGGAGAGAAAGAGCATGGGGAGGGGCAGAGGGAGAGAAAAACTTTAGCAGACTCCTCGCTAAGCTCAGCCTGATGCAGGGCTTGATCTGATGACCCGGAGATCATGACCTGAGCTGAAACCAAGAGTTGGATGCTTAACCAACTGCGCCACCCAGAGGCCCTAGCAAGGATGTACTTTTAAATTAAGGGATGAACATTTTTTTTTTTAAAAGAAAATAATGCTGGGACGCCCAGATGGCTCAGAGGTTTAGCGCCGCCTTCAGCCCTGGAGTCCTGGGATTGAGTCCCAGGTCAGGTTCCCTGTATGGAGCCTGCTTCTCCTTCTGCCTGTGTCTCTGCCTCTCTCTTTCTGTGCCTCTCATGAGTAAATAAATAAAATCTTAAAGAAAAAATTATGGCATTGCATACTTAAGAGACTATAGTATAAACAACTTCTATATGCACTGAGAAACCAAAAAAACTCATTTGATTTGCTTTTAGATATTCACTTTATTGTGGTGGTCTCGAAATGATTTGTAGTATCTCCAAGGTATGCCTGTAGTTAACTTGAAAACTATTTCAGTAAAGATCTAAACTAGAAAAATGGATTAACTCTTTTGAAGCTGAAATAATCCATCAGTATATGTAATCTTATTTTTCATGATTTAAAAAAAATTTCATTTATTTATTCATGAGACACAGAGAGAGAGAGAGAGGAGAGAGAGAGAGAGAGAGAGAGAGAGAGAGAGAGGCAGAGACACAGGCAGAGGGAGAAGCAGGCTCCATGCAGGAAGCTTGATGTGGGACTTGATCCCGGGTCTCTGATCAGGCCCTGGGCTGAAGGCGGCGCTAAACCGCTGAGCCACCTGGGCTGCCCCTTAATCTACTTTTTAAAAGCAGATTAGGAAAAAGGCATAGGGTTAAAAATGATGTACTGTTTATATCTGTTCAGACCTCTCTGAGTGCATACACATATTTGGATAGGTACATGTAATTTTCCGTGAATAGTGTGACATGGTGTCTAGGTTAGGGTCCTGGTGGGAAACACATGGCACACTCAGGAGTGCTATGCTTGAAGATAGCTTTGTGAAGAGGTCATAAACAAAGCTTTGGGAAGCTTTAAAGAAAACCACAAGGGATGGTAATGTACCCTACTAGAACTAATGAGTATAGGAAGCTATTACCACCTCTAGACCTGAAGGGGCAAAGAGAGACAGTAGTAACTGGAACTTGAGAAGCTGTGGCTATACAGGAGCTGAGACTTTTGCTTAGTGCAAGGTGTGGCCTTCAGGAGAGGAGGACAGAAATCCCAAAATGTGGCTCAGCAGAGAAGGAAAATAAATATCCTGACTTTTCTCTTCTCCTTGCATTCGATCTCCTGTTAATGCTTTCCAAAGACCAAATCCAATTAGAAGCTATTGAGAAGGGAGGGCAATTGATGCAGTCTATAGAAGTTGGACTCCCAGAGAAGGGGGAAAACAAAGAATGCCCAGCTCTCATACAGAGCTTTCAATAACAAGGACTACACATACATGAAGTCCTAGCTTTGCATGGTTCAGATATACACAGCTTTCAGTTACTACTGTTCCGTTAAATTACACGTCTTTGAACAACATGGTTCAAATTCCAGTTATCATGGCATATTAACAATGAGTAATTGCATAAAATACAAACTTCACTGTTAGCTTTCCAGTCTACAAATCACTCTGCAAATAATAAATGTTCATCATATTTGTAACCAATCATGTCACTTCTTTCAAAGCTTGCCAGTGGTTACTGCATGTTGTTCAGTTCATACATGTTGTTCAGTTCATTTTTTTTTTTTTAAAAGCTAGGTGCATTTCTTTACTGCATTCCTACCCCCCCCCCCCCCCCGCACATATTCCCATATCACCCTCCCTTCTTCCTTGCTGCC